>NC_052073.1:29660324-29967954 GCF_015852505.1 Tachyglossus aculeatus | reverse complement strand
TCTTTCCCAGAATACCCCACCTTCATCTGCAATCATTCTGGTAGTGTATCCATAGAGTTTTCTTGGTAAAAATATGGAAGTGGCTTACCATTGCCTTCTTCAGTGCTGCAGACTTGAGTCTCCAACCTTGACCCTCTCCCATGATGATGCTGCCTTGCATAGGTGAGTTTTGACTTGTAGCAGATTGCCTTCCACTTGCTAGCCACTGGCCAAACTAGGAACTGAATGGTTAGGCCTCTGCTTGAGTCTCCCTCCCATAGCCGAGACTGGTAGAGTACTGGAAACTCTTCAGGTGCGATCCTGAGAGCAGTTCCCAGTGGTAGCAACTGGGAAAGGGGTGACTCTTTGAGTAGAAGCTTCAAGAAAATTGACATTCTAAAAGTCTAAATCCAAGTCAGTTCCAAGCACTGAAAATTCCAAGGGTAACAGAAAGGCCAAGGACAAGCTTTATCTTTCACAGTACAGAACAGATTCTCAGTCAAGCACTCTGTTTGGACACCCATTTATTCCTGCTTCTCGCTACCCTTTCCACTGATTTTTTCACTTTCCTACTGATCCCACTGTTGGAAGTCGTAGGTTTTAATTGTGACTTGTAAATAGACTTATTGCAATAGGTACGTTTTTCAGAATATCATCAGCTCGTCAGAGGAAAAATTCTCTAGAAATCTAAGCAAATCATCCAATAAATGGAAACCTACATAAATTCAGAAAAGAGCATTGCAGCTTATCTACACTGTATTAAAACTTCTGCTGGATAGCGATGTGCCTAAGATACCACTTTGACACTGTGAGGCAAAAATGTCCTTTTCCAGAGATAGATACCGGAGACAAAATTCACCATTTCACGTAAAGGCAGCATCGGTGTCCGTTTCCCACCTTCCCCCACCCTGTGGCTGAGTCATCCATGGGAGAGGCCAAGGGTCAGATCTGTGCAGAAGTTATCATAAAGACATTCCTTACTAGGGTCTTACTGCTTCGTGAACCACAACCTGCTTCAGCTTGGGACATGTGAAACAGTAGAGGGAGCTGCAAGGCAAGTTTGGTGTGCACAGAGACAGTGTCTAAAAACTGGTCCCGAAATACAAACACACGCACTCCTACCCTTATTCACTGAGCTTATGTCTGATCGTATTTAAAGCAGCAATCTGCTCCGAATTTTTATGGCTGTTAACTGTTCAGTGATGAAGGGGCGAGGATACATTTTAAACAAAACTTTAATTTGTAACAGTAAATCCTACAACATCAGCCTAAATAGACCGGAGTGCACAGCCCTGAGCGCTGCTGTTCACTGATGACCTGCGCTCAGATGAGCAAAAACAATTTGCTATCAATTCACTTAAGAGGCAGTAACTTATGAATTTTGCTTGGAGAGGAAAACAGTAAAACAGCCCTTAGAGGTGAAAACATATTCATATATGACCCAGGCTATAATCCAAATAGTATCTACCTCCTCAGATAAGCAGCCCTTAAGGAGGGAATAATCATAATAATCATAATAATACTAACAATAATAATGATAAAAATTATGGTATTTAAGTACTTACTATGTGCAAAGTACTGTACTAAGTGCTTGGGTGGATACAAGCAAATGGGTTTGGACAGCCTCTGTCCCACGTGGGGCTCACAGTCTCAATCCCCATTTTACAGATGTGGCAACTGAGGCCCAGAGAAGCAAAGTAACTTTCCCAAGGTCACACAGGAGATGTTAGACCTGTCTGGTGTCAGAGTAGAAAAAGATTAGAGATACTATAACAAAGACATGAAAATTATCTCAAGGAGTAGCAACCCAGCATATGAATCCATGTGTTGGGTTATTCAACACTGACAGGAAGTGATTAGGCTGGAAATTTACCCAGGAGCAGATTAAGGGTCCGGAAGCTGAGGGAGACTATACAGCCTCAAGGCAAAGTCTGTCCCTTCTTCCATTCTCTGTGAGATGCGTGGGCATCTCCAAAGTCTGGGCATAAGATTTTCAAAGTACTTAGGGGCTACAGACTGAAGTGCATTATGTCTGTACCCTCTCAGCACTTTGATATTCCATCTCCCCAACCCCAAAGCACTTACGTATGTATCCTACTCTGCTGCTTCTCCCTACATGCAACTTATTTTAATGTCCATCTCCTTGGCTAAATCATAAGCTCTTTAAGGGCAGGGACCATGTCTACTAGCTCTAGTGCCCTCTTCCAAGCTCTTATTACAATGCGCTGCACCCAATAAGCACTCAGTAAATACCACTGGTTGATTAATTGATTTCCCTGCACAGCTTTAACTATTTTGTATCCCACAGCAACTGGGTTGTAATATCTAAGACAGGGAGGGGTGGGGAGGCAGGTATAGTTATGAAACAGCAAGGCATAGTGGATAAAGCATGGTCCCAGGAGTCAGAAGTCCTGGGTTCTAGTCCCAGCTCTACTATTTTTCTGCTGTGTGATCTTGGGCAAGTCTTTTCCCTTCCCTGTGCCTCAGTTACCTCACCTATAAAATGGGGATTTGAGACTGTGAGCCCCATTTGGGACAGGGCCTGTGGCCAGCTCGATTTGGTAGTATCCACCCCAGTGCTAAGTACAGTGTCTGTCGCATAGTAAGTGCTTAGCAAATACCATTATCATCATCATCATTAAAATGGCAACATGGGCAATGACCCCATTTTGATCAGCGTGCAGAGCATGGTCTCTGGACAGCTTGCATCCTCTCCCAGTGCTTAAAACTGCCCTGTAGTAATTGTCCTTCCCTCCAGCCAGGTATATGCCTGAATACTGAAGATGACACAAGAATTTGGTTTCTACCCCAGTGTTTGGAACAATGCTTGACCCATAGTGATCGCTTAACAAATACTGCAGTTCTTCTTATTAGTATTATTAAGCCCAGATTTTCCTCTGCCTCTACTACCAAGGTTATATCCTCCTACAAACCAAAGGGACGCTGAAGCCCCACATACTTACGATGGTTTAGAACGTACAGTCAGTCAGTCAATTATATTTACTGAGCACTTTCTGTGTGCAAAGCACTGTCTCAAGCACTTGGGAAACTGCAGTATAGCAATCTAACAGTCACATTCCCTGCCTACAACAAGTTTACAGTCTAGAGGGGAGAGAAAGTCCTTCCTTCTGTTTGTCAAAATTCTTGACTCCTGAATATGAATCCAAAAAAGATCAGGTCAAAGAAGAGCTTTTCCCCTACTCCCTTCAGCAGGAATATGCTAGAGGTTTTCTCCCTGACAATCTACACTGAGAAGCAGCGTGGCTCAATGGAAAGAGCACGGGCTTTGGAGTCAGAGGTCATGGGTTCAAATCCCAGCTCCACCAATTGTCAGCTTTGTGACTTTGGGCAAGTCACTTAACTTCTCTGTGCCTCAGTTACCTCATCTGTAAAATGGGGATGAAGAATGTGAGCCCCCCGTGGGACAACCTGATCACCTTGTAATCTCCCCAGCATTTAGAACAGTGCTTTGCACATAGTAAGTGCTTAATAAATGCCAAAATTATTATTATTACACTGTGAAGAGGAAATATAAGAGTATAATCCCTTCAAAGCCAGGGATTGGGTCTACCAACTTGACTGTACACTCCCAAGTGCTGAATACAGAAATATGCACCTAATAAAGTGCTCCATAAATACCTTTCAATCAATCAGCGGGATTTATTGAGTGCTCACAGGGTACAGAGCACTGTACTAAGTGCTTGGGAGAGTACAATAAATACAAGAGAAGCAGCATCGCTCAGTGGAAAGAGCACGGACTTGGGAGCCAGAGTTCATGGGTTCTAATCCTGACTCCGCCACTCGTCAGCTGTGTGACTTTGGGCAAGTCACCTAGCTTCTCTTGGCCTCAGTTATCTCATCCATAAAATGGGGGTTACAACTGTGAGCCCCACATGGGACAAACTGATCACCTTGTATCCCCCAACAGCGCTTAGAACAATGCTTTGCACATAGTAAGCACTTAACAAATGCCATCATTATTATTATTATTATTACAGTTGGTAGATGAGATCCCATCCCTGAGGGGCTAATAGTCTACACGGGGAGACAGATTGAAAATAAAGCATTTTATCTCAGAAACTGGGGTGTGGCTTTTGTGGGAACTAAAACAAATCCAAGAGATGGAGCAAACACAGGTTACTGTGGGATGGAAGCATACGGGGCTGGCACATTCGTCAGGATTCCCCATTTTCTACAGATAATAGCAACCTAACCCAGATTGCTGGTGTGAAAATGTTTTTGCCGAAAGATGTGAAAGTGGCCTAATAGAAAGAGCACAGGACAGGGTGGGAATCAGTGGGTCAGGATTCAAGTCTCAGCTCTACCACTGATCGATGGTGTGAGATCGGGTAGGTCACTTATTCTCTCTGAGACTCAGTTTCCTCATCTATAAAATGGCAGTGAGATTGATTGGGAGCCCAAATGGGGACACTGACTGTTTCTGATCTCATAGTCTTGAATCTACCCAGTGCTTCATATATAGTAAGTGCTTAATAAATGCCATAAATTATTATAATAATTGTTCTCTCCAAATATCTCTCAAGAGGAAGGGCTGTTCTCTGCCCTGAAGTAGAGAATTGCTAAGAAAAAGTATCCAGAACCCTTCTGCCCCTGCCACATGATGGATAAAATAAGACCTAGATTTTTTGAGGGGCCCACACAACCCATAACACTCTTTTCTAGAACAAAATGGGCCAAGCATCCAGTCAGTCCGTCAGTCCATTATAATTATTGAGCGCTAACCATGTGCAGAGCACTGTACTAAGTGCTTGAGAGAGTACACTCTAACAGACCCAGGTCTGCCACTTGTCTGCTGTGTGACCTTGGGCAAGCCACTTAACTTCTCTGTGCCTGTTACCTCATCTGTAAAAATATTTTACAAAAGTATTTGTTAAGCGCTTACTATATGCCAAGCACTGTTCTAAGCGCTGGGATAGATACAAGGGTATCAAGTTGTCCCACGTGGGGCTCACAGTCTTACTCCCCGTTTTACAGATGAGGTAACTGAGGCCCAGAGAAGTCAAGTGACTTGCCCAAAGTCACACAGCTGACAAATGGTGGATCAGGACTCAAACCCATGACCTCTGGCTCCCAAGCTCATGCCCTATCCACTATGCCACACTGCGTCTAATGGCTAGAGCACAAGCTACGGAGTAAGAGGAACCTGGGTTCTAATCCTGACTCCACCACTTGCCTGCTATGGGAACTTGGACAAGTCATTTCACTTCTCTGTGCCTCAGTTACTTCATTGTAAAACAGGATTAAGAGTATGAGACAGGGACTGTGTCCAACCCAATTAGCCTGTATCTACCCCAGCATTTAGAACAGGGCCTGTCAAATAGTAAGCACTTAACAAATACCACGTAGAAGCCCTAATTAATGACTACACAGGGGATCATAATGGCAAACAGAAACCAGGAGTTTTCCTCTAATCTACTGTGTCATATCAGCGCAAACCTGACGACTCCAGTTGTCTGAACAATAGAGTTTCATTCCCGACAAATCGCAACAAAAACCAAAGCCAGTGGTCGATGCCTCAACGTTGCTTAAAAATCAACAAGTGTTTTCTCTTCATTAAGTTGCATCATATTTCTCACAGCTGTTACATGCTCCTTTAAATTGTTTTAATGGTGCTCTAATAACATATTACCTTCTGGCCACCCCACAAAGCTTGTTTCATTCATTACAATTACAGCTTGCCTGAAATGGAGTTTCCTTGATTAACTATACTCATTCCTTTGCCTCCTTCCGTCACTATTCACCTCTGCTCTGTGTATGCGTGTGTGTGCGTGTGGGTGTGTGAGTGTGTGTTCTGCTTCTCTGCCTCTCCTCCCTCTCCCACATCCTTTCCCCTCCACTTATTTCTCTAATTCCTATGCTCCATCACCCTCCCTTCTCTTTAGGAAAAATGGTACAGGTTACACATTTCCTCTCCCTCCAGCTGCAAGTGAAATTTCCCCATCCCCTTCCATTGTCCCCCATTGAAAGCAGCAGATAGAAGTTCCTTTGAGGCCTCTTTAAGTCTTCCTAACCCCTCACGAGTGTAGTTTGGGTTCTCTTTCTTACCCACATCTTCCCTCTCTCCATTTCCAACTTGTCTTCTTCTCCAGCCTATGCTGATGATCTAATTAGTTGGACTAAACTAGAAAGACAGAGTGGCCCTTATAGGGTCTGGAGGAGCATGCAGTCCACAGATGACTCAGTAGATTGTGATCATTTATGCTTGGTCACAATGCCTTCAAACTGTGCTTTGTAGAATTTCGGGTTGGTACAATGGTGAGCAGAAAACAGCAGTATTAGCCACCCAAATCAATGCATTCATAGCTGGGGATATGGCATAATAATAGTAATTATAATTTTGGTATTTGTTAAGCGCTTACTATGTGCTAGGCACTGTACTAAACACTGGGGTGGGTACACGCAAATCAGGTTGGGCACAGTCCCTGTCCCACACAGGGGTCACAGTCTCGATCCCCATTTTACAGATGTGGTAACTGAGGCCCAGAGAAGTGAAGTGACTTGTGCAAGGTCACACAGCAGACAAATGGCAGAGCTGGGATTAGAAACCACCCTTTTTTTTTAATGGCATTTATTAAGCGCTTACTATGTGCAAAGTACTGTTCTAAGCGCTGGGGAGGTTACAAGGTGATCAGGTTGTCCCACGTGGGGCTCACAGTCTTAATCCCCATTTTACAGATGAGGTTACTGAGGCCCAGAGACGTGAAGTGACTTGCCCAAAGTCACACAACTGACAACAGGCAGAGCCAGGATTAGAACCCATGACCTCTGACTCCAAAGCCCGTGCTCTTTTCCGCTGAGCCACGCTGCTTCCAGGCCCATGGTCTATCCACTACACAATGCTGCTGAACTTGTCCAGTTAGAATTAGGACAAGGAGATGCTAGGCTGAGTATATTTCATGGGGAACTTCAATAGTCAAGGGGAGAGGGGGGTTGCTGGGATAGAAAGAAGTCCTGGTATTTTCAGGGGTGCATTGCCCTTTCCAATTTACTGAAAATATTTCCCAGCCTACTTGCCCAATGTGATAAGCAACAGGAGATAGGTCAGTAGAATGGAATGATGAATTCTTTTTCCCCTTTTTTACTGACATTCCTCTTGTGGGGATGTGTGGTGGCAAGAAGAAATTCAGACTGAAAGCTGCTTATGGGCAGGGAATTTGTCTATCAATTCTACTGCATTAGGAGAAGCAGTGTGGCCTAGTGGATACAGCATAGGCCTGGGAGTCAGGAGGTCCTGGGTTCTAGTCCTGACTCTGTCACTTGTCTTCCATGTGACCTTGGGTAAGTCACTTACCTTCTCTGTGCTTCCGTTACCTCATCTTTAAAATGGGGATTAAGACTGTGAACCTAATGTGGGCTGGGGACTGGGTCCAACCTTATTACTTTGTATCTACCCCAGTAATTAGAACAGAGACTGGCACATAGTAAGTGCTTTAAAAACATCACAATTATTGTTATTATTATTACTGTATTTTTCCCTTCTAAACAACTAGCATAGATTTGTTGATGGATGCAGCCGGGATGCACAAAGAAGATTTTAGTATTCTTAAAATCATGTAGTTGGGGGTCATTCTACCTTGAGTAAGAGTCTCACCTATTGAAGCCAGATGGAATGGTTGACAACACAGGTGCTCATCAGGGGTTGCCAGTTTGGCCATGGCCAATGGCTATGGGCTTCTCTGCAAGTGGCAGGGCTCTAATGGAAGACCCCCTTCCTCAATCCCAATGCCCTCCCCCTGCCAATGGCCTGGGGTTTTCGGTGGCACTGGACAAGCCTGTGTTTTGTGCTGTGAAGTGAGGTGGAAGAGAGGAAAGGCAGGGGGCATTGCCGAGCAGAGCTGCCAGTGGCTGCATTCATTCACTCAATTGTATTTATTGAGCGCTTACTGTGTGCAGAACACTGTACTAAGTGCAAGTCCCACCCCAGGATCCCGGGACTAACAGCTTTCAGATGCTGCCCAGTAGGGAGTGGTTTAAGGGAGTAGAACTAAGGGAATGGCAGGTGCTCAGTAACATCACTGACTGATGATTGAAATTCCCTCCCTAACCTCACTTCCACCAAAGGAGCTCCCAAAGTGCTACTGCTTGCTCGGGATCCAGGCAAACAGGAATTTGAATGGGGAGCAATAATAGGTGGTATTTGCACCCATTAATGAGAAGCAGCATGGCCTATTGGATAGAACATGGGACTGGGTGTCAGAAGGTCCTGGGTTCAAATCTAACAAATACCACAATTATTATTATTATTACCCGTCTGCCTCAAAGCATAGGCTCTACGTGTCACAGCCCAACCCAGAGTCTTTCCAGCAGCTACAACACTGCGTTCAAGACGTATGAATCAACAACAGTCAGGAAGGCATTACAGCCAATGGCTCCACAGGTCTAAACAGAGCTCCTTAAATCAATGACTCTCTCCACCCTTAAGTTCACGAAAATGAAGCTCCCCACTTTCTCTTCACATGTGCTCCTCTCACCTCATATTCCTCCTTGAATCCATAGCCCTGTCCCCGCTTCATCTGGGTGATGTGCTGAAGCAGGTCGGCCACCCGGATGGCTGGTTGGAACTGGCCTCGGGGGTAGGACATTTCCACGGGCTCGCAGCTCCGGTACGGGTGGGTCTGGATGGTGAGCGTGGGCTGGCTCATCTCTCCATGGCTGCTGTCTGTTTCATGGGAAGGGAAACAAAGCCAAGATTTACCTTCCCTGGTATTTCTAAGTGCTGTGTCTCATTTGTTATTTAAAGCAAAAGTGAGCCACTCCCATTATTTGAAAAGAGTCACGGTTTAGGTTTGCCAGAAGCCATTGATTTTACTTTACAAGAACAGCCAAAAGTGAGAAGCAGCATGGCCTAATGGAATGACGACGGGCCTGGGAATCAGGGGACTTGGGTTCAGAAGGTGGGGCTGATGCCGATCGGGGAAGCAGAAAGAAGAGCAGAGAGGCAAACCGAACCACCAGGAAGACGAAAGAACGCTTCCGGTATTTCTCCGTATTCAATCAGGGAGACGAGAGAGCGGCAGAGTCTTCCAAGGAGACGGGTGACCCGATGAAAAGGACAACATGGGATGGTTTATTTTCTTATTCAAACTCGAGTCCCTTCTAGCCTGCGTTTTGAGATGAAGAGTGGCTTGTTTGCCAAACGGCAGTTACAAAATGGCAATTGATTAGATTTCTGAGTTTTGTAACAACAAAGTGAAAATCTTTTCAGGCAATTAGCTGTAAAACATGAAATCATGTCCCCCCACATATTCAACAGGGATTTTGTGTGTGTGTGTGTGTGTGTGTGTGTGTGTGAGAGAGAGAGAGAGAGACAGAAAGACAGAGAGAAAGAGAGAGAGAGAGAGAAACTATCTGTCAGGGTGCTGATTTTAAATGAAATAACCAGCTCTAATAACCTGTTTTTCAGCCCCTACGTTTCACTTCTTTGCCCTAGTCCCATTTAGCTAAGTAAAGGGTAGAATGTGAGACTTCAAATATAAAAACCTTTTGTGTCAGGATATCGTAGATGAAAATGCATTGTTTGGATCTTTATTAGAGGAGCAGCATGGCCTAATGGACAGAGTAGGGACCTGGGATGCAGAGCATCTGGGTTCTAAACCCAGCTCTGCCAATTGCTTGCTGTGTAACCTGGGACATGTCACCTAGCTTCTCTGTGCCTCAGTTTCCTCAACTATAAAATTGAATGCTGGTTCTCCCTCCAACTTACACTGTGAGTCCCTTGTGGGACACGGACAGTGTCCAACCTGATTAAGTTGCATGTACCCCAGAGCTTGTAACAGTGCTTGACACATAATAAATGCTCAACAATAACATAACTATAAATGTATACAATAACAATAATGGAAATGTGCCCCAGTTCTTAGTTACATGCTTAGTATAAATGTGTCCCACGTTTGGGTTTGTTTCCAGGAATCATGGCAGAGGACCCAGCCAAGAGCTGAGGAGAGAGTATGATGGACACAGTTACATTAACATTAACATTAGAGAAGCAGCGTGGCTCAGTGGAAAGAGCATGGGCTTTGGAGTCAGAGGTCATGGGTTCAAATCCAGACTCCGCCAATTGTCAGCTGTGTGACTTTGGGCAAGTCACTTAACTTCTCTGGGCCTGACTTATCTCATCTGTAAAATGGGGATGAAGACTGTGAGCCCCCCGTGGGACAATGTGATCACCTTGAAACCTCCCCAGCGTTTAGAACAGTACATTTCACATAGTAAGCACCTAATAAATGCCATTATTAAGCACTGCCCCCCCTCAGTGAGGAACCTAAAGTGGATGGGTGGCATACAGGGGTGGGCATATAGGGCCTGTGGGATGTTTCACAGTATTATATCCTTAGGGATAACTTCAGCAAACACATTCCTAGATGGGTATAAATCATACATAAGCAAAACAAACAGAGAGAATGAAAAAGGATCACCCATTTGAAATGTAAGGAAAAGCATCGTCTTGAACCATTTGTAGTAATAATTATGTCAGTGCTAATGGCAACGTAAGGACTCTAAACAGAAGTAATTTCAAGGCTTATTAATTCTCCTAGTTGAATTCTCTTTTCCAGTGTATCTTACCTCACCTATTCCCTTATTAACCTCCTATAATATAGAAGAAATGTTTTTTCTTTTTTTTTTTATCGTGGGCCATTTCCAACAGACACACTATGCTTAATTTTCCATCATTAGGTTTAATGCAAACTCAATTTCACAACTCACTTCTCTCAGGAACCTACAAGTAATGCTATGTTTTTATCAGGCCCAATTAAAAAACGTTATGACGTTCCTATTCGAGAGGGAGCCTTAAAACTAATGTGCGATTCTATTGCTAATTCAACAAGGGCATGGGGAAATCGCAGGTTGCTCATAAAATGTAGCTCAAACCAGCCGGCCTTTGCTGTGCCAATTATTCTTTTCTCTCTTCATGCAATTTCAACTTCCCCTTTGCACTGCTTCCCAGATTTTTATTACAAAATAATATTTGGGATTCGGATAAGACTTTTCAGGTGGAGGAAAGTAGAAAACCTATAAATGTTCTCAGTGATCATGAAAGTATCCCTGGGAAAGAGGCAGTGAAAAGGTTTGGGGATCAGAGGGTTGAAATGATCTAGCCAAGATTCCCACTACACAGCCTGAAGTAATAATAATAATACTAGGTCCAGAATTCCCACTGCAGTTCTCACAGCTGGGCAGGGCTTTCATCCTTAGGCTGAAAAAGGATGATTTCTTGGAACAGGAAGCAACATGGCCTAGTGACAAGAGCACGGGTTTGGGAGCCAGAAGATGTGGGTTCTAATGCCGCCTTTGCCTCTTGTCTGCTGTGTGACCTTGGACAAGTCATTAAACTTCACTGTACCTCGGTTACCTCAACTGTGAAATGGGATTAAAACTTGTGAGTCCCATGTGGGACAGGGACTGGGTTTAATCTGATTACCTTGTATCTACCCCAGTGCTTGGAAGATGGTAACAAATAACACTATTATTATTATCATTATTATTATTATTATTATTGTTACTTTAACAGCCAACCCTTAGTGACTCAAGGATGGAATATTCAATGTGCAGCCTATCCAGACCCTGGGTTTTCCACATTTTTCCATTAGTTTGACCAGTGTGTGGGTACTTAACCCCTCACTAACCCCTCTTAATAGCTCTGGTATATGTTAAATGCTGGAGTGGATACATTATACATACATCAGATATAGCCTCCATATCACAGGGCTCTCACAATGTAATTAGGAGGGAGAACAGGTACTGAATCCCCATTTTACAGATGAGGAAACTGAGGTCCAGAGAAGTTAAATGACTTACCCAAGGTCACACAGCAGAGCTGGGATTAGAACCCCAGTCCCCTGATTCCTAGGCCTGAGCTCCTTCCAAGTAGGCCATGCTGCTTTTCAACTTCGACTGTACTTGTAAAGCAACAAAGGTGACTTCTGGCAAACATAAACCATGACACTTTTCAAAAAAATCTAACCCCAAAATAATAGGGGTGGCTCACTTCTGCTTTAAATGACAATTTTAAGTCAATCACCCAAAGAAGATGACTTGGATAGATCACAACATTGAGCACGGACTAGTGGAAAGAGCATGGGCCTGAGAGTCAGATGACATGGGTTCTAATTCTGTCTCTGCCACATGTCTGCTGTGTGACCTTGGGCAAGCCATTTCACTTCTCTGTGCCTCAGACTGTGAGTCCCATAGACTGTGAGCCCCATATGGAACAGGGACTGTGTCCATGCTGATTACCTTGTATCTACCCTCGCACTTAGTATGATGCCTGGTACACAGTAAGCCTTTAACAAATACCATTAAAAAAGAATAGGAAGAGGAATTTTGTGCCTTCCCTTTTCTGTCAATAATAGGATTGTTGGGAAACTTCCTCCTCCCCACCCTCCAGACTCCTGAAATGGCACAATAATGATTTCTTTACATTAACAATGATATTAAAAAACACTTGGCAAAAATAGAAGCAGTGTGACCTAATGGATAGAGCACAAGCCTGAGAGTCAGAAGCATGGGTTCTAATCTTGGCTCTCCCACTTGTCTGCTGTGTGACCTTGGGCAAGTCTGACATTTCCTCTCCATCCAAACTGCTACCTTGCTGGTTCAATCTCTCATCCTATCCCGACTGGATTACTGCATCAGCCTCCTTTCTGATCTCCCATTTTCCTGTCTCTCCCTGCTTCAATCTATACTTCACTCTGCTGCCCAGATCATCTTTGTATAGAAATGCTCTGGGCATGTCACTCCTCTCCTCAAAAATCTCCAGTGGCTGCCTATCAACCTTCAAATCAAGCAAAAACTCCTCACTCTCGTCTTCAAAGCTCTCCATCACCTCACCTGCTCCTACCTCACCTCCCTTCTCTCCTTTACAGCCCAGCCCGCACACTCCACTCCTCTGCCGCTAACCTCCTCACTGTGCCTCGTTCTCGCCTGTCCTGCTGTTGACCCCTGGCCCACATCCTAGCTCTGGCCTGGAATGCCTTTCCTCCACACATCCGCCAAACTACTTCCTCCCTTCAAAGCCCTACTGAGAGCTCACCTCCTCCAGAAGGCCTTCCCAGACTGAGACCCCCCTTTTTCCTCTCTTCCTCCTCCTCCCCTCCCCATAGCTCCCCCTCCCTATGCCCTACCCCCTTCCCCTCTGCACTTGGGTATCTTTGTACATATTAATTACTCTATTTATTTTACTAATGATGTATATATAGCTATAATTCTATTTATTCTGACGGTATTGACACCTGTTAATTGTTTTGTCTTGTTGTCTATCTACCCCTTCTAGATTGTAAGCCTGTTGTTGGTTCTATATGTTGCCGATTTGTACTTCCTAAGCGCTTAGTACAGTGCTCTGCACACAATAAGCACTCAATAAATATGATTGAATGAATGAATGAACTTAACTTCTCTGTGCCTCAGTTATCTCAGCTGTAAAATGGGAATTGAGACTATGAGCCCCATGGGGGAAAGGGACTGTGTCCAAACTGATTAGCTCATATCTGCCCCAGTGCTTGACACAAAGTAAAGTGCTTAACAAATACCATTGAATAAAATCATGTTCAAATAAAGTAATCTAATGGATTTTGGTTGTCCCAAATTCTCTTCCAGGCATAGCTTGTGACTTAATGAATGACCATCAGCGTGTTTACATGCCTTAGTTTCTCATCTGAGAAAAAAACTGATCATTAGGGAAAAGGTGGAACTTTGGCCCCATGAAAGGCCAAAGCATTATGTCAATGATTGTAGTCACAGATAATGCCTTCCTGGGGACTAATTAGGGGAATGAGAGGAGTTGGAGACTCCCAACTCAATAAATGGTTAAGTAAGGATTTTGTAACATAAAAGTAGAGCATGTGCTAAGTGGTAATTTGTTCCCAAAAGATAGAAGAGATTAACTGCCAGGTTGTTTACCTCAACAATTATTTCTGTAAAGTTTCTAGAGAGAAGTGAAGCATTTACTGAGTGATTGGAAAATCACAAAGGTCATTCCAAACTGTTTCTCTCAAAGTACTGTGCTAAGAGCAAGATTGAAATTATAGACCTGTAAATCTAAAATCTATATTAGGAAAACTGTGACTTTTACTTATGGATAGCTTAATGTTATTTTGGAAAATACACAGTTCTTCAGTTATGACTCAGACCAGATTTGCAAAAGATAAATGGTCTGAAAATTTGATTACATTTTCATTCCATGTTTGTTTTAAGAAGAGGGCTTCTGGTGCATATATGACTTGACTTTTCTGTACACTTAAAATCAGTTTCAAATAGAGGTTGACAACTTTAATATTTTTTAAGTCTGAAAACAGAAGATCAGAATGTGAGTGAAGTATTTTCCAACCTTGTCTGTGAGGCATAGGAGTCAGTGACTCTGGACTGAAACCAGGCCTTTCCTTAACACTTGATTCACCATTTAGACCAACAAATGATCATTTTCAATATCACTGTTTCCAGTGAGGGGAAAGAATGAAAGCTCCTAGTGGGCAGGGACTGTGACACTTCATAATTCTGTACTTCTCAAGCACATACTATGGTGCACTGCACCAAGTGGACGTGATATATGTGCTATTGCTACTATTACTACTACTACTACTACTATGACTACTAATACTATTACTACATTTTACGAGACTGATGCAGCCTGAACTGGCCCCCAAAATGGAACAAGCTTGATTTCACAGGTGAGAATGGCTCCAACAACTCATTCTTGGTGGGGGTTTAGGCCATTTTATGATGAGTTTCCTGTTCTCATTCACTGAATGGCTCCCTATCGGCCTAAAACAGCAGCATGGCCTACTAGAAAGAGCACGGGCCTGGGAATCCCTACCCTGCCATTTGCCTATGGGTGTGACCTTAGGCACGTCACTTCACTTCTCTGAGCCACAGTTCCCTCATCTGTAACATGGGGATTTAATACCTGTTCTCCCTCTTACTTACACGTGATGATCTGGTATCTACTCCAGTGCTTAGTACAGTGCTTGGTACATAGTAAGAGCATAACAAATACCACAATTATCATTATTATGCACTGTGTGACTCAGTGGAAAGAGCCTGGGCTTGGGAGTCAGAGGTCACAGGTTCTAATCCCGGCTTCGCCACTTGTCAGCTGTGTGACTTTGGGCAAGTCAGGTAGTTTCTCTGTGCCTCAGTTACCTCATCTGTAAAATGGGGTTTAAGACTGTGAACCCTATGTGGGACAACCTGATCACCTTGTATCCCCCCTAGCGCTTAGAACAGTGCTTTGCACATAGTAAGTGCTTAACAAATACCATCATTATTATTATTATTATTATTACTCCCAAAGCCAGTAGTTTTCAGAAGCCGTGCTGATATGATCGGGACTATATTTTGAACATGAAGTGATGTGCTTGGACAGAAATATGATTGTTTATTGTTGTATTGTACTCTCCCAAATGCTTAGTACAGTGCTCTGCACAGAGAGCTCAATAAATACGATTGATTGAATGAAGGAATGAAGGAATGAAACAATGTCCAGGCTGAGTAGAGTTTAAAACAGCACTTAATTAGTTAATGGGCTAGGGAAAAAGATCCATGGGCAATGACAGGTCCATATTTAAATTCTTGGTTTACTCTTCTGTGGCAGTAAAGTAGGCTAATAGTTTACTGGAAGCCTAGATGATAAATAGCATAAAGAGACTTATGTATGAGAAGAGGGATGAAAATGACATGTTTATGAGTTGCTGTAAATGAAATATTGAACTGTTTGAGGATAATTATAAAATTAAGGCTAATGATCCATTTGAAGTTACTGGAAAGGTGAACACAAACAGAAGGGTCAGTCAGGAATGAGACCAAAGGAAATAGATTTCATTCCAAAGAAAGGCTGGGAATAAAGGGAGATTGCTGACTTTTTGCCCAAGCTACAGGTTCTAGTAGTAATGGCACTTTAAGGCAGTGATTGATTGTGCTGTTTCATCAATTATTGTGAACTTCTACGTTTTGGCTTCATGCAGTTGAATTTTCCATATGGATTGAACAGGATTTAAAAATCTGCATATATTTGCAAGTTGTACAGTTTTTCTCTCGTATTTCAGTGTTTCCCACGGTTTTCAGACATAGCAGTCCAAGGTATAAAGAGCCACTTCCTGTTTGGGGCAGGAGTTCGCAGTCTAGCCAAGGAGTAGAAGGATGCTAGTACCTCATCAGACCTGCCCCAGAAATGCCAAACCAAGAAGGGAGTCATTGTCAAATTGAGATGTGAGTGAGACACTTTCAAAGTATAGGACTTGAAAACCATAAGTGCTGGCAGGAAAACAGTACTGGCATCCGACTCTTTCCGACCCAGAAATCTCAAAACTGGCTTCTGGTCACACACAGTGAGACTTTCTAGGAGATCTGAGAGGTTGGAAATGCATTCCATTTCAGATCTTATTCCATCTTTTTCCTCTGGTGACTAGGCTTTGGAATAATTTTGGTTTCTACTTTGGGTTATGAGGAATCAATTAACACTGCTGAACTATCTAACTTAGAAAATGCCTCAATTAACCAAGCGTTCCCTTTGGTTTATCCAGATTGGCATTTTGGAACACCCCAGAGGTTTGTCTCTGGAATCATAACAAACTACCATCAGTTACCTCAGTTACCCAAGGCTGGCACAATGGCTGATCCAACACATAATCAACTTCCATCTCGACAATCACTAGAGAATTCAAACCCACATGGCAGATGTGAAAAATCCACACCTCCTGGCACCTTCACTGCCATAGGTATGACCCAAGCAGTTTCTGCTGTGCAGAGACCTCCAAAAATGGCAGGTGTGAAGATGCCAATTGGGCATATGTATGGGTTCAGTTAATTTGGCTTACGTTTACTTGGCTAAGATGAATTCTCCACTTCTGTGCATCTTGGGTGAGACTGTTGGATGGGAAACTGGTCCCTCACAGTGCCTAAATCAGAGGGTGACCCCAAGAGTTTGGGTTTGCATCTGCAGACAGGTGGACCTAGAAATTCTCCAATAAACCAGATGCTTACTCTTCTTCTTATCAGAATAAAGAGCTTAGTTTTAGCCCAGAGGTTTCTAGAGTTCGTCACCTAGATTATTGTCAATGTCTCTTCTGACGGGGGAGGCCTACTGTGAGTCAAGAAGTAAATATCATCTCTGAAACTGATTATCCTTGATAAAAAATTTAATTTAAAGCGTTATTTCTCCCACTCGCCCCTCACCCATGCTGATGTAAAATTGGATTCCCTGGAAAATGAACAAAATCATTTTTCTTTTTTTTATTGTCCAATAATTGAATTTTCCAAATTGATCTGTGGAAATGTAAAATCCCCTGTTATCAGGGTTCTTAATGGAATGAAGTTAGCTATCTCCAAAAGTATCTTCGAGAATATTGCATTACCCTGCTCAGGAGCTCAGTAACTTGACTCCTTGTCCTTCAGTTCTTCAAACCAAGTAAATTCACCCATGCTCTGATTTTAATCCAGGCCTGCCTGAACTTAGCTGCTCAAAGATTAGCTCATTTCTTCAAGGCTTTCAATTTGCAGGCAACAAACACCAGCAAGAAATCAAGTCACACTCCAAGCCCTAATCATCTAATGAAAGAGCAACAGATTATGGAAATCATAACACAACCAATAGCAATAATTCCTTGTACTTGCAGATAATAATAATAATTTTGGCATTGCCCATGGATCTTCTTCCCTAGCCCACTAAGTGCTGTTTTAAACTCTACTCAGCCTGGACATTGTTTCATCCATTCATTCCTTCATTCAATCGTATTTATTGAGCTCTCTGTGCAGAGCACTGTACTAAGCATTTGGGAGAGTACAATATAACAATAAACAGTCATATTTCTGTCCAAGCACATCACTTCATGTTTAAAATATAGGTCCCGATCATATCAGCAAGCCTTCTGAAAACTACTGGCTTTGGGAGTAATAATAATAATAATAATGGCATTTGTTAAGCGCCTACGACGTGCCAAGCACTGTTCTAAGCGCTAGGGGGGATACAACGTAATCAGGTTGTCCCACGTGGGGCTCACAGTCTTAATCCCCATTTTCCAGATGAGGTAACTGAGGCACAGAGAAGTTAAATGACTTGCCCAAAGTCACACAGCTGATAAGTAGCGAAGCCGGGATTAGAACCCATGACCTCTGACTCCCAAGCCTGCGCTCTTTCTACTGAGCCACGCTGCTTCTCTAGTTTGGTTTCCATTACCCACCCCAACCCCATCTTCCTACCTGTTCACTTGCTCTCTATACCCCAGCAGACACAAAACTAACAAGGATGAGAGAGGGTGAGTGGTTCTGAGCAAACCACTTCCCATATATATTTAAATTTAATTAAATGGTATTTGTTGAGTGTTTATTGTGTGTCAAACTCTGCTTTAAACTCCTGCGTAGTTGCAAGTTAATTAGGTTGGACACAGTCCCTGTCCTGTGTAGGGCTCACAGTCTAAGTAGGAGAGAGAACAGGACAACTGAGGCACAGAGAAATTAAGAGATTTGCCTAAGCTCTCACATCAAGCAATTGACAGAGCCAATTACTATAGTGTACCACTTTGAGAAGCAGCATGGCTCAGTGGAAAGAGCATGGGCTTTGAAGTCAGTGGTCATGGGTTCAAATTCTGGCTCCACCAATTGTCAGCTGTGTGACTTTGGTTAAGTCACTTCACTTCTCTGGGCCTCAGTTACCTCATCTGTAAAATGGGGATTAAGACTATGAGCCCGCTGTGGGACAACCTGATCACCTTGTAACCTCCCCAGCGCTTAGAACACTGCTTTGTACATAGTAAGCACTTAATAAATGCTATCATTATTATTATTATTTAGTCCCCTCTCAGGGTCACACCTGAAGAGTTTCCAGTACTCTACCAGTCAC
The DNA here is from genome assembly GCF_015852505.1 of Tachyglossus aculeatus. Classification (NCBI taxonomy): domain Eukaryota; kingdom Metazoa; phylum Chordata; class Mammalia; order Monotremata; family Tachyglossidae; genus Tachyglossus; species Tachyglossus aculeatus. Next base: position 29,949,125 of record NC_052073.1, on the reverse strand, counting down.
AACTTTGAGAGGGAGAGTCAGGCAGAGGCATACACATTCCATTTCTAGCTCATCTGTTACTCGTGATAGGAGATGTCATAATTTTTCCCAAGGATTTTGGTTTCATTTTAGCCTCACCTCATCCATTATCAACTAGAGAGAGGAAGATTTTAGCCTCATTTTACAGGTGAGGAAAGGTTTAGCCACTTTTTCAGCATCATAAAGCTGGGACTAGAACCCAGGTCTTTTGATTCCCAGGGGGCTGCTCATCCTGCTAGATCCCACTGCCCCCGCCAAGGTCATGAATCCACCTATTTGGTTATGCATAGTTGGGTGACGGAGGCGTACAGCTGGAAGGGGGAAAGCCTCGTATTACACTGTCAATGGCAAAACATCTATAGCCTCCACTGCGTTCACTTGGCGAGGTGAGATTAATTGAATAAAAAAAGGAATAAATCCAAAATGGTGAGAACACAGTCTCCAAAGACAATGCGCTGTACTATCTGGCAAAAGAAAGATAAAAAAATGTTTCAAGGAGAACCTTAATCCTTATAGCGCCTAAGAAATTAGACTCTCAAAAGGAGGTGGGAGCGAATACTTTGCCTCATCTCCTTCTCTTATAAGAAGGACTAGATATGAGGGAGAGAGAGATCGTTGATGGGAAATCTGCCATGATTCCTGGAAGAGAGCAAAACTATCTGCACGAATCCCAGCCACTGCTGGACTGAGAAGAAGTCTGCAAATACAGCATCGTTTCCATTCAAAGTTCTTCTCTCAAGTCTGCCAATAATTTTCAGCTTCTGGAATGACAGAAGCACTGTTGTTTCCAGCTTAATTCTATTAGCCTTAGCAAGTGTGTAACGTGATAAGCTGCCCTCCATGCAAAATAAATGATTCCATGAGTGGTGCTTGTGATGATTTTAATTACACCCATATCCAATTTTTCTCTTCTAGAATAAGGGTTGTCAGTTTCACATCATTGCCAAAGGATGTCTCTGACATGTCTATTACTAAAGTCACAATTATTTTAAGGATACCAGTGGTACTTGGTACAATTAACTCAGCATTTTCTGTTAAATGGGTTTCAGCATATGAGATTAATAGCTGTATTGTAGATGGAGATATAGAATCAGCATGGCCTAGTGGAATGGGCACAGGTCTAGGAGTTAGAGGACTTGGGTTCTCATCCCAGTACCTCCTCCTGTCTGCTGTGTTACCTTAGGCAAGTCACTTCACTTCTCTGTGCCTCAGTTACCTAATCTGTAAAATGAGAATTAAGTCTGTGAGCCCTATTCAGGGCAGAGATAGTGTTCTACCCAATTATCTTGTATCTATCCTAGTTCTTAGTACAGTGCCTAATACATAGTAACAAATAACTTTTAAAAAAAGATGTTTATATCATTGGTATCTACGCTCTTAATCTTATACCTTCCATATGCTTTGCAATTTGTGCCCACTTATTTCTTCTAATTAAATAGTACACTGCTCCAGAACAGGTACTGCAATCCTTTGTCTTGTCTTCTGGTGTCAGATCAACTCTGACTCATAGCAATGCCATGGACACATCCCTCCCAGAATGCCCCACCTCCACCTGCAATCATTCTGGTAGCATTTCCATAGTGCTTTCTTGGTAAAAATATGGAAGTGGTTTACCACTGCTTCCTTCCACACAGTAACCTTGAGCCTCTGCCCTCGACTCTCTCCCATGCAGCTGCTGCCCAGCACAGGTTTGTTTGGACTTGTATCAGATTGCCTTCCACTCGCTAGCCACTAGCCAAGCTAGGAATAGAATGGATATGCCTCTGCTTGACTCTCCCTCCCATAGTCGAAACTGGTAGAGTACTGGGAACTCTCCAGGTGTGACTCAGTTGGATTATGTCCTTTACTTACTTTCTAAGGTCAACCTACTCACTGTACCCCGATCTCATCTGTCTCATCGCCGACCTCTTACCCATGTCCTGTTTCTGGTCTGAATTGCCCTCCCTTTGCATATCTGAAAGACAATTATTCTCCTCACCTTCAAAGCGGTTTTGATGGCACATCTCCAAAATGCCCTCCCTGACTAAGCCCTTATTTCCTCTTCTTCCACTTCCTTCTGTGCCAAAGTAAATAAATAAATAAGCAAATAAAGGTTTCACTCCCTTTATTCACCCCTTCCTCAGTTCCCCAAGCACTTATGTACATATCTATAATTTATTTAGTTATGTTAATGTCTGTCTCCCCCTCTAGACTCTAGGATCAATCTGGGCATGGAACATGTCAATCAACTCTGTTACATTGTACTCTTCTAAGTAATTAGTACAGTGCTCTGGACACAGTAAAGTGCTCAATACATTTGATTGACTGATTGCTATTGTATGTTCTCAAGTACCTAGTACAGGGCTCAGCAAACCATAGGCATTTAATACATGCCTTTGATGTTGATAGATATGAGGACTTCATCCTGAGAATAAAAAAAATCAATATTCCCCAATCTGATGAAAAAAACCCATCTATCTTTATCTACATTTTTTCTCTCTCACCTTTCCTTTTTTCTGGACAAGAATCTCCTTCAAGACTGCAATATGACAAACATACATAAAGGTGTGTGATTGTTTAATGAAATTGATTTTGCTGGAGAAGATGTGTCTGTTTAGACCTTTTTTTTCCAAACGATCCCTGAGAGGTTTTTTTATCTTTCACTTAGACTTAATAGAAAGAAAAGCATAAAGACTAAACAATTCTGGTAACAAAAAAAAAAAAACAAAAACATTTTGGGCAACATTATTTTAAATGACCAAGCCATAACGCTGGGCCAACCTAGAGCTCACTGTCCTGATAGCAACCTTTAAGTTTTCAATGAGGAAGTTTTTTTGAAAAATATTTCTAAAGATTGGGCTCCTTTCGTCATAGACTTCAAAAAGTGAAATACATAAAAGACTAAGATCATAGATACTAATAAGAGATAAAAATGTAATCTAGGATATGATCATTCATCTGATATCCTGACAGACACATAGAAAAAATATGGTGTTAATTATAACAAGTCCTCTACAAACCAAGGTATACAGAGTCCTGGAAAGACTCTGGCATTCTCTTTCACCCAACAACCTTTTTCTTTATTTATTCTTTGATGGTATTTATTAAGCCGTTTACCGTATTCCAGCACTACACTAAGTGCTGGGTTAAATACAAGCTAATCAGGTTGAAAAAAGTCCATGTTTCACATTGGGCTTGCAATCTTAATCCCCATTTTATAGATGAGGTAACCATTTACATTTGTTTGTTTTGTTTTATGGTACTTGTTAAACACTTACTATGTTCTAATCACTGGGGTAGGTACAAGTGACTTGCTTAAGGTTATACAGCAGACATGTTGGAGCCAGGATTAGAACTCAGGTCCTTCTGACTTCCAGGCCAATGGTCTACCCATTAGGCCGTACTGCTGCGTTATTTCAGTTTCCTGTCTATCAGCTCAACTATGTGAAATCAGGCTTCTATTTGGGTACACCTCAACATCCTCCTTATAGGCTGGTCAGTCCAAGATTCCCCTAATAATCCATTAGTTCATCACCCCACCCTTGATAATGGTCACAAACTGATCACCAAAAGATACCCAAAGCCAAAGTTAGTCTTTGGCTTGGCCAAGATATCATCCATGGGGTTATAAATATAGCTTTATTGGCTGGAGTTTCAAGTTTAATCAATAATTGGGTATGGGTGTGGCCTGGACCAAGTTTGGTTTAAAACAAAATCGGGAACTCTCCTTAAACCAGAGGGGTTACTGGGAACTGGGGCTTCAAAGTCAAGACACTAAGAAAGGTCAGATACATTCAGGATTAATGCCTGGTTTTAAGATGTAAAAAAATCCTCCTGTCTACTCTCCTACTAACCAGACTAGCTTCCCACCCACTCTCACCATTTTTCCAAAATATTTTCTCATTCACTTATTTGAACAAGAGATTGTAAAACCAGGGAGGGCAGGGATTTTATCAACTTATTCTACTTAACTTGCCCAAGCACTTAGTGTAGTGCTCTGTGCACAGTAAGCACTCAATAAATGCCTTTTATTCGCCTTTTCCTCAAATCACTCTGTTAACAATAATAATAATAATGTTGGTATTTGTTAAGTGCTTACTATCTGCCAAGCACTGTTCTAAGCACTAGGGGGGGGATACAAGGTAATCAGATTGTCCCATGTGGGGCTCACAGTCAATCCCCATTTACAGATGAGGAAACTGAGGCTCAGAGAAGTTAAATGACTTGCCCAAAGTCACACAGCTGACAAGTGGTGGAGGAGGATTAGAACCCATGACCTCTGACTCCCAAGCCTGTGCTCTTTCCACTGAGCCACGCTGCTTCTCTGTTCTTCCTGTTTCTTTCTCCTCGGATCCTTCCCTTCCTCAATTTTTCCTTTCATTATTTCCTCTTTTCTTTCCTTTCATATTTTACGTGACATCCTTTTTCTTGTGGCCTGTTCCCATGGTTTTCCTCCTCTTTGTTCTAGCTTATCTCTTGTCCTTGTAACTCCTACTTTATTTTCACTAACTCTTCCACCATTTCTTTTTCCTTCCTCCAAACTTGGTTTCCCATTCAGCCCTTTGTTCCTTCTCCTTATTTCCCTCTTTCCTGATCATTTTCTTTTCCATCATCTACTCAAGAGAAGAGCATGTGACATCCTGGCTCTTTTTGGTTCCTGATAGTGTGAGGGGGTAGCAAAGGGGAGGGTGTTGAGTGTCTGCTCCATGAAAACCCCATGTCACTGCCCTACTTTCTGGGCTGAGAACTTCTTGGAAAGGAGAGTGGAGGCCAGGGCTGACCAAAATCCTCCATTCCCTAGGGGCTGTGGCAGTGCTGGGCACCTTCTGCATAAGCTTCCTCTGGATTCCCCAGGAAAAAGACAAAGTAAAGTCTTGGTGAACCATTTCAAGTCTCCTACCTTTCCCCACTCCAGTCCATACTTCACTCGGCTGCCCGGATCATTTTTCTATAAATACATTTTTGAAACGACACCCCGCTTCTCAAAAAACCCCAATGGTTGTCCATCCACCTCCAAATCAAACAAAAGCTCCTTTCCATTGGCTTTAAAACACTATCAGCTTGCCCTCTCCTACCTCACCTCTCCTTCTACAACCCAGCCCACGTGCTTAGCTCCTCTAGCGCTAACTTTCTTAGTGTGCCTCGATCTCACCTGTCTTGCCGCCAATCCTTAGCTCACATCCTGTGTCTGGCCGGCAATGCCCTCCCTCCTCTTTTATGACAGACAACAAGTCTGCCCTTGTTCAAAACTTTACTGAAGCACATCTCCTCCAAGAGGTCTTCCTACACTAAGTCTAACTATCCTCATCTCCCACTCCTTTCTACATTGCCCTGACCTGTTCCCTTTGCTCTTCCCCCGTCCCGGCCCCAAAGCACTTATGTACATGTCTGTATTTCATCTATTTGTACTGATGTCTGTCTCCCCAACTCTAGACTGTGAGCTAGTTATGAGCAGGGAATGTCACTGTTTATTTTTGTATTGTACTTCCCCAAGTGCTTAATATAGTGATCTGCACACAGTAAGTGCTCAATAAACACAATCGTGAATCGTGAATGAATGAATGAACTCCAAGTTTCTGCTCTATGGATCAGGGTTTTGCATTAGAAAATCCCTCTACTGGATCTCAATGGACCACCAGGTTCTCAGCCTCCCTTCCCACTTTAGGCCAACACTACTGAAGGAGAAAAACAACTGTGGGTCAACAGTACGGTACCACTGCAAAATACTTGTCTAGTACAGAGTGGACTTTTGTGGATTACCCATAACTGTTCAATAATTCAGTGATTTATCTGGGGGCATGACACTCAGTTTCATACCTCCTTGTCAAATGCAGCAGCGTGGCGCAGTGGAAAGAGCACAGGCTTTGGAATCAAAAGTCATGGGTTCAAATCCCAGCTCCACCACTTGTCAGCTGTGTGACTTGGGGCAAGTCACTTAACTTCCCTGTGCCTCAGTTACTTCATCTGCAAAATGGGGATTAAGACTGTGAGCCCCACATGGGACAACCTTATCACCCTGCAACCTCCCCAGCACTTAGAACAGTCTTTTGCACATAGTAAGCATTTAATAAATGCCATTATTATTATTATTATTATTATTATTATTAAATGCCCAGCCAGGGAGAATGTTCAGCCTTTCCTAGATCCAAACAGCCTGAATGACCTTCTCTCAGTTCTACGGCAGTCCAATTCCCAAGGAAAATAAATGATCTTCAATTCCTTTTGTTCTGCAAGGGAATGTCTTCGGAGTGAAAGAAGTCTTAATCCGTAGGGGATTTAATGATTGATAATCATTTATAATAGTGAATTAATTATTCATTTGATGGTTTTTGTTCAGGAATATATTCAGCTACTGAATTCGTAAATGAATTAGCTAGTGATGACAGTTACTTCCAGTAATTAAATAGTAATTAAGTGTTTTGCTAAGAAAAGGAAATACAGACTAATGAATTTCTGAATAACAGTGTAATGCCAAATACATGATTTAGAGTAATTTAATAGGTACTTCCAAGGGCATTTGAACACATATATTGAGCACTTACAAAAGACAACAGTAGTAAAGTTTGCATAAATGACAGGGGAGGGGATAATGCAGATTAACTCCATCAGCTATGCTGCATCAAATTTCAAGGTGCCAAAAAATTCAGGCTCTATCATCAACAACAATCCACAGAAAACCCTACCTCTTAAAGCCAAAAGCATGACTGACTAGCTGTAAAGGCTCAAAGTTTTCCATGCATCTCCCTCCTGGATAACCTACGCCTGCTGGTTCAAGCCCCTGTTCCACCTTCGATACATTGGATCCTCGAGTGTAGTTAAGTTTAGTAATTAGTAGCCCTTTTCCTAGAGGGGAAAAAGCCTAAAACTTGCTTATTCCGTGAGGAACAAGATGGCCAGAAATTTAAAGTGGTGATGGAAGTTTTGTAGAGGAACTGTGTGATTTCCCAGTGTCCAACAGAATAGAATGTGGATAGCAGGGAAGCAACGTGACCTAGTGGAAACAACATAGGCTTGGGTGTCAAAGGACCTGGGTTCTAATTCCAGCTCTGCCACTTGCTGCTGTGTGACCTTGGGCAAGTCACTTAATTTCTCATTTCCATCACCTGCAAAATGAGGATTAAGACTGTGAGCCCCGTGTGGGACAGGGATTGTGTCAAACCTGATCACCATGCATTTATCCCAGAGCTTAGTACTGTGTATGACACATAACTGCTTAAAAAATACCATTAAGAAAGAAAAGAATCAGAGAACTGAATCACACTGTACATTGAAAGCATAGGCAGCTGCCAATATATAAATGCTCTCAGTAATATCTGCAGAAACTTGTATCTACTCCAGTCCTTAGTACAGTCCCTGGCACATAGTAAGAGCTTAACAAATGTCATTAAGATAAAAAGAAGGCTTTTTTCATCAAGGCAGGCTGTAAGCCTGGAGAACCCAAGCAGTGGATAGGTTGTGGAGGAAAATAATCAAGAGGCTGATTGTTCCAGGCTCAGGATAATTGGTACCCCCACTCCAATAGATTTAGTTTGCTAGTCTGTCTCTATCTAACACCAACTGGCCTCGCTTAAAACAGCTCCAGTCTATGATGAGGAAGAACAGCAACTGAGAAGAGTTTCTGTGGCAATAGGGCCTAGAAGCTGTGTGGCCAAGTGGAAAAAACACGGGAGTCAGAGGACCTGGGTTCTAATTCCATGTTCCACCACTTGACTGTTGCGTGATCTCAGGCAAGTCACTTAACTTCTTTGGGCCTCAGTTTCCTCAACTCTAAAATGGGGATTCAATACCTGTTCTCCCTCCTACTAAGACTTTGAGCACTATGTGACTGAAGTGGTACGTGAGGGACATGAGCTTACGTGAGCCCCATGTGGGACAGGGACTTTGTTTCACCTAATTAACTTGTATCTACCCCAGCACTTGGAACAGTGCTTCAGTGCTTGACACATAGTAACTCTTAACAAATGCCATCATTATTTAGTATTATTATCGAGGGGCATGAGGAATGCAGTTTCCCCAAATGTAGGAGGGGCAAGAATTTGGGCCCTGAATAAATACTTCCTCCCTCACCACCCATGAAACTGCCTTACCAGGTGTCTAAGCCCTGAGGAACTTTAATCTTTCAGTGCAATAACAGCGCACTGGTGAAATTATCCATCAGTGGCATTTACTGAGCTCTTACTGTGTGTAGAGCATTGTTCTGAGACTTTGTGAAAGTACAATAGAATTGGTAGACACAATCCCTGCCCATAAGGAGCTTGGAGTCTGCAGTCAGTCAGTCAATTGTATTTATTGAGCACTTACTGTGTGCAGAACACTGTACTAAAAGGGCTTGGCAAGTACAATATGACAATAAACAGACATGAAATAATAATAATGATGTGTCAGTCTTGCATTGTTCACAGATCAGACATCTGCATCAGCTGCATCCTTAGATCTGTAAGCTTACTGTGGGTAGGGAATGTTACTGTTATATTGTTATATTTTACTCTCTCAAGTGCTCAGTATAGTGATCTGCCTATGGTATGTGCTTAATGAATATGATTAACTGACTGACTCAAGACTGATATCCTGGAATGCTTTGGCAGTCACACAATTGGAGCCCACATGCTATTCCCATCTTTTTCAGGCCTGAAGCACATCTTGGCTGAGGTCTGGAGTACACCATTTCCTCATCTTTGATCAGTGTCCACTTCAAGAGTTTCTTTTTCAGGTAAGGGAGAGAGAATGCATAGCAAAATTAAGGGTAAGGGGCATTTTGGGGAGCCAAACCTGGTTAGGGCCAGGGCAGCCCCCTCCCCCCCCCCGCCCACCAAGAACTGTGTTGGTCTGTGCTCCCTCTAGACTGTAAGCTTGTCTTGGACAGGGAATGTGTCTGTTTATTGTTGTATTGTACTCTACCAAGCATTTAGTAGAGTGTTCTGAACACAATAAGTGCCTAATAAATATGATTGATTGATTGACAAAGGAACTCAGGACAAAAAGACTCTTCAAATACAACTACCTCTGTCCTTCACCCCTGGTCCCTGGGGGTTGGGAGGAGGAGGAGGACCTTCTTCAATTCCAGGGCCATGAAGAGGATGTGGTTTTCCTGGAGGGTCAGGCAGCAAAGGTCTGGAATAGGGGTTCAGAGAAGGCCATCAACTAGTCTGGGATTCCAGGAGGGTATGGCTGTCCAGAATGGCAACTCTCACAAGGTTCTCCAAGTAACCTGTTTCTACTACTGGCGACAAAACTGAGATGGACTGTGGCCTAGTGGAAAGACCCCAGGACTGGGGAGTCAGGGGCCTGGGTTCTAGTCCCAGGTCTGCCACTTGCCTGCTAGTTGACTTGGATAAGGCACTTAACTTCTCCTTGCTTCAGTCTCCTCACCTGTAAAATGGGGATTCAAAACCTGATCTTCCTCCCCTCATGTGGGACAGGGTCTATGTAATCTGACTGTCTTTACCCTAGCACTTAGCACAGTGCTTAACAAATAGCACAGTCATTATTACTATTTACAGTAATGAAACTGCTAATAGTCTTATCAGTCTCTTTGACTGAACAACTCCCTTGTTTATGCCTACACCAGTTCTGAGCTGTTGGCAAAGAGAGGCCCAGGGCTGGGATAATCGATGACATACAAAATAGTTCCAGTAAACAAATCCTCTTTTTGGCATCTTCAACTGGCCTTGGGGCCACTCTCAGAGTGCAAGTCCAGGCTGAGGTGCAGCCGGTTGACGCTGAGAAACAGCATGGCCTAGAGGAAAGCACACAGGCCTAGGAATCAGAGCACCTGGGTTCTAATTCTAGCTCGTCCATTTGCCTGCTGTGTGAACTTGAGCACATCACTTAACATCTCTGTACCTCAGTTTCCTCACCCGTAAACTGAGGATTCAATTTCTGTTCTCTCTTCTTCTTCAGACTTTAAGCCCCATGTGGAATGGCAAATGTGTAACAGGAACTCATTGCCTGTTACAAAGCCTTCCCATTTATTAACAGAAAACAGATGGCAACCAATATTGTCGAGCTGCAGGTGATGGATTCTGTTGGTAAAGTGGCTGAACGTCATTATTCCCTGTTTTTTTAAGAATCTCTCTCTCCAGCACTTTTAAGAAACCCCAAATTATCCTCCAAACCTCAGTGGACAGCTTCCTTCCAGATTCCTGAAGAAATCATCTTCAGTCCCCTATATTGTTCTTCAGGATTCAGTGAGAATCTTCAACAATCTTTGAAAGTTAGACCTGAATCCAAATGAACAGTGTGGCCTACTGGAAAGAGCATGGCCCTGGGAATCGGAGGACTGGGGTTCATTCACTGTTCTAAGTGCTGAGGTAGATACAACATAATCGGGTTGGACAAATCCCCATCCCACATGGGGCTCCCAGTCTCAATCCCCATTTTAAAGCAGAGGGAACTGAGTCCCAGAGAAGTGAAGTGACTTGCCCAAGGTCACACAGCAGAAAAGTGGCAGAGCCTGGATTAGAACCCATGATCTCCGACTCCCAAGCCTGGGCTCTTGCTGCTAGGCCTTGGGGTTCTAATCCCAGCTCTTCCAGTAGCCGGCCGTGTGACTCGGTGCAATCACTTCACTTCTCTGTGCCTCAGTTTTCTCATCTGTAGAATGGGAATAAGATACCTGTTCTCCCTCCCATTTAGACTGTGAGCTCCATGTGAGAGTGGGAGGGACTATGCCTGACCTGAAAAACTTATATCTATCTCAGCACTTGGTGAAATGTCTCAAGCATAGTAAGTGCTTAACAAATACGATGATGGTGATAATAATCATAACAATAATAATTTACCTACGGGGCTCTTTTAGTGCTGAACCCCCTATGAATTGATCATTAAGGTCTCAAATCAATCAATCAATTATATTTATTAAGCACCTACTGTGTGCAGAGCTTTGAGCTAAACTCTCGGGAGAATACCGTAGAATAGGCAGGCATGATTCTTGCCTTTATGGCTCATAGAGTCTAGAGGGCCCTCACCTACCTCTCTGGATGAAAATCCAAGTTCCTACTCAACACAAAACATGTATGCTTCTTAAAAATGGCTACATTTCAACACATCAGATGCTGCTTTCTGCTGCTCTATCAGTTTTTAAAACTGAATTTAAAATAGAAATACTGTATATATTTCCAAAGTGACCTGAAAGTTTTTAGCAGTCACGGGGGAGATTTGGCTAAATAAATCCAATCCCAAAATGGTGATTTAGGAAAGGCGCTAGCCCTGGTATTTATTGAGGGCTTACTTCGGGCAGAGAAATCAATCAATCAATCAATCACATTTATTGAGCTCTTACTATGTGCACAGCATTCTATTAAGTGCTTGGAAGATTACAATATAACAGAGTCTCTGTTCCACATGGGGCTCATAATCTAAGTTGGAGGCAGAACAGGCATTCAATCCCCATTTTACAGAAGTGGAAACTAAGGCCCAGGGAAGTTAAGTGAACTGCCTAAGATTACCCAGCAGGTGTGTGGCAGATGAGGGGTTGAAACCTAAGTCTCCAGACTCCTGGTCCTGGGTCCTACCCACTAGTTCATTTATTCAATTATATTAATTGAGCACTTACTGTTTGCAGAGCACTGTACTAAGCTCCTGGGAGAGTACAATATAACAATAAACAGACACATCACCTTTCCACAAGAAGCTTACAGTCCAGAGGGACTTATTCTGTTCTCTGACAGGTGGTTTATTTACTCACCCAAAAAACCCTTAGGTTGCTGGCCCAGTGCCTGGGCCCTGCCCTGGGAAGTATGCCTGGAGGTGAGGATGTTACTGTAGGAGTTATCTCTGCCCTGGGCAGTGTGTATTGTACTTCCCCAAGCGCTTAGTACAGTGCTCTGCACACAGTAAGCACTCAATAAATAAAATTGATTAATTGATGGTACGAGTTATCAGAATGATTACAGGCACCATGCTTATTTTCATGTCGGCCCCCTCCCCCTGCATACTGAAAACTCCTTGTGTGCAGGGATCACGTCTACCAAGTCTGTTGTATTATACTCTCCCCAGTGCTTAGCACAGTAAGCATTTTATAAATACCATTGATTGTCTGTCCCAACCATTACAGTATCAGCACGTAGAAACCCTGGCCAATTCTATCCATGCTTCCTTACACTGCCTTTGCTCTGCTCTCATTAAAGCCAGGGGCCGCAGAACTTGGGTCTTTTATTTGATCCTCAAGGGCACTTCTTTGTTCCTGTCCCTGATTCTGGCAGATCATTTCTCTAATTTGTCAAGGTCACATTGGATTCTATTCCTGTCTTCGGAGATGTGAGCAGCCCCTCTCGGCTAAGTGTCAACCTGAACTTAATCGGATTGTTCCTATTCTATCATTGAAGTCATTGATGAAAATATTAGATAATGTCAAGAAAATATTAAATGAAACTAGATATGGCTCACTTGTAACCCTCCAATATTTCTCCTTGATCCAATTTAGTCCTGGAGTAACCAAGAAATCTGATCTTCCCAATAAACATGTCCCTACATTTTTTTCCCTCCCAACATGATGCATTGCAAGCTTGGTTTACCATTCTTTCTTTGTAGCTATTTGCTTTATAAAATGGATTACTTATGAGCATCCTTATAATTTTCTCTCATTCAAACTCTTGAGCTGCTACCTGTTCAGGGCAAAGTTTAAAGCAGCTCCGATGGGTTTCTGTGGCTGGCAAAGAAAGCTAATGCAGATAATCCAAAATGACAGGCCTGAGAAATTCTACTGGTTAGAGTTTGAACATCTATGCATTTCCTTTCAGATTCATAGCAATGGGGTGGCCTTTTTCACCACACAGTCACATTCATTCATTCATTCATTCTCTCTCTCTCTCTCTCTCTCTCTGTCTCTCTCTGTCTCTGTCTCTGTCTCTCTCTCTCTCTCTCTCTCTCTCTTTTTGTACAGTCCCTGAATAATTCTCTAGCCCCTGGCTTCCCAGGTTCACAAGCTCCCTTTTCTGCCTTCTGGGATCCCTCTAGAGAGTCAGATTCCCCCAAATGGCAAACTGCACCCTAGGAATATTTGGAAAATCTGGGGGGAAGTTGCTTTCATTCTCTTTTAGGCCCCCAAGGGATCGGTAAGATGATAACTTATCCAGTTCACTACTGGTTCCCTACTGTGTTGAAAGTGAATCCCCAAATTCCTCCTTAAGGCTTTAGCTTCCAGGGAGCACATTCCAGGCTAGTAGAATTTTGCTCATTATCTTTGAACTTGTGGCTTTAAGGCAGCAGTCAGCTTTCTCCCCACTACTTAGCCTCACTCCTCCCCCACTACAAATCCACCCACATATTTGGCTCCTCTAACACCAACATACTCACTGGCTTCACTTCCTCTCAACCACCACTGACCCATTGCTCAAGCTATCACTCCTGCTTGGAACTCACTCCCCTTTCATATCTGACAACCACTCTCCTCATTTTCAAAGGCATGTAAATTATATTTCCAAGAAGCCTTTCCTAAATTTATCATCTCCCCATTTTATTTCCCTCCCTACCATTGCTGCTGCTACCACTACTACTAATAAGGATATAATGGTGGTATTTGTTAAGTGCTTACTATGTGCCAAGTTCTCTCCTAAGGGCTGGAATAGATACAGTATTTCAACACTTCTGTATCACTTGTGCACTTCAGTCCTCACCTACTTAAACACTTAGTTACTCACTCAAAACAGCACTTAGGTACATATTTTTGAACTCTCTTGCTTCCGGTTACCTGTAATTTCTTTTAGCATCTGACTCCCCTGCTAGACTGTAAACTCTTTGAGGGAAGAGATCGTTCCTACTAATCCTATTGTGCTCTCCCAAATGCTTACTCCAAAGCACTGCTCAGAATCAAAAACATTGACTGCCTTCCCAATAAGGAAGTGTTTCCACTTTTTTGGATTTCCTGCCTATCTGACATTCTGGGTAGAATTCTTCTCTCTGAGCTACCCAGGTTATGTCTTCTTAGGGAAACTCAGCAAAATGACAGAGAATCTTCACTTCCTACCAGATCAGGGGCAGTGTGCTCCCATCAATCAATCAATAAGTAATATTTATTGATCCTCCTGTACCCCCTGCCCCCATCATGTCTCTCCCCTGATGAATTAACAACATACTTCAGCAACAAAAATGAAACCATCAGGCATGATTCCCCTAAAATCTCCCCTGATCCTCTCCAATTCCCACCCTCTTCAACTCTCCCTATATTCCCTGCAGTAACTCAAGAAGACATCTCTCACCTTCTCTCTAAATCTATGCCCTCCACCTGTGCTTTTGACCCCATTCCTTCATAACTTTCTAAAACACTCACCTTCCTCCTTTCTTCCCTTCTTGACTGCCCTCCCCAACCATTTGCTTTCAAACACAAAGTATCCCCATCCTAAAAAAGCCCTCCTTTGATCCCATGGGTCCATCCAGTTATTGCCCATTCTCCCATCTACCATATCTCTCCAAGTCTTTTGAGTTGTTCACACCCACTGTTTCCATTTCCTCTCCTCTAATTCTCTCCTAAATCCCCTCCAATCTGGCTTCTGCCCCCTTCACTCCACATAAACAGTCCTCTCTAAGGCAACCAATGACCTTATTCTCCCCAAATCAGGCAGCCTCTACTCTATCTTAATCCTCCTAAACCTCTTAGTTGTCTTCAACACTGTAAACCATGCTCTTCTCCTTGAAAATTCATCCAACCTTGACTTCACTGATACTGTCATTCTCTTGGTTCTCCTCCTAGATCTCTAATCGATCCTTCTCAGTTTCTATTGTTGGCTGCTCCTCTGCCTCCCACCCTCTGAAAGTGGGGATCCCTCAAGGCTCAGTTCTAGGTCCCCTTCTATTTTTCATCTACACCCACTATACTTGAAAACTCATTCATTCCCACGGCTTCAACTACCACCTCTATGCAAATGATTCCCAAACCTACTTCTCCAGCCCCAACCTCTCTCCTTCCCTGCAATCTCTCATTTCCTTCTGCCTTCAGAACATCTTACCTGGATGTCCAGACGACACCTCAAAGCAAGCATTTCTGAAAATGAACTCATCTACCCACCCAAACCTTGGCCTCCCCCTGTCTTTCCCATTACTGTAGACAATACCACTAACTGCCCTGTGTCACAAGTGCCTACCTTTGGTGTTGTCCTCAACTTGTCTCTCTCATTCCACCAAATTCTGTCGGTTCTACCTTCACAACATCGCTAAAATCCATCCTTTCTTCTCCAAATTGCTATCATGTTGACCTAAGCACTCACCCTATCCCACCTGATTACTGTATCTGCCTCTTCACTGACCTTCCAGCCTCCTGTCTCTGTCCATTAGAGTCCATACTTCACTCTGCTGTATGGGTCCTTTTTCAGCAAAAACATTCAGTCCATGTCACCCCACTCCTTTAGAATCTCCAGTGATTACACACCCATCTCCACAATCAAACAGAAACTCTTTACTATTGGCTTTAAAGTACTCAATCACCTTATCCCATTTGACTCACCTCACTGATCTCTATTCCTCTAGCATGAGCTTACTCATCGAGCCTTGATCTCATGTATCACATCATCGACCCTTTCCTATGTCTTCCTCCTATCCTGGAACTACCTCCCTCCCCATATACACCAGACCACCACTCTCTGCACCTTGGAAGCATAGCTAAGGTCACATCTCCTCCAAGAGGCCTTCCCCAATTAAGCCCTCTTTTCCCAGCTTGTTCTCCCTTCTACACTGTGTGTGCCCTTGGATCTTTGACTTTTAGACATTTGATATTTGCCCCACCTCTAGCCCCACAGCACCTATGCACATATCTTTAAATTATTTATTATAAATCACTTATATTTATGTCTATCTCACCCTCTAGACTGTAAGCTCAGTATGGGAAGGGAACATATCTGCTAATTCTGCTGTTCTGTACTCTCCCAAGCATTTAGCACATACTTCATACATAATAAGAACTCAACAAATACCACTGATTGATTGATTGTGTGTTGATTTTGTGCAAAGCACTGGACTAAACTCTTGGGAGAAAACAATACAATAGAATTTGTAGATATGATCCCTTCCCCCAAGGAGTTTATAGCCTAGTAGGGGAAGCAGACATTAAAATGACTCAGCCAAGAAAACCTGCAGGGAAGGGAGGAGATTAGTGCTAAGTTCTCTGCACACAGTAAGCACTCAGTAAAAACCCTGGCTTGAGAGTCTGCAGGATACTCTGTGGCACCATGACTATGAAGATTTCACTTCATTCTATGAACAAAGTGAGAATTTTTCAGACAGAGCATCAGGCCCAAAGATTTCAGGACACCTGTTAAGCAACCAGGGCTGCTGATGTTTTTGGGAAGAGTGCTGCCATGAATTTGCCTAAAGATGCCCTGATGAATAGGTGGGAGAGAATTTGTCTATCCTGAGAGAGGGTACAGTAGAGAGAGCATGCAGTTGGACCTCAGCAGACAAGGGTTCTCATCCCAGCTAATCTCACTGGTCCACTGTGTGACCTAACACATTTCAGTTAACCTCTCTGTGCCTCAGTTTTCTTCTCTGATAAATGGGGATAACAATCCCTGCCTCTCCTAACCCTTACAGGGGTGTCCTCGGGAGGATAAACTGAGATAACTGATGTGAAAGGCCTTTGAAAAAACTACAGAGGCTACATAAAAACAAGGCACAGTATCATCATCACCTGTATATATGTATATATATTTGTATGTATTTATTACTCTATTTATTTATTTTATTTGTACATATTTATTCGATTTATTTTGTTAATATGTTGAATTTTGTTGTCTGTCTCACCCTTCTAGACTGTGAGCCCACTGTTGGGTAGGGACTGTCTCTATATGTTGCCAACTTGTACTTCCCAAGCACTTAGAACAGTGCTCTGCACACAGTAAGTGCTCAATAAATATGATTGAATGAATGAATCATCACGATTATCATTATGCTCTCATTGCCTTTCTGCAGTTGTGAAGCCTTAAAAGCTGGAAACCACCAGGATAGTATAGCCATTGGATGCAGAGATTCTCCTGCTTTGCAGCTGAACTTGCACCTTTCTGCAGTGGGAGATGACTGCAGCTGTCTCTCGCTAACAACAGCTGCGTGGTTGCTGGGTCCATCTCCCCTGCAGCCAGAGAAGTTCT
This sequence comes from Tachyglossus aculeatus, assembly GCF_015852505.1. Lineage (NCBI taxonomy): Eukaryota > Metazoa > Chordata > Mammalia > Monotremata > Tachyglossidae > Tachyglossus > Tachyglossus aculeatus. The sequence goes on along the minus strand of NC_052073.1, from coordinate 29,932,053 downwards.
GCACTAAGAGGGGAAGACGGGGCACCCACACCCCTCTGTCTTCCAGAGCCTGAGGGGGAGGATCAAGATTATTTATCATTTTTTTCCCTAGAGGAATAAAGAAAATTCAAATTTCTCCCCCTGGTTATTTTCTTCAAGTTTCATTGTTTCCTTCTTCTTCCGGCTTTCTGGGTTCTAATGGAACAGAAATCAACAGTGTTTTCTCATTTGTTTATTTTGTATCTGAAGTGTGAATGGGGCTGGCCCAGCTGTTAAAAAATCTTTTTTTTTTTTTTTTTTTTTGAGGGGGATGCAAGCTCTGTGAAGGTTTCAGTAAATATATTTCCCATTCCTTAGTAAAACAGTGGTAATCTTATCTCCAACTTGCTTCCTAAAGAATTCACTTGAATCCGGAGGCCTCACACCTAGACTATAGCATTTTCTGCTGTTTAGGAGGATGAATCACTGATCATAGCCTATGGGTTGGGAGGTTGTGGGGAGAGACTCTCTTGAAATACGGAACTTCCCCAAACCTGTTTCCTTACCTAGCAGCGTGGTTGACGGAACAGTATCTGATGACACTTTGAGATGAAATTCCGTTCACCCACAGGACACGTAATGATGGAAATCAACAGAAGGCGAATAGAATAAAAGCATAGAAATGAAAACACCGTTAGCTGCGACCCAGCCGGAGAAGAGTCAGTAAAATGTCAATTTAGGAAATATACCAAACGGAACACCAAATAATAGCACCGGTACCTGAATAGTAGGAATTCAACAAAGATTTGCTTTGCAGCGTTTTGCTTTGGACAGAAAATGAACAAGGAGAAGATGACGCTAGGTACAAAAGACATAAAGAAGAAAATTTAGACCAATATACAGAGAAAGAGAGAGCCTAGAGAGTAATTACATTAGAAAATATCATACTGTAATATCAGATGTAGATGATTAAATACAAATGAATATTTCCTTCAACTGAAGAAGGTGCATACTGATTTTTTCCCCAGGGTAAGCAAGATACATTCCACCTCCGAGAATGTTGAACCATTCTGAAATATCCAACACCTTGATAACAACATTATCAGGAAATGCAGATGATGATTAGCTTTGAATGTTTTTGTGAAGTTTCTTTTAAAAAGGTGCTGATTGGATTAATGTTGTAAAACACAACATAGTGATTTGTTTGAAAGAGAACTGTACTCTAAATTTTAGCCCCTTCCCAGGGTTTTGTCAATAAGACAAATTGCTGAGTATTAAATATCATCCTGATTTTTCAGGGCCTGGACACCTAGGATAATTTCCAGAGTTAAAACTATTCATCTTGTAATGGATCATGCTTTTTTCCCAATGCCTGACACATTTAAAAATATTCTTAGTGTCTCATAAAGATGCCAGTACACAAAATGGGAATACTATTCCCTAATACCATAAAAACAGATTCAATTTAATCTACATCAGGGTAATTTCTGAACCAATTTCTACATTTCAGTGGTATGTTTTTTAAACACCCATCAAAATGATTTTCACGGGGCATGTTAAGATGTAGCTGAGGCATTGTAGGGTTAGAACAGGAATTCCATAATGGATCGAATTGAGGTCCTAAAGCTGCTCCCATCAGACAGTATGAATATCCCTGGGCAACTCTCTGAGTTTTAAGAGTTCTATTCTGAGTGATCAGCCCTTTTATTTTGGCCTACCTTAGATTCTCAGATTCTCCCTTAGACAAGTCCCTCTAGACTTTAAGTTCGTTGTGAACAGGGAATAGGTTTGTTACATTGTCATATTTTACTCTCCCAAGCACTTAATACAGTGTGCTGCACATAGTAAGCACTCAATAAATACAACAAAGTCTATTCCTGAATAAAAAATCTTTCCCATGAAAGTCAGACCAACATATCTATTCTAATGATGATGCAATTCTTCTAATGTTTTCTTCCATATGAGACATGGGGCGATGAATGATTTGTAATCCACTGAATAATGAGCTGTTGAACCAGCATGGCCTAGTAGAAAGAGGGCAGGCCTGGGAGTTAGAGGACCTGGGTTCTAATCCCAGCTCTGCCACTTGTCTGCTGTGAGACCTTGGGCAAATCGCTTAACTTCTTTGTGCCTCAGTTACATCATCTGTAAAATGGGGATTAAAACTGTGAGCCCCATGTAGGACATAGACTGTGTTCAACCTGATCAGCTTGTATCTAATTCCTCACTTAGTATGGTGCCTGGCACATAGTAAGTGCTTAACAAATAACATAAAAAATACATGGTCAATGAGAAATTGATTACTAGTGATGCCAGCAGCCTGGCATGTTGTTGTTTTGGTTCCATGAAAGGGAGTCCAGGGAGTTTCTTTAGGGATTCAGTATACAAATACCAATGCCCCTGAAAGATGATCAGTGGAGGAGATAGACATGAGTGCAGCTTAGTCATTTACCTTTGTTCACTTTTGCCAGTCTCCCTTTGCTGAAAATTGTAGCCTACTTTTCATTTTCTAAGTCAAAAGAAGACCAAGAGGGCCTTTAAATGTATTAGAATTTGATTTTGATTAAAGCTCCCCTTTCCCCCATCAAATTTCCTCCTATAAATAGCATCATTTTTTCCAGGAAAATGGGATATTGAAATCTTCTCTATTGGCCAGTTCCCATATATGTCACCCTTGCTCGGAAGAAATGGGGAATTCTCTGAACCATCCCTACCACGTGGGAATTACCCAAGGACCCTGTCGAGTAATCTGTCAGTTGAGAGATTATATAGTGATAATACCAGGAAATGTGTCTGTTTATTGTTGTATCATACTCTCCTAAGCACTTAGTACAATGCTCCACACACAGTAAGCATTCAATAAATGTGACTGAATAATAATAATAATAATTATGGTAGTTGTTACGTGCTTTATATGTGTTGAGCACTGTTATAAGCACTGGGATAGATACACGTTAATTAGATCAGACACAGTCTCTCTGTCCCACATGGGGCTCACAATCTAAGTAGAAGGGAGGGCAGGTAGTGATGCCCCATTTTTGCTGGTGAGGAAACTGAGGCACAGAATTTAAGTGGTTTGCCCAAGGTCACACAGCAGGCTATTGGAGGAGCCAGGATTAGAACCTGGGTCCTCTCTTTTCCAGGCCTGGGCCCTTTCCACTAGGCCATGCTGCTTCACTCTGCTTATATCTTTAGAGAATCACAGCTCATGGAAATGGATGTGCATCCTGGAGAGCTGGGTTACTTAAAATGCCCAATCCCTATGTAAAGGGCCCAGAGCCATTGACCAATATGTAGTCTTTGGAGAACCATCGATCAGTATGGAGAGCTTTGACCAATATAGAGTCTCCCATCAAAAAAGACAGATGAGCCTCCAACCTGACCCATGAAGGAAGCTGACAGACAGAGTAGTGCTGAGGTTACAAACTTCAAGTGTCTTCTCCTTTGCTCCTTTTAAATCTAATTGCTACCTACCAACCCTCTTAAAAAAAGAATATAGCTTCAAGTCCAAAACAAACTTCTCCCAAACAAATCTATTTAGGGTAGATGTAAAATAAAAGCATTTAGGCAAAGAGTTGATCACTTTATAACCTATAGACTCTCAAGAGTTTCTAAAACTGCCTTTGAAAACCAACCCGGACTCATGAATTCTGTGTAATTATTTTAATCTCTAGTCTATAAACACCTATAGGGATTACTGAATAAGTCATACTTTCTCTTGTAGCTAGAAACCAAAGAACTTAGTGGATAGAGTATGGGCCTGGGAGTCAGAAGGACTTGAGTTCTAATCCCAACTCCACTTCTTGTGTGCTGTGTGAATTTGGGCAAGTCACTTAACTTCTCTGTGCCTCAGTTACCTTACCTGTAAAAATGGGGATTAAGACTGTGAGTCCCATGTGGGACAAGGACTATGTCTAAACTGATTAGCTTGCATCTACCCCAGCACTTAGAGCAGTGCCTAGCACATAGTAAGTGCTTAATGCCATAAAAAATAGGATAAATATATTCTTCCCTAGAAATGGTAGAGGTTTACGGAGGTGCTCTCATTTCTTCAAGGTCATTAGGATACATGCAATAGTTTGAATATGGGAATTAATCTTCTTAATTACTAACTTACTACAGAAAGGATCTGAGGTCTAAAGAATTAATCATTCAATAGTATTTACTGAGCACTTACTATGTGCACAACACTGTACTAAACTCTTGCAGGAGCACAATATAACAGAGGTGGTAGACATATTTCCTGGCCACAACATGGTTACAAGAATTCCGTCCATTAGACATTACTATTTAAGTTCATGCCTGGCAGGATTTATCATTATTTCCCCAGCCTTTGCCACCTCAAGCACTAGAAAGAGCATTCACCAGGAAGTTGGGGATTCCTTAGCTCTTATGGACGATAAGATGGAATGAATCTCTAGGGGAATTAGAATGGCATCCTGGGATGGGCCTGGGTTTGAACACAGAGATGAAGAAGAGGAGAAGAGGCCTTTGTGAGGATTGAATTCATTGGTCACCATATGTTCACTGAGGTTCTGTAATGTTCAGGTGGGATGGAAAACTTTGAGGGAGACAATGTGAATGTGGGTTGTGTGAACCTATGTACATATTTCACATTGGAAGATGCTTCTGACAGAAAAATTTCACTTACGTGCTCTCCCGCACCATTCACAAATGCCAAGTGTAGGATACCTTTTCTAGCTCCTTGGAAAATTGGGGTGAGATCCCCAACTAGGACTGAGACCTTCCAGGTGCTGCCTTATATGCCCTGTTGCCTTCTTCAGCAACTGGGATAATTAATCAATCAATGGCATTTACTGAGCACTTAGTGTGTACAGAGCACTGTACTGAGCACTTGGGGAAGTAAAATTTAATTGAGTTTATAGATAATTTCCTGCCTACAAGGAACTTACAATCTAGAAACCAACAATGGGCCGCCCATTTATAGTAGATATCAGCTTTGTGTAGGCAGCAATGGGGACAGGGGGACATCAGGCCAGCAGCAGGATTTGCACTGGATTTTTACTAATGAGCTACTGTTTCAAATGGGGACAGAGGAGTTCGGGAAGCATCATTTAGAAGAGGCACAGCTGGGTAACCCCAACTACTACTCAAAGATCCTAAAATAACTTTCATAAAGGGCAGAGCGTCAACTCGGGCGACCCGGCCAGATTTCAATTCAAGTAGCATACGCAGCAACCAGTAGGTATCGTGAAGGCGATGCTATTTTCAGGCTCGGCCCATAAGTTCACAGGAGGGCGAATGACAAGCCCACATCCAATTCCCCTCGGGCCACGGAGAGTCAGGAGACGGTCATGATTTTGATTACTACTTATTACATTATGATAAGCATTTAATGAAGTGAGTCGTTTCTTAACCACTGACTGTAGCCACAAGATGAAACATCACAAGACTCATTCGTGCCGGGTGAATTGGGTTTAAAATATGCAATGTTACTTTGTGCCCCAAGTTGGATAGCCTCCCATCACCAACAAGATGAAGAGAATTCATTTTCAGGTCATGAGAAGCTTCTTTCATCAAAGCTGGTTATCTTGTACTACCCATGAATTTAGCACGGTGCGTGGCAACATCCCAGGTGGTTTAAAAAATACATTATCATCATTATTATTATCATCATTATTATTACTATTCTTGTCTGATCCACCCTTTCATGTCATTGTTGGACCATCCATGGCTGGCATTTCATATCTTAAAATAGTCTATCAGCACCCTTGAGAAAATGTAAATGCTGAGGGACAGATCTAGTGCAGCTGACTCTGGGGTTACCTGTGACTGGCAGGAGAAACTTACTGAATCCATTAACATCCTGAGAACTGGAAGAAAGCACTTCTTCATTGTGAGCCGCGCTGAGTTTGGTGGTGGTCTTTTCTGCCATAGCAACAGGTCCCATCTCTCTCTGGGTGCTGCTCTGAGTTTCCTTCTGTTTCTTGGCTAGTTTCCTTTAAGGCATTTGCAAGAGAAGGGAAATCATGGTCAACTTTCATCAGGCATAATAAGGCTAAAGGAAAATAAGCCCGACTGCAGCCCTTTCAACATTTCATCTTGGACTTACATGCAGAGTGCTGCAAACAGAATGAAAGTGGAATTAAAGTGCATATGGATGGCTCAATGAAAACAGGGCCTTTTGAAATTGTTGTGCCCTTCTTTAGCTAAACAAAGACGACAGATGTTATCTCATCAATAACAGTGAATGTGCTTTGTCTTGGAGTTCAAGGGGGTTAGCCAATTAATAGTTTATTCAATGTTTATGTCAGTCATTCCAGAAAAGAAAGTGATGCTGGTCTAATTTAATAGCTTGTGTCATTCCAGTGACTTACCATCAAAATCTAGTCTATTTTCCTGAACTACAGGTGTCTACTATGAAAAGTAGACATGAAGCTCATGAAGTCCCAATAGAGTCATGACAATAAAAAATTAGCTTTGTTACTAGAGTTGGAAAAGAAATCTCTCTCTCCTTTTCTGGAAATAATGTGGATAAAAGGCATATGGGAATGGGACAAGTTTAGTTATTGTGCTTTAGGAAATTCAAAGAATCTTGCCTGGGACATACCCAATTTTCATGGTTGAAGGGATTGCAGGAAGATGATAAGGCCTTAGTCAGAAAAAGAGCAAAGGCTCAGGAGAAGCCTCCCTGATATGGCCAGCAAGATAAATGGGGATGAATGACAAGGAAATGAAAACTAGGTAATGTGATTGTCCGTCAAGAAGAAAATGAATTTAAAATGTACTATTATTATGATTATCATCATTATCATTCTTATTATTATTGTATTTGTTAAATGCCTACTGTGAGTCAAGCACTGTTCTAAGCACTGGGGTAGAAACAAGTTAATGAGGTTGGGCTCCGATCCTGCCCTACATGGGGCTCACAGTCACAATAGAAGGGAGAACAGGCATTGAATTCCCATTTTACAGATGAGGAAACTGAGACACAGAAAAGTTAAGTGACTTGTTCAAGGTCATACAGCAGAGAAGTGGCAGAGCTGGGATTAGAACCTAGGTCCTTTGACTCCTAGGCCTGGCAGCGTGGCTCAATGGAAAGAGCACGGGCTTGGGAGTCAGAGGTCATGGGTTCAAATCCTGGCTCCACCAATTGCCAGCTGTGTGACTTTGGGCAAGTCACTTAACTTCTCTGTGCCTAAGTTACCTCATCTGTAAAATGGGGATTAAAAGTGTGAGCCCCACGTGGGACAACCTGATCACCTTGTATACTTCCCAATACTTGGAACAGTGCTTTGCACATAGTACGCGCTTAACAAATGCCATTATTATTATTAAGTGCTTAGTACAGTGCTCTGCACACAGTAAGTGCTCAATAAATATGATTGATTGATTGATTAACTAGACCACGATGGATGTATCCTTAAACAGTTTTTGGAAAGGACCTAATGGAAAGTCCCAGCTCAATTCCAGCTTTATTCCCATTGTCTCAACATAAAATTAAATAAAACAAAATATAAGAGAGTTAGTTGTGATTGGGTACTTGAGACTTTGTTTTCTAAGAAACCAAAATCATAATTTGAATGACCACTGCAGAACATAATCGAAAGGAGAGGCTGATCTATGATTCAAGTGATAGGCATAGATGGGGGAAAAAAAGTATGTTATCTTTTCTAGGATAAGTAAAATGCCAAGGATTGAAATAGAGGGGAAAGCATGAGAAGGGAATTCTAGGAACCTCTTGGCTCCACTGGTATTCAAGACATTGAGTAATTGAAGAGAATATACATGCTGCATTAGTTAGACACTTTGAATTTCTAGGCTACTTTGTTCTGCTGAGGACACAACAACATATGCACATTTCAGAAATGAAGGGCACAATTTAAGATAACCACCCAGCTAGGAGATAAAGTTCAAATGACAAGGTGGCTTAGGGCACTAAAATCTAGTTATAAGTAATGGGCGTCCTCACATATTTGTATCTCATAATCTTTACAATGAGAAACCAATACTACTCATCCAGAATTCATGGAATATTCTCACACCCATGTCAACCTTGAAAATTGCATCATTGATCCATGAAAACTTGGCAAAATGCATCTGTATACTTCTTTCAAGAGCAGGAGTTCAAAGAATTTCATCTTAAAATGAAAAATCAAGTCAGGCATCATTGTAAAAACTAGGTTCACCCTGATGGAAACTGGCATCTGATACTATAACTTTTTTAAGACAAAACAGCAAAAGATCTTATTCTTGTTGTCATAGACAATGTGACTGTTTTGTTTCTCAGGAATTCTGCGCACAGCTATAGCTCATGCCTGTGGTCCTCAGGTTTTTAGGTCAGTGATCTGTTAATTGAGTTACTGGTGTAGCTGTGCTATGAAAGGGACTCAGGGCATTCCATGAAAGTGCATGATGAATCATTGTCCAGCAAGCAGGAACTGAAGGCTTCAGCCATAAAAATCTGCAGCTTGAATGGTAAAAACTGTGAGATCCAATCAGAACCAAGTTTTGGGATGGGGGCGGGTGGTAAGATTTTTACCAATAAACCTCCCTTGGCCAAACCCTGATTTTGCTAATGAATTACAAAGATGGGTGAAATTGTCAGAGAGATGGATAAATGTTGCCAACTTGTACTTCCCAAGTGCTTAGTACGGTGCTCTGCTCACAGTAAGCACTCAATAAATACGATTGAATGAATGAATGAATGAAAAGAGCTGTTTCCTACATAACTTCACTTATACATCGGTCTTTTCATATGGTATTCATTAAGCTCTTATTTTGTGGCAGGTACTGTACAAATAGATGGTGTAGATATAAGAGAATCAGGTTGATCACAGTCCGTGTCCCACATGGGGCTCACAGTCTTCACTCCCAGTTTACAGATGAGGTAACAGGCACAGAAAAATGAAGTGACTTGTCCAAGGTCACACAGCAGCAAAATGAGAGCCGGGTTCTGTTAGAGTCACTCCAGCTCCAGGCCCTCCGCACTACAGCAGCTGCACCCAACTAATGGGACCTCTGGTATGGAATCGATTGATAGATTGGAAAGGTAAGGTCAAGCCCAAGGGCCTGCTTGGCTATCAGCAGTATTGTAGAATGTGCACTGTGGTCATTCTGGCCCCTAAGTGTCGCCCTCAAATGGCTCTGCCCATCACCAGGTGGGCCACCCTGATCAGGGACCCAGGGGTCACAAAAACATCCCTCTGCCCCATGTACAACTTCCAGAGGAACAACCTGCAAGCTTACTTAGTCCGGTTTTCCCCTTCCACCATTTTAATTTGAAACATCAACTTGAAAGTTTTATATGATGCCAAGGCCCAGATGCTTTGCAGAGCTCAGCTAAGGTAAAAGCAGCACTGAAGCATGTTTCATGCCTTTCAGTTTGCTTTGCAACATTTGATAATGAATATCTAAAATACAGTGATATATTATCCTGTAAGATAATCAGAGGTACGATATAAGTTTTTTCTTGTGTACCCATGGTTAGTTATATGTTTGACTGAGAAGGAAGAAACCTCTTTAAATACAATATTGACAGAAATATTTTGAAAATGCTTAAATCAGGCAGTTCGACTTATTAAATAATCAGACCTGTGACAGAACATTCATTTATATCCTGGCCCATCCTAAATGTTGATGGCTTTGGGAGCCCCTGGGTACCCCTAACCTTTGGGCCTGGGGCAAGGCAGCACAGAGATTCTCAGGGGAATGCCCTATGCCCACTAGTTGCCCCAAGGTTGTCTGCTCATAGAGCCTGATTAGGTTATCTATTCTGACTGGGGCAGGATATCTAGGGCAGTTCAACTTGGGGAACTTGATTTCCTGGAGTAATCCCCAAGATTAATAGACTTCTAAGTATTCACTAGGTGTGCAGGACACCTGACTGCATGCTCATTAAAATGATAAAACACAGTGCCCACCCTTGAGATATCTGAAATCTAATTAATGAAGTCAGACCCGAAATGCATGATAAAATGGTCATAAAACATGGGTACGATGAGTAAAAATAAAGATAAATTTCTGTTTGATGAAAAGGAAAATGTCAATCCACTGTCGCATTTTCTTTTTGAGGAGGGAAGTGATGCATTCTGAATGGCATTTTAGGAAATTAATCTGGGAAACCAAATGTAGGATAGACTGAACGGAAGGGAGCAAAGGCTGGGGGCAGGAAGATCAATAAGGAAGCTGGGATAGTTTCCCTGGGAGAGTTGTTTGTTTCAGGGTATTGGTTAAGCATTTACTATGTGTCAAACACTGTTTTAAGTGCTGGGATAGATACAAGTCAATTAGGTTGGACACAGTCCCTGTCCCACATAGGGTTCAGATTCTAAGTTGAAGGGAGAACAGGAGAATTGAGGCCCAGAGAAGTGAGGTGACTTTCCCAAGGTCGCACAGCAAGGAATTGGCAGAGCTATGATTAGAACCCATGTTCTCTGACTACCAGTTCTGTGCTCTTTCCACCAGACCCTGCTGGCGATGACAGCCTGGTCCCCAGAGGTGGCTGAAAGTGTGGCAAGGAAGGGACAAGTCTGGGAAATATTGAGAAGGAAAATCCAGCAGGATTTAGCAACCAACTTTGCGTGTGGGAAGCATAAGCCTGAGAGGAGTCAAAGAAAAGGCCAAGGTTATGAACTTCTAGTACCGGGAAAATGGTGGTGTGGTCAGCCATGATGACAAAGTTAGGAGGAGACTGGATAAAGACAGGAAGAGAAGGATTTCATTTCTCACCATTTTGAGTTTAAGGGGATGACGGGCCATTTGTGTACAGCCATCCTGGAGTCCAAACAAAATAAAAGAACCTAAGGCAGATAGGGAGGTCGACTTGGGAGTCATCCTCTTAGAGGTAGTAGCTAAAGCCATATGATTGACTGTCTTGCCTGAGGGAATGCATATGGAACAAGAACACAGGATGAAGAACTAAGCCCTGTGAGACAAACAAAGTTAAAGGGGGAGAAGACAAAGAAAAGCCAAAAGTGTGAAGAAAAACAAGAAACTGTATCTGCTATAGTGAAATCAAGGCTGGAGAATATTTCTAGGAAAAGGGAATGGTTGATGGTGTCAAAAATTAACAAGAAGTCACTTCTTGGTTCAAAGAAGCCATTAAACATCACCCGAGTGACTTCTCTGCTTGCCAGGTACAATCCAGCTGCCTATATTTGTGTTGTATTGAGTTGCTGTAACCACAGTAACTACAACAACAATAGTTAGCCTTGCTCTGCTTTGATATAAACTGTCTTATTGTGCTAATTTAGTCCAATCACAAGGGTCACAGATTCACAAATAGAACTAGCTCCCAGAGTTCCTTAGGCTGCACTGTGATGCTGGGTTGGATGTGGAACACTTCCTGCACACCTGAAGACAGACTTATCAGATGCTGCTGAAAACCACGCTCAGCCTCAGTGAGATTTTTAATCTGAAGCAATTATCAACACGTAGAGACCATTAGGATGTGCCAAATGTATTTTGCTGGATGCTGATTCTAAGAGAAGTAGTGTGACTTAGTGGATAGAGCACGGTTCTGGGAGTCATAAGGACCTGGGTTCTACTTCCGGCTCCACCACTTGTCTGCTGTGTGACCTTGGGCAAGTCACTTCGCTTCTCTGGGCCTCAGTTACCTCATCCGTAAAATGGGGATTAGGACTAGGAGCCCTATGTGGGGCAGGGATGATATGAAATTTGATTTTCTTGTATCTATCCCAGTGCTTAGTATAGTGCCTGGCAAATAGTAAGTGCTTAACAAGTACCATTAAAATAAGTGCAGTTGGTTCTCCTAAACAAAATGTCATGTTCTTAATGTATACAGCACCAAGGAAGACCTGTGATGTAGTGCCACTATTTGTTAAAGTCCTACTACATGCCAGGCACTACACTAAGCACTGGATAGATACAAGTTAATGCACATGCATAACTGTTCTTCCAACACCATGATGCCTTCTCCCCAGACAAGCACGCTTTGTCAGAAGAAGTCTCCCTAACTGCCAAAGCTTTCTGGCAGAGTGGAGGGAAATCGTGCTTTCTGGCAGAACAGACTCGACCTCCTCATTTCACACCTAATTAGAATTGCAAGAAGCACTCACACTGAAAACTCAGGATCACATGTCTGCCAATGGGTTATCAGGTTTTCTAAAGCTGTACTGTTGGGAAAAATGTTATAGAGCTACAAGCTTAATTCTCCCCTTGCAATGCTACAGTGCGCAACATTATGAAAAGCCCTTCCTTCCTTCCTTTCTGGCAGGGCTCAGGCCTTTGGTCTGAAGGGGCTGACTGTCCTACCAGAAGAGCTTGTGGTTCACTGATCCTTTCCAAATTTAGATGACCCAAGGCAAACTGTTGCTATGGTTTGGGAGAAGGTTCATTTCTGCCTGTGCTCAGATAACAGGAATCAACCACTGGCCTTCCAAACCACCAGCAAAGGGAAGAAAGAAGAATTTAACTGAAACCTGAAAAGACAGTATGGAGAAAAGGAGATCTCAGCTTTCTCCCAACCCCACCCCTCTTTGTTTTCTGGGTTTGAGGGTTTTTTTGTTGTTCTTATCTCCTTCAGTCTTTCTGTGGCTACTCAACTTCATTTAGAGGTCTCTGGCTAATTGTTCTGTGTCCCCCTCCTTGGCTCTCTCCATTCTGCTGAGTCCTCGCTCTTGGCTTTCTGGACCCTCTTCTGAGCTCTGGCTTCATGTCTCACATGCCCAGTCCTTTCCCTGTCCCTCTCCTGCCTGTTACCCATGCCACAGGATTTCACAGATATTTCTGCCCTAATTAATAATTAATTTCAAGAAGAAAGGTGAAAGATCCATCTGTAGCAACTATCATGACAGCTCACTGCTTTCTTGCCATTGCTACCAGGATTCTAGCCAGAATCGGGTTACTTGAAAAGTTTGTTGACTACATACTTCCAGAATCACACACTGGCTCCATGCCACAGCATTACATAGTGGAAAAGATCTTTCCAGAACATCTGGTAAGAAGAAAGGAGAGAAAAGAGTTCCAATCCCTTGCTACCAATTCACACACCATTTCTAACTCAAAGGTCTTGTAATTATCACTGTTTCGTGGTCTGGAAATACAAGTCAAAGAATTGTTACTCTTGACTCACCCAAGGACAGACATTGGCAACCTCTATACTAGTAAATGTTTCCTTGAGCCAGGAAGTGTTATATTTCATCTACATATACAGCCCAATGATTTATTTCAGTTGGGGAGATTCCCCTTTGCCTCGCCCCTCCCTGCACTAATTTTGGTCTTGTAATAATGATTGTGGTATTTGTTTAATGTTTACTATGTGCCAAGCACTGTACTGAGCACTGCGGTAGATACAAGATAATCAAATCCCACAAGGGGCCCACATTCTAAGTAGGAGAGAGAGCACAGGCATTGAATTCCCATTTTTGCAGATGAGGAAATTGAGGCACAGAGAAGTTAAGTGAACTGCCCAAGGTCACACAGCAGGTAAGTGGCAGAGCAGAATTAGAACCCAGGTCCTCTGACTCCCAGGCCAATGCTCTTTCCACTAGACCACGCTGCTTTGTATGGTAGAAGGATAAATCAAAATGGACTCCAAAAAACTTGTCAGTCCCCAGAAAATACTCTCTCAAGGAAAATTTAATTCTGGGGCCAATTTTATTCAACATTTTTCCAAATTAGTTTGGTAGTGCAGACCTGGGACCTAGAAAGGGTCTGTGTTGTAGGGTCTAGTTTTCTCTGCCCTGCTCAACTCCCTTAAATTTTTTAGCTCCAATGCCCAGATTCTGATCTAAAGCCTGTACACTTACAGAATTCTTCATCTGAGAATCCTATTTCTTCTTTCTTCAAAATGGACTACTTGAAAGGGTATTTCTGAATCTCTGACAAGCTCTATCAGTGACATAGATCATGCTTCCTTCACTGATCAGCCTCAGCTGGGTCATCCAGATGGGAACATTAGTGTTAATCACGAGCTGGCCATCATCTGCTGAAAACACGTAACCACCATAATACTGGGGTCTGTCTCAGGGCATCAAGTAAAGCTTTTTGTCTCATGTATTATGCATCTTCAGTCCCCACCAGACTGGACAGCTATTGGAAGAAAAGTCTTGTGCAATCAACATCTGATGAACTGATTGAATTGTCAAAATGTCATTACAGGTAAATTAGGGGATGCTTCATTTTTAGCAATAAGAGAAGATGCCAGGAGAAAAAAAAATAGAGTGAGCCAATGAAGCAGTCTACCGGCTGGCTGTTTTTACAGTTGCAGATACATGGTATTAACAACTGATTCCCCATCTTTATGCAAGAAGTGTGCCAGGGTGGAGATAAATAGGGAGAAGACATTTGCAAATTATTCGTTTTACTAAATCGGAACACCAAAAATATGCATTGTAGGAAAATACCGATTTACACGGGCTTAGCTCCTTTTCTCATAAATAACCTGCGTGGATGACATCAGCATTCATGTCCAACATTATGACCTCACTGTTATGCATATGCTGCCATAATCTCTGCAGCCAAAGTGAGATGCAGTTAACCATGAGTAAGGTCTATATTCCAGGAAAACATATTAACAGAGGCTTAACAGCCACCATCCTGCTGCACATTCCCAGGTGAATCCTAATAACACTTCAAATCTGACTGGGAAGCATTCAGTTCAGGTAGTGATGGCAGCAATGTGCCAGCCCCAGAAACCTGTTCCTTAAGGGTCCCAGCAAAGGGGGAGAAGTCTGTCTCTCTGCTGGGCAAAGCCTGGACACCCTTTGGCAGCCCTGAAGGCAGGACATATCCACAGGGGTGGGAGCCATAGTAGGAGAAATGATTCTGTGTGGAGGGAACTCCATGGACCCAAGATCCCTTGCAGGTACCTTAGAAGGCCAACTAGCAGCATTCATGTTGGTGCCAACCACTAGATCTGAGGAGTCTGGGTCAGGCTGAAGTCATCCCAGAGAGTTTCCCAGACTCTGGGCCAAACACGTGGCAATGGATCGGGATGATCCAATTCATCATTCTTCTCTGAAGTGGGCTCAGTCTTGAGGCAGGTGGCCAATCAAGATCCTATTGCCCGTGGAAATGCTTCGAAAACCTTGACACATCCAACAGCTTAAGAGAACCCACTTGTTGCCCTATTA
Organism: Tachyglossus aculeatus; assembly: GCF_015852505.1. Lineage (NCBI taxonomy): Eukaryota > Metazoa > Chordata > Mammalia > Monotremata > Tachyglossidae > Tachyglossus > Tachyglossus aculeatus. Next base: position 29,917,036 of record NC_052073.1, on the reverse strand, counting down.
TGTCACCATCCTTTCCATTTTGAAAATGCTTTTGCAGACATAGCACATTTGATTCTGCAGAACTCATGGCTTAGTGGAGAAAGTACTGGATTAGGAGTCAGGAGACCTGGGTTCGAATCCTAGCTCTGTCACTTATCTCTCCGCTTAACCTCTCCATGCCTCGGTTTCCTCATCTGTAAAATGTGAATTAAATACTTATTCTCCCTTCCCTTTAGACTATGAGCCTCACTGTTGTGATCATCATTATTATCACTCCTATTATTGCTAGGGATGCTCCTGAAAACTTCTTTAACTATAAAGATATTGTTGTTTGTCTCATTTGCTTATTATTATTTCCTTCCTATATTCATTCAATCATATTTATTATGTGCTTACTGTGTGCAGAGCACTGTACTAAGCGCTTGGGAAGTACAAGTTGGCAACATATAGAGACAGTCCCTACCCAACAGCGGGCTCGCAGTCTAGAAGATGTCTATACATCTGTGGGCAGTTCCTCTTCCTCGTTTAGGCTGTGAATCCTCTATAGTCCAGAAAGGATATCTGAATCAGCAATTAGTACACTCCTTTGCACAAAGTACTAGACATATACAATGAATAATAATAATGGTACTTGTTAAGCGCTTACTATGAGCCAAGCACTGTTCTAAGCATTGGGGTGGGTTGGACACAGTCCCAGTCCCACATTGGGCTCACACTCTTACTATATATTTTATAGGTGAGGTAACTGAGGCCAAGAGAAGTGAAGTGACTTGCCCAAGGTCACACAGCAGACACTGCTTCTCAATGAATAAAAGATGATTAAATATTTTGGTTATCTCTGGGGGCTGTCTAAACAGCAGTGTTGTCAGACATATCTGGCAGGAGTATTCAGCAAGGTCATCAGTGATTTTATAATCTGGAGAGAGTGGAGTCACATTCTCAGTTGTGAAGAAAGCCAGTGGAGAATAGAGGATTATAAAAAAGGGAATTTTTAAATGTATTATTCTCCGCTTAGAGAACCCTGGTATAAAGTGTGTGATCCAGTATGATCTTCTGGAATTCACAGCACCAATGGCAAATTAGGATGAGCCCTTCAGCCCTTCACCCACTGATGCCCCTGGTGAAAGCTAAACCAGGTACTTTAGTTGCTGGTGTTTCTCAATACTGTATTTCAGTTCCCAATGTAGATTTTCTCAAACCCATTGATTCATCTTGAAACTAATTTCTTAGCATCCTGCCAAGCAAAGTACAAAGCAGCAGCAGGCAAAAATCTTGCACCCAAGCTACTAAAACTAAAGGCATCCACACTTCACCATGGAAAATAAGTTGCTTAAACATAAGCATAAGAAATCATTATACCTGCTAAATAGAATATATCACCCTCCAAGACAGAAAAACTTCATTTTTATTTCCTCTGACCAAGGGGATACAATGACTGACTTATAGATCCTCTCTATTCAGTAACTCATGAGTGATGTGTTTTCCTTCTAATTCAATGAAGTAAAATGAATGAAACACTCATTTCATCACTACCTAAATCTCCAGACATCGATACCAAGATGGTCACGTTTATGTTGCTTTCACTTTGCCCCCATTCGTCAATTTCAAACATTCATAATTGTGACATAAAAATTGGTGGAGAATTTCAAAACATGAAACATACATGAAACCATGGTTTCAAACGGGCTGTTCAAAGGGAAGGAAATAAAAATCAAAGCCCCTTACCCTCTCATCATGGTCATAGGCCAAGGGAAAAGAAAAGGAATATTTCTCTGGAATAATAACATAAATAAAGGGGAAAATAAACAGGCAAACATGAAACAAAATGTATGAGTGTTCAGATGGCACATTTATAACCCACATATCCGTTGTATTTGAAAGCTGTCCTTCGCAGAGGATAAAAGCAGCTCCTGCCCCGCCACATGTCTGCTGTGTGACTTTGGGCAAGTCACTTACCTTCTCGGTGCCTGATTCCTCATCTGTAAAGTGGGGATTAAAACTATGAGCCCTATATGGGACACAGACTGTGTCCAATCTGATTTGTTGTTCCAGCGCTTTGTACAGCACTTGGCAAATTTGGAGCAGTTAACTAACATTTAAAAAAAAAATAAAAAGCAGCATCTCCCAGGTGAGGAGGCTGGCAGAAGTTGCAGAATTAGGGGGCTTCACATTTCAAGAGGCTTTCATTATGCCTCGGATAGAGCATAGGGTAGCACCAGGGCAGAGTACAGCACAGTGTGGACAAAGAGACTGATGCTGTTTTAAATAGCAAGTCTTTCCGTAGCACTTGGAGGGTAAATATCTGTGCACAGAACACCTGAAAGGATTCCAGGACAGTAGAAGCAAAGACAAGGATACTCAAGGTGGGATTCGCCACTATCAAGAAAAAGCCATCACTCCAGGCTGGTCAGATGGGAGATAAGACCAAAGCACTTTTGTTGCAACTGAACAATCCAGAAGAGTCAAGGACCCACCCACACCTGAAAGCTACCCCTGTTTGAGCCACTGTGGGAACCCTGGCCACCTTCATTTCATTGAGCCCCATGGGTGTCCAATTTGATTTGATCCAGATCCCCAATTATGACTGCCTATTTATGGCCTTTACTAAGCTTCTACTGTGTACTTAGCATAGTGTTATATGCTAGGGTACATACAATCAACAGTTAATATTCAGGATGTGGCCTATTAAGGGAAACTATTTAAGAGGGGGAGATCAGAAAATAGAAGAGAGAGAAGCAGTATGGCCTAGTGGATAGAGCATGGGCCTGGGAATCTGAGAACCTGGGTTCTAATCCTGGCTCCACCATTTGTCTCCTGTGTGCCCTAGGGCAAGTCACTTAAATTCTCTGTGCCTCAGTTACCTCTTCTGTAAAATGGGGATTAAGATTGTGAGCAGCATGTGGGACATGGATTGTGTCCAACCTGATTAGCTTGTATCTACCCCAGTGCTTTGTACAGTGTCTGGTCCATGGTAATCACATAACAAATAGGATTTAAAAATATGGCCCTAAAAAATGGGTCTTATTAAGATGCTGACAGATGTTGGCCCTGCTAGTTACTCATGCAAAGACTACACTACTGGAGAGAGTGGGAAGACTGTAAACTTTCAGTGACCATTTAAGATCACCCAGTAAGTGCTGTCCCTTAAAAATGCTTCCAGTAGCCCCTGGGATATAAACCAGCAATGAAAAGAGAGGAATGGGAGATACAGAGGAAGGTTCCTTGCCTCTTGGGGATTCTTAAAGGATACTAACATCCTCCCAGGAAGGCCAGGAATTAAACCCAAAGAATGGTCCCCAGGAATCCAAGCTTGTCAGTGAATCAAATGATATTATGATGTTCTAAAGTATCACTACTGTTGGACTAGATGACCATTTACTGTCCCTTACAGCTCACAGATTCTGTGATAATCCCTGCATCAAAGGCCAAAGAAATCTATAAATGCTGTTGTTATGAGACGTTTGGTCAGAGCTGCTCTCCCCATTGGGCAAATGAATAGTGAAGCAAGGTAACCTAATGGAAAGAGTCTGGACCTGGGATTTGGAGGACCTGAATTCTAATCCCACCTCCGCCACTAAGTGATCTTGGGTAAATCATTTAATTTCTGTGTGCTTCAGTTTTCTCACTGGTGAAATGGGGAAATAATAACTGTTCTCTTTCCTATTTAGACTATGACCACCTATGGACAGGGCTTTTGTCCAACTTGATTATCTTGTATCCCGACACCTGGTACAGTGTTTGGGACAGATTAAGCACTTAACAACTGCCACAATTACTATCAGTATCTGGCCTTTGCTGGGCCACAACCTAGGCTTGCTGTTCATGTCAGGAGCTTTTTGAGATCTTGCTTCTAAGTATCACATCTTCCCAAAGCCTGTTTGAAGACTCACATTATTCCTGCTTCTTGTCTGCCCACTGCATTGTTGTCTCAGCAAGCTACAGCTAGACTGAATCATTTAAGGTTGTGACTTTACAGTAGAATTAAAGAATTTCTTTCACATTCCTAGTTGACAGTGCCCACTTCCATGCTCCATAGACGAAGCTACGTGATAATAATTATGATGGTGAGAATAATAACAATGGTAATAATGGTATTTAACGGTATTTAAGAACTTATTCTGTGTCAAATACTGTATTAAGCACTAAGGTAGATATAAGATGTTTAGCCTGGACACAGTCACTGTCCCAAAAGGAACTCACGGTCTAAAAAAGAGGGAGAAAATATATTTAATTCTTATTTTACAGATGAAGAAACTGGGGCACAGAGAAAAGTGACATTCCTAAGGTCACTTGACAGGCAATTGTCAGAGTCAGGATTAGAACCCAGATCCTCTTACTCCCCATCCATATGCTCTTTCCACTAGGCTGCGTTGTTTCTCAAGTTTGCGGCAGCATTAATGCCAAACTTACACACTTTTTGTCAGGTTCCCGAAGGACATTTTGGAATGCTGGATCCTGTCTATACATAATTGGACAGCAGTTGCCCAGGTAGCAGAATCCTGTGACAGCATTCAACTCTGTGTAACTGCTGAAAATCTTTGATTGTTTGAGATGATTCCCAACACATGCTTATTGTCGATCCATGATACTTTGATGATCCTGAAACAAGGTTCAGGATCATTCATTCATTCATTCATTCAATCGTATTTATTGAACGATTACTGTGTGCAGAGCACTGTGCTAAGCGCTTGGGAAGTATAAGTTGGCAACATATAGAGACGGTCCCTACCCAACAACGGGGTCACAGAATGGGGAGACAGACAATAAATCAAAACATGTAGACAGGTGTCCAAATAATCAGAACAAATAGAATTAAAGCTATGTGCACATCATTAACAAAATAAATAGAATAGTAAACATGTACAAGTTAAATAATAAATCTGTACATATATATATACAAGTGTTGTGGGGAAGGGAAGGAGGTATTGCGAGGGGGGGGAGGAGGAGAGGAAAAAGGGAGCTCAGTCTGGGAAGGCTTTCTGGAGGAGGTGAGCTCTCAGTAGGGCTTTGAAGGGAGGAAGAGAGCTGAATGTGAATGTGTTCCTGGGGGTATGATTCTTAATTGTTTAAGGTGGCATATGACTGGTCCTATATGAATGCAGGGGGATGGACTAGAAGATCATTTAATGTCCCTTACAGCCCACAGATTCTATGATAATTCTTGCCCCAAAAGCAATAGAAACATAGAAACGCTGCTATTTTCAGAATGGTTGGTACAAATAACTACAGTATCTCAGTTTATTTTTCTTGAAGTAATGCACCTAAAAATTCAGGCTCAAAGCAGTTATTGGAACCATTTCACTACTTCAGCTAAATTAGTCTGCTAGTACATGCCATTTCTTCAAAAGCACAATCTACAGTTTGAGCCAATTTACTTCAGCACCTGGGAAGATAAATCTAACAAAAAAGAACTCTCAAAATATGGGCCCAGGACATGGGCATGTGTTTTGCATGAGAGCATCTATGTTCAAAATAAAGCCCCCAGTTCTACCAACCCAGCAAACTAAACTGTATCCTATCTAGGGTCGGATTAATGCAGAGGCTCATGAGGCTGAAGCCCAGAGGCCTCAGATTAAAAGGCCCCCACACACATCACAGTGCAGCCCCCAAATGTGCAAGCTACTGCCACCACCACAACTCCCACTCTTGACAAAAGTTGTCATCTAGCACATCCAATCGATGGCATTTATTTAGCATACTGGGTGCAGAGCACTCTACTAAGTGCTTGTGAGAGAACAATGCAACAGAACTGCTAGACACAGAGAAGCAGTGAGGTCTAGTGGTTACAGCATGAGACTGTGAGTCAGAAGAACCTGGATTCTAGTCGTGGTTCTGCCACTTGTCTGTGTGACTTTGGGCAAGTAACTTCACTTCTCTGTGCCTCAGTTTCCACATCTGTAAAATGGGGATAAAGACTGGGAGCCCAATGTGGAACATGGACTGTGTCCAACCTGATTACCTTGAATCTGCCCAGTGCTTAGAATAGTGCCTGGCACATAGTAAGTGCTTCACAAATACCATAAAAATAACAATAATCATAGTGATAACTGTTAAGTGCGTGTTATGTGCCAAGCACTGTACTAAGCATTGGGTACAGATATAAGATAATCAGGTTGGACACAGTCCCTGTCTCCAATGGGAGTCAAATTGGGAGGGAGAACTGGTATTGAATCCCCATTCTACAGATTAGAAAATTGAGGCCTAGAGAAGTGAAGTGACTTCCCCAGGGTCACATGACAGCCAGTGGTGAGCAAGGATTGGAATCCAGGTCGCCCGACTCCCAGGACTGTGTGCAATTCACTAGGCCACACGGGGACTTCTCTTCCCCTTCCTTTGCCCCGAAAACCCTTGACTGCAAGGGAAATGACTTTGCTGAAGCCACTTGGCTCTAGTCCTGAGAAAGTCCCATCAGAGCACATTGGGTAACAGTCCCAGGTATTATCATCAATAGCTTGGAACGTGTCATGTGGAGAACCCACAAAAATCCATTAGCTCCAGCCCCATGGCTCTATTCCTACCAGGACTCAGTAAGCAAAGATAGGATGTGGGAAATGGAAAAAAATAAATAAGGGTCTTTCTGTTGCTTCAATTAAGGGGGAGGTGATAAGCATACAATAGGGGCCCAATAAATAGTGAGCTGCAAAGAGGGAGCTGCAGGACAAGGAGAATACACCACTAGGTGAAGGAAAGAGAAGTGTTGGTAGAAAGATTTTGAAAAAAGCAGCCTTGTTCCTACCCCTACCAGACAGCTCCCCAGAGTTGTTCAGTTCTGGTCTTCGGGATCAACGTTACTGACAAACTTTCCATTCGGGCTCAGATCTAGAAGTCAACATTCATGGCGCCTTTCAGCAGAAAAGGGGCACTGGAAAGAGCACCGGAGAAATCAAATCATCCAAGAAGCAGCGTGGCCTAGTGGAAAGCACCCAGGCCCGAAAGTACCTTTCTTTGGGAAACCAGGACTCTCCCAGCTGAGAGCCTTTGCCTTCCACTCCCAAGTCTATGCGAACTGCAGCACAATGTCTGAGCCTCAGAACTCAGTAGTGGGAGCCACAGCCTCAGGAGACTTAGCTTTGAAAATAAACAACCGTCTCATAAAAGATTCCGGCGCCACATCCGCAAGGGTAAGGAGACAGGCAGGGTGAAAATTTTTTTTTAATGGCATTTATTAAGCGCTTACTATGTGCAAAGCACTGTTCTAAGCACTGGGGTGGATACAAGGTGATCAGGTTGTCCCACGGGGGGCTCACAGTCTTAATCCCCATTTTACAGATGAGGTAACTGAGGCTCAGAGAAGTGAAGTGACTTGCCCAAGGTCACACAGCAGACATGTGGCAGAGCCGGGATTTGAACCCATGACCTCTGACTCCAAAGCCCATGCTCTTTCCACTGAGCCACGCTGCTTCCGGAACTCCATCTGTGGGTCATATCACCTTAAGTAAGCATGCTGAATTACACATGCATTACCAAGGCAAATAGTAATTATAGCGATGATTATGGTATTTGTTAAAGCACTTACTGATTAACTTGTATCTACCCCAGTGCTTAGAACAGTGCCTACCACATAGTAAGCACTTAACAAATACCATAATTATTATTATTATTATTACTATATGCTAAGCACTGAACTAAGTGCTGGGGTGGATACAAGCATATCAGGTTGGACACAGTCCCTGTCCCAAGAGGGGCTTACAGTCTCAATCACCATTTTACAGATGAGGTACCTGAGGAACAGAGAAGTTAAGTGACTTGTCCAAGGACACACAGCAGACAAATCACAAAGAGAAAATCTAGGAGCTGCCAAAATCATGTTTGGCCTCTCTCCATCCCACTGGACTACCAAGCAACACCACTGGAAACCCTGCTGCCTGCCTCTATGTGGTCCCGGGACTTGGGAAAATACTCAAGTAGCAGCTGCTTGAGGCCTTCCCAAAATTTACAGCGTTGGGAAGGTTCTGGTTGTGGTGGTTACTGTTGGAGCCTCAGAGACCCTGAAACTTTGCTCCTCTAGCCTCAGTACTCTACTATTTGGCTTGTTTTACTGTTTTGGATTTCTCATCATCCTCATCTCTCACGTTGTTTGGGGGTTTTAATTGTATCTTTCCTTATGGGTCTATCACCAGTCGCTTTTAAGGATTTCTTTTCCCCAACTCTTAGACTGTGAGCCCCATGTGGGACAGGGACTTTGTACAAACTGATTACAGTGTAGCTACCCCAGCGATTAGTACAGTGCCTGGCACATAGGTGCTTATGAAGTATCATTTGAAAAAATAAAAATAAAAAGTAGGGGGCCTCCATCATTCAGTGATATTTATTGAGAGCTTCTGGATAAGTGCTAATACTAGTACTACTGCACCTTTCACTGACCATAAAAGGGGTTTATAGTTTGCTGGGCCATTCAAGGGAAATTAGGTTAGGCCAAGGGCAGTGGATGAATATGTAGGATAGTAGTGCAAATCCAACCTGAAGAGAAAGCTTGCAGGAGAAGGGAGCAAACAGGACAACGGGAGTTTTCCCTGGAGAATGCACCCGGAAAAACGGCCAATTGTTCCAAAGGCATCTAAACTCTCCTGTGGGATTTTGGGGATGTGGACAAATGATCCACAGAGTTGGCCCATGTGGTCTGGCTCCCAGAAATCGATTTTGTAGAGCCCATTCTGAATTCCCAGCTGTTTTCTGGGTCATTTCTGAAGCGTGTGGGGAGATGGACTCTAATCCTTACTGATCCATAGGACACTCATAATTCATTCAATTTCCGCTTGCTCTTGAGAGGTGACAAGGATGCTCACAGCATCCTGCTCTGACACCTTTGTAAGGCCATTTCTCCTCCATCATTTCAACCGGTATTTTTCAGATACACCAAAGAACACTGGCGTGGTAAGTAATTTGCAAAAATGCCAGACAATATGGCACCTATGTAAAAGGCAGCACATTTCCTGCCGTTCTGCAAATAGGGATCCTTGTTTTCCCTCCTCAGCTTCAGAGGGTGCAATCACATGTCTTCCAGAACTATAGCAGAGAGAACAACTTTTCTGTCCCCCATCTTCTGTGCTTTCTCGACCCAGATGTGTACCTCTCTCTAAAGGAGAAATCCTTCCTAGATATGCAAGGGCCCTGTGGTCTCCATTAAAGCAACATTTTCAAAGAGACATGACAGGAAGTTGGGACCAGTAGCTGCTGGCAGAATCAATGAGGGTACATGATTTCTGGTTGTCTTCTTAGTCCCACCTCCTGAGGCATGTGTTAATGATCCAAACTACAACATTATGTTCAGGCAGAGAGTGGATGTTTATAGTCTCTCTATCTTAAGAGAGAGAGAGAGAGAGAGAGAGAGAGAGAGAGAGAGAGAGAGAGAGAGAGAGAGAGTGAGTGAGTGTGTGTTGGGGGGAACAGGTGGACATGGGGAAATGGAGAAGGGGATGTTTTTATGAAGACCAAGGGACTGACAGTCAGGAGACATGGTTTCAAGTCCCAGCTTTGCCACTGGCTTACTGAGCAAGACACTTAATCTGGGCTTCAGTTTCCTCATCTGTGTAATGGGCTTAAGATGGATGGTGAGCCCTGGCTGGGACATGAACTGCATTCCATCACATTTTCTTGTATCTATTCTAGTGCTTAGCACATAGTAAGCACTTACTAAGTACCATAACTCATTAATTATTGGTTGGGCCAGCACAAAACAAAAAGGAATCTGGGATGGGATTTTTATAAGGTAAAATTCCTGGGTCTGTGCTGATGGGAAGGTCAAAAGCCAGGAAGAAAGCTGCTGAGCTGACAGGAGAGAGAACAGGGAGGGATCCCCTTGACCTTTCCCCAGGCTTTCAGACCATTCATGGATGTGGAACACCTGAATGATGGATTAGAACAGGCCAGTGGGAGCCATAGCCCCTAAATCTCCCTGAATCTGGTAGTTTCTTCTGCCCAGATGTGGTTCTTTGAGTCTTTTGTTGTGCTATCCCTCAGATCCCATACTTGCACAACATACAAAGTGGCAGAAATCCAGCTGTCTGCCAAGAGGCAGCAGCCCACGAAGCAGCTATATGTCAAAAGGCAACAGTTATCAATCATGCCTGGGCAGGAACCAATCAGGAGCTCACAGAAATGTCCAATCATAAAGGGAAAAAAAAAACCTGTCTGCTCTGACAGAAGCCAACATTTTACATTTGATTCTGACTTCTTACAACTTTCACTGCTTTCCAAACCCACCATAATGGGCATGAAAAGGAAAAGGACCCAGACATCCTGTCAAGAAATACTGGGGTTCAGAACATTAGGGAAAAGTGAGGGTTGCTTTTCCCATTTACAGAAGAGGAAATAATGTATCATTATGGAGTGATTCTTACAGCATCAACGCAATTGCCTCTTCCAACGTTCTCTAAAGATGCAGAAGGTACGAGCATGGGGAAGCAAGCTCTGATGAAGAATTTCTGTCTTAACTCTGAGGGTTAAGTCTAGTCTTTACTCAATTGGAACTTTCCCATTAGTGAAAAGTGCAAAAGAACCATGTCCAGTAGCCTAGATACCAGGATCTTTATGCCCTTCCACTCCGCTGAAAGAATATGAGAGGATTTGTTTCCCAGGAGCAAGGTTCCCAGGTTCATAAACCACAACCAATAACCACGTTTGAACCTGCATAGATCACATAAATTCCCTAACAGTCTAGAAAATATTATAACAGCCAAACTGAAGATATTGGGCATGATAAATAACTTAGCCTAAAAAAAAAGAAAAACCCGAGGTCTTAGGTAAAGACCTGACTGTATTTCTAAGATCCTCTAGCCCATAATTCTTAGTACTATAATAGATTATCATATTAAAACATTTTATGCAAAGAAACCAGTCTAACTGCTTCATTTATTTTCATTAATTAATGTTATTTTGTTTACCATGTTTGAAAATTAAATCCCATTTTTTTGTTTTGTAGTTGTATAATTGCCAAGCTAAATAAATCGAGTGAAACTGTTTCTTAGGACATCTACGGTACTTAAAGGTGAAATCCAAATCTGTGCAATTCAGGTCTGATGCCCTGGGGTGTTTCGTAAAGAGCTGTGGTATATTACATTTTTAAATGGGGGTTTGTGAGCACATCATGTTTCTGTTATCAAATCACTTCACTCCAAGTTTTTATGTGTAGGTGGGCAGCAAATGTCTGAAACCTTAACAAGTCTCTGACAATAATCATAATTATGTGAAGAGAATATTCACTAGGAATGATACAAATTCAGCCCTATGCTTCACCCAAGGCAAAATGTCTGGAAGAATGGTGTTCACATGGAACCACTTCTTGACAGAGAGAGTAGCTAGGAATCTGGGGAAGCAGAGCCTTCTATAGGTTTCTGCAATGATCCTGTCATCCAGGGGCTCAGTGGTTCCACTAAGAGGAAAGCTAGAAGTTCACACTGATGTTCTGGAATGCTCTAATCAGTCAATCAATAATATTTATTGAGCACTTACTGGGTGCAGAGCACTTTACTAAGTGCTTGGGAGAGTACAAAATAACAGAGTTGGAAGACACATTCCCAGCCCACAAAAAGCTTACAGTCTAGAGGGGGAGACTGGCATTAATATAAATAAATTACAGATATGTACGTAAGTGTTGTGCAGCCAAGGGGGTGTGAAAAAAGGTTGCAAATACAAGAGCAAAATTCCTTGCCGTGGCTGGATCCAGAGCACAGATTGCTTAGAGGTCCATTTCCCCTCCATGTCTAGAAAGGGCAAGGCTGTTGCACAGAAGGGAGACTGGAGAGGATTATAGCTCACCGTGATCCGCTTTTTCAACTTTATCCCAAAGAGGTCTTTGTGATCATTGAGAAAGAGTATCTGAGGGCCTAGACTGACCATGAGGTGTTCTGGAAGATGTTATATAATTTCATGACAGTAGGGTACCACTGAGAGTATGACTGAGCCAAATCATGAGTGCACCCAGTTCTCTCCACTGCTAAAATTCTTTTGGGGATGGAGACAGGTCTCTTTGAAAGCTGCATTAATTCTCCCTGGTTGTTATTAAGTCTGTTGTGCCTTACTGAATGATACCCTTGTATCTGAGGGGGTTAATGAAGCAACTCAGTGGGCTGGGTTTACTTTCAGAAAGCAGCTCGAGAGTGGGAGAACTTGGCTCAATGTGCCCTTTAATTACGACCAGGGAGTTTTGGGTGGGCACTGAAAGAATTTGGCTCTTTAGCTAAGTCATAAATTCACATCTCGGCAAGGTATTTTTTGGTGTCTTGCTTTAACGGATGAGGAAACAAGCAGAACAGTTCATGATTCACCCAAGTCCACAGAAGAACTGAACCTCAGTGCAGAATCCCTCCAAGACTGAGGAGCTTGGCCTAGAACTAGTCATAGAGGACTAAAGATATCTGGGAAAAAGAGTAGATACCATGAGAAGAAAATGTACTTTGAACCTAGGGAGGCTCAAGTTTTATTTAAAAACCAAAGAATTGTAAAAAAGACAAGGACTGGATGACTGAGTCACCTTGAACCACTCATATCTGCCTTTGCTAAATGGAGAAATGTCCACTGCTCTTGGTAGAGTTTGGACGAAATCTGATGCACAAACATTGTACACTGCTTCACACCGCACCTCTAGTTCCACCTTTTCATTCATTCATTCAAGCATATTTATTGAGCACTTACTGTGTGCAGAGCACTGTACTAAGCGCTTGGGAAGCACAAGCTGGCAACATATAGAGACGGTCCCTACCCAACAGCAGGCTCACAGTTTGAGCTTCTATTAACACACTGTGTCTCTAACTCCTAGATTAGGTAATGAAAAAACAACACGCATTCCAGTGTACAGAGCATTGCACAGAGGGAAAGACCACTAAGGGATGGGAATCAAGACAAATCAAAGATGATAAAAAGTTTCTAAAATGAAGAGAAGAAAGGAAAGGTACAAACTACTTAGACAAAGGTGAACAAGAGGGAAAAATTAATTGTTTAGGGAGGAAAACTACTGTTCCACTATAAAAAGCATGCTCAAGAAACGTCATCTCCAGCTAGGTACTTACAAGTAATAGGAGTAGGAATATGCATTTCTTCTATATATTGATGGGCAGTCAGATGAAGAAAATGTCCAAAAGGGGGGAAAAAGAAAAAACAAACAAGCAATAATTAGATTGATATGAAATCTTGGTTCTTTGAAATGTTCACAGTATTTCAGCCTCACTGAACTTAATGAGGTGTCTGCTTCTCGTTGGATGCACATTCTTTTGCCCTCACCATGACTCCTTTCAACCAAACTCGTTCAAGTCAAAAGAAAAGAAGACAGTGGCAGTAGAGAGTCTTGGGTAAAAGCTCGGCCTCGGGGTTTTGCCAGTTGGCTCTCTGTGACACTAAACATAACCCATGCACTTACTGCAGTGCTCCGTGCAAAGTAAGTGCTCAATAAATACCATTTGATGGATTGATTGAATAATGAAATCACTGCTTCCATTTAATGTTTGATAATTGTTTCATAGATTGTACCTGAACCGCTCACAGACAGGGTTTGCGATATTTCTCTTCTTCCTGGAGAAATATCGATGGAGAAATGCTATCGATATTTCTTTTTGATGGAGATATGCCATTGAACTTTAGGGAACAGAGGAGACCAGGGAGGTGTTTGTGCATTCACTCAAATGCTTCAACAGGTTCATTGACCTCCATTTTATATATGCTCTTTCACGCTGTGAGAAAACAGCATTTGGTTTGGCACTATGTCTCATTTTCCTTCTCAGATTGCTGCCCTGCAAAAGTGTTCAGGTTTAAGAATAAGAAGCCTGGGGATATTTAGCATAATTGCAGTGACCTCTTAAAAGATTCAAAAGACATTCTTCCTCAAGTGCAAGTAACTACCCAATGACCAGGTTCAGTACACGCTGCTATCAATTGTACTCTGATTTTCCTGAACTTTAAATACAAGGGGTACCTTGGCCATGATTATTCTGGAATGGAAGGTGTTAGTCCCCTGGAGAAGGAGCTGCCTAACAAATCGTACCAAAGACTGCCAAGCTTCCACAGTGAGAGGGACTTTAAAATATGCAATCCATTCTCTTCCACAAACCCCTGGCACAATTACTGCTTGACACGTTTGAAAGGGCAAAGTGATTATCACAAAACTGGATTATGAAATGCTGAAAGGAATGGCAAAGACTAATAATAATAATTGTAGTATTTGTTAAGCACTTACTATGTGCCAAGCACTGTTCTAAGCACTGGGGTAGGCACAAGTTAATCAGGTTGTCCCACATAGGGCTGACAGTCTTAATCTCCATTTTACAGAAGAGGTAACTGAGGCACAGAGATGTTAAGTGGCTTGCCTGAGATCACACAGCAGACAAGCAGCAGAGCTGGGATTAAAACCCATGTCCTCTGATTCCCAAGCCCGTGTTCTTTCCACTAAGCCATGCTGCTTTTCTAGATTTCCTAACCTTCACGGAATCTACTACCAGAAAGAAACTTCGGCCTCTCTCGCTTGAAGTCTTCCCAGAGACATTTGGGAAATCACACTGGCTCTTTTTTCCATGTTATGGGCAGGGAATGTTTCCGCTAATTCTGTTGTATTGTAGTCTCCCAAATGCTTAGTACAGTGCTCTGCACTTAGTGCTCAACAAATATACCATTGATTGATTTAATAATAGGCATGAGCCTGGGAGTCAGAAAGACCTGGGTTCTGATCCCAGTTCTGCCACATGACTGCTGTGTGACCTTGAGCAAATCACTTCACTTCTCTGGGCCTCAGTTACTTCAACTGTAGAATGTGGATTAAGAGTGAGAGCCCCATATGGGACAGGGAATGTGTCCAACCTGATTAACTTGTGCCTACCCCAGTGCCTAGAACAGTGCTTGGCACATAGTAAGTGCTTAAGAAGTACTATTATTTTTATTATTATTAGGGACAACTAGCCCAAATCTACTTTGTGTGGGGGAGAATGGGCAGTTCGGGGGAGTCATTGTTGCGGACTTAAGTGGGAGGGAAATTTCACCCTGTATCCCGTGCTTTCCTCTCACTCCCACACCTTTGCAGACCTTTGTGGGGACCACTCTGGAGGTAGCATAATAAAAATAATAATGATGGTATTTGTTAAGTGCTTACTATATGCCAAGCACTGTTCTCAATTATGGGTCCTGACTGACTGGAGGGGACAGATGTCAAGGTTGGAGGTTGGACCCTTTTGGGGCCTTGGGGAAGTTGTCCATGTCCTGCTTCTCCTACAGCAGCTTGAGGAGGGATTGGAGAGGAATGGAGCCGGCAGAAGAGTAAGTAACTGATTGATGCTCAAGGAGTGATTCCCCGCTTTTAGGTAACCTTGTTTCAGAAAGAAAAGGGAGGGGTGGAGTGAGCATGTTTCCAACTTTGTTGATCCTGAGATGGCATCATTTTGCCTCCAGGAGCACTGGCCAGGGCAATCAAGCTCAGCAGTTTCAATACCACCGAATATTTTATTTACATCTCTCATCAATCAATCAATCGTATTTATTGAGTGCTTACTGTGTGCAGAGCACTGTACTAAGCGCTTGGGAAGTACTGAGAGATTTAAGACTTCCACGTGTATCTTAATCATTATCTTGAAATTTACCCCAGTGCTTAGTGCACTGCTTCGCACAGTGTGCTCAGTCAATACAAAGATAATCATACAGTATGGTGTTTCATTGGATTCTCAAAAGATCTTTAGAACTAACGGCTGGTTTGACAATTAAGGCTCGTTGAGAATTAATGGCTGGTTTGAAGGTAACTGTCCCTCAGTTACCTCATATGTAAAATGGGATTAGGACTGAGAGTCCCTTGTGGGACAGGGACTGTGTACAACCTGATTAGATTTCATCTACCCCAGTGCTTAGTGCATTGCCTGGCTCATAGTACACACTTAACCAACTGGGTGTGGGGCAGCTGTTTCCTAGGACAAAGTTTGAGGTGGAGTTAAAAGGCAGGATTCCAATTCTTAATCCTTGATAGGGCCCAATAATGGTCCCTATGTTAGTGGCAGATCTAGTTATTCAAGGCTACCTCACTGTATCCCACACAGAACAAACTCCATCATCTCTAGTCTTTCTTAAATGACTCACTCAGGACTCTTCCTGAGTGAAAAAAATAAAATAAAGGAAGAAGCACTTCCAGGATTCACCAAGCACTGGGGTGAACAGACTACACACTTAACTTGGGGGTGTCCTAGGGGAAAGAACACGGACCTGGGATCAGAGGACCTAGGTGCCAATCCCAGCTCTGACACTTGCCTGCTGGGTAAACTTGGGAAAGTCACTTAACTTCTCTGTGCCTCAGTTACCTCATCTGTTCAATGGGCATTAAGACCGTGAGCCCTAGGTATGACATGGACTGTGTCCGACCTGCTTATCTTTGTACCTACCCCAGTGCCTCATATAGTGCCTGGGACATGTTGACAATAATGCTGTGGTATTTGTTAAGTACTTACAATGTGCCAGAAACTGTACAAGATAATTGGGGTGGACACAGTCTCTGTCCCACATAGAGCTCACAGTCTTCATAACAAATATTATTTTAAAGAAGTGTTTGCACTATCTGGAATAGTAGCAGTACTGTCCCCAGTCTTTAGTGCATCCTGCATTAGAGCAGAGGAGGAGCAATACTGGGGGCCCAGTCCTTCGATGGTGAGCATGGATCTGGGAGTCAGTCAGAACTGAGTTCTAATCAATCAATCAATCGTATTTATTGAGCGCTTACTGTGTGCAGAGAACTGTACTAACTGCTTGGGAAGTACAAGTTGGCAACATATAGAGAGAGTCCCTACCCAACAGTGGGCTCACAGTCTAAAAGGGACTCTAATCCCTTTTCTAGTTCTAATCCCACTCCACCACTTATCTGCTGTGTGACCTTGGGCAAGTCACTTAACTTGGAGAAGCAGCGTGGCTCAGTAGAAAGAGCACAGGCTTTGGAGTCAGCGGTCAGGGGTTCAAATCCCTGTTCCATCAATTGTCAGCTGTGTGACTTTAGGTAAGTCACTTAACTTCTCTGTGCCTCAGTTACCTCATCTGTAAAATGGGGATGAAGACTGTGAGCCCCCCGTGGGACAACCTGATCACCTTATAACCTCCCCAGCGCTTAGAACAGTGCTTTGCACATAGTAAGCGCTTAATAAATGCCATCATCATTATTATTATTAACTTCTCTGTCCTTCAATTACCTCGTCTGTAAAATGGGGATTAGGACTATGAGTCCCATGTGGGACAGGGACTGTGTCCAACCTGAGTAGCTTGCATCTACCCTGGCGCTCAGTGCAGTGACTGGCACATAGCACATACTTAGCAAATACCATAAAAAGAAAAATTTAAATGGTGCAGAGTCTCAAGTAAGAAGGTCTTTTTAAGAGGAAAGAAGATTCAGGAACTGAGCTAGCACCCTCCATGCTCTAAGCGGATTCCGAGGGGGAGACTATCTTGTGAATCCCTTGTACTTTCTTTTGGTCCAGCAAAAACTGAGAAGCCTTTCATCTGGAGTCTCATTCACTGTAGAAGGCTGAGGTAGAAATCCAGTGCATGTCACCTCTGACTCTGGTTAAAGTTCTGGTTGCATGCAGGGAGTACTTTGCCCACAGTAAGTACTCCACAATTATTGTTTGTGATGCTAATGAGAAGCCCCAAGAGAAGGCATCTGCCCTGCTTACCTGGAAGCAAAAGACATCCTAAGCCCCGAAGACTCAAGCTCCTTTCTGCATTACCCTTGGTTGCCATAATGTGGCCTAAATTCAAGATTAATTCTGGGTTCCTTTTCTGACAGGGTTCCCATTCTACACATAACGGGAAGAGGTTGGATGCAGATAGGAAAAGGCTTGGGGGAGATCTGCAAAAGATGATACATGCATTTAGCATTCCCTCTGGTTTCCCAACCTCCAGCCTCTCCCCACTCCAATCTTATGCCACATGCTACTACTCAGCACATCTCTCTTCTCCACAAAGCCCTTCCCTGGCTACTCTCGTTCTCTGCGCATCACAGTCGGCTTCAAAGCTCACAAACATCTCATCCCACGTTACCTTTCTGCTCCCTTTGCCCATTATTCCCCAATTTGCTGTGTTCATTTCTTCAAAGCTAACCTTCTAGCTGTACTTCACTCTCCACTCTCCCACTTCATCTCCTCACTCTACTCTTCAAGCTTGGAACTCTGTCCCTCCCAACATCAGCTCCCACAGCTCTCTCCACATTCCCAGCTCTACAAAAATCCCACCTCTTCCCCAAGCTTTCTCTGACTGACCCTGAGCACCCTGAGCCAAATCATCATAATAACTAACGATAATGGTATTTGTTAAGCACTTACTATGTGTAAGTATGATTCTAAGCGCTGGGGTAGATACAAGCTAATCAGGTTGGACACAGTCCATGTCCCCCATTATTTCTGCCCTCTTTTGCATTCATGTAAATATGTGGTCTCAATTATTTATTTTGATGACTCGTGTTATATTTTTTATGTTTGACCGAATGATCTGTCTTCTCTGTTACTGTATAAACTCCTGGTGCGCAAGGACTGTGTCATTTCTTTATTCTGTTCTTACCAACTGTCTAGTACAGGGCACCGTACCAAATGGGTGCCCAATAAATGCTACTTCTACATCAATCAAGCAATCAAAAGCATTTCATTGCTTGATTTATGTAGCAGTAGCATATGACACATATTCACCCCAACTCAAGGTGAGAAGCAGCTTAGTGGAAAGAACACAGGCCTGGGAGTCAGAGGACCTGGGATCTAATAGCGGCTCTGCCCATTCTCTGCTGATTGACCTTGGACAGGTCACTTAACTTCTCTGTGCCTCAGTTGCTTCACCTGTAAAATGGGGATTAAGACTGTCAGTCCCATGTGGGACATGCCTGTGGTCAACATGAGTCGGTTGTAACTACCCCATCACTTGGAACAGTGCCTGGCACAGAGTAAACACTTAAAACCTTAAGAAAAAGGCCAGTGGTTTACTCAAAAGACAGTCTTACTGCATTTGTTCAATGTTCTCAATGCTACTGTGTCTCCGTATCTTATTAATTCATCCCCTCCCTTTTCGTCCGCCTATTTTTATTGGTTAATAGAAAGCTTTGTTTAGGAAAATTAAATGGATCGTGTCTTCTACTAATTAACTACAGTGCCCCGAGCCACAAGCAGATGTCACTGTGATATCTTCCAGCTTCATGCGAAGGTATAGCTTCAAGTTCGTCTAATTAAATTACTTTGTTTCTGCACCATTGCCTGGAAAGACAAGCCTATCTTGTAGTGTTCCTCTGAGGCTGAAAGTGAGTTCCTTTTAACTAAGCTTTATTTCAAAGGGGTTAATCAGCCTCTGTTTGTACTTATGCAAATGAAAAGAAACTTTGGTTAGAAAATTATTTAGTCGACTGATTTTATCCACATAGCTCTGGCCTGTCAATGACTCTGATAGATGTACTGGCTTCTGATCTCCAAGGACCTGGTGTGACTATCTCTGGAAGAGATTGAGTTTGGGGCACTTAACCTGCTCTGTAGTGAAAATGCTTCTGAAGAAACAGCTTGGCCTAGTGAAGGAGCACAGGATTTGGAGTCATGAGTCCTGGGTTCTAATCCTGACTCCATCACTTGCCTGCTGTGTGGCCTTGGACAAGTCACTAGGTTTCTTCAGAACTCAGGTTCCTCATCTGTAAAATGGGGATTAAAAACCTCTTCCC
This sequence comes from Tachyglossus aculeatus, assembly GCF_015852505.1. NCBI lineage: Eukaryota > Metazoa > Chordata > Mammalia > Monotremata > Tachyglossidae > Tachyglossus > Tachyglossus aculeatus. The sequence goes on along the minus strand of NC_052073.1, from coordinate 29,897,424 downwards.
CCTCTCCTTTGGCCACTGAGCTGGGATGGGGCAGGGACCATGTCTGGTCTGCTTATCTTGTATTTACTTAAGTGCACAGTGCTTGGCACATCATAAGCACTTAACAAATACCAGTATTTGTAAATATTACTACTACTACTAATACAAACAATAATGACAATAAGAATAATACCATCTACCAAAACATTCCAGCCAATGTGCAATTAGATATGATGAGGGAACATCTGCCAGAAGAAGCTTAGAGCTGACTCTACAAGCAATTCTAAATATTCGGAACCCTGGCATTGCTGTGTGAGCAGGACTGACAAACTAAGATTAAGTGGAGAGGGAAAAAATGCATGTTAACAAATAAATCCCCCTGACCACCTGATGAAACTAGTCAATTGGGGAATGAACAGGGAAGTAATCGCACTGTCCCTCACCAGGATCTGAAACAAGTACAGACCTTGCAAAGGGAGAAAGAAAATGAGCCTAGCACTATCAAGGGCTAATAAGGCAATAATGCAAACTGGATAGAAGAAAATCACTGTATTCACATAAATGCCCACCTTTACTCTCTAAACCCTTTCCATATCCCAAATATAATCCCATGGTGTCCATAGTTAACACCTTTTCTTTCAGCAATTAATGAAATATGGCTTCAAAAACAAAAATCAAAGTCAACAATTGAGATTTTCCTAAATTTTTAAATTTTAAATTTTTGATAAGGCTAACAAATACAGCTGTTTTTAAACTACCAATAAGAAAATAAAACTAAGTTGTGCCCTTTTTCAGAGGAATAATGCATTCCAATATTCTGTCTCAGACAACGGCACCTAAAGACACCAGGAGAAGGTCTTGCTGGCAGCTTATCTTCCTGGCACCTTCTCACATTCCTAATTCTTTCCTCTACTAACCTTATCATCCAGGAATTTATCCAAGTCCCTTTCAAACTTCTTGATAGTTTCTGCTGCACAACTTTCTGTTGAGATGAATTTCAGTTGCTTACCATCTGCTAGACCTATCAGCCTGGAAACTGCCAAAATCAGCCATCTAACCTCCCTATTTTTTCCCCTCTAACAATCTATCAGGGATCTATCATCAATGAATTTATCCACACCTTCTGGAATCTCTTCATATTTTATGCTTGTACACCTTCCCAAGTTAATGAATTTCAGTTGCTTATCACCCACCTAATACTTAGATGAACAGACTTTGTCTTATGGAGAATGGGATCCCTTCTAGTTTATAGATTCATGCACCTGATCCTTCCACTGAATATTAGAGATTCAACAAAAGCACCCTAAAGGTAAATACCCAACTGAAAATGAAACATTTTATATACCTACACACACTCACATGCACACACACATACCCCCTTGTGCATATCCATTCAAAACTAATTGGTAATATTTAGACCAGTACTATACATTACTAATGTGGGTTATCATCACTGAAAATCTGACAAGTTTCAACTAACATTGTGGCCTAAATTTAGTGGCCTCAGGACCATATTTCTTTTCTCCTAAAACTGAAATGTGAACATTGTCACCAGTCCTCATTATTTTCTGCTTAAATTCTTTTTTTTTCATTCTTTCTCATGACATTGAGCTTATGGGAATTTTGATAGACTGAAGGTGTCACAGCTGGCATGAAGTTCTTTTCCAGGGGACTGCTGTCGATTGATTATGAGGAGAAAGGCAAACCTCAGTCAAAGGCTCTGTTTTTTTCAATACAACTTTCCAAACTTTGGTGAAGTATGATTAAAAAAAAGTAAAATGGAATTAATCGAAGGGACAGGATGGAGCTACTGGGATTTTAGGAAGGAGAGAGAGATGCACTATAGAGGGCATGGCAATGCATGACTTATGTTGGGGAGTTTCACAGCAGGCTGTTTGAATAGTAACCATCAGCTGAAAAATGACTCATTGAGAAAATATGGAACCCCACCAGTGAAATTCTTTAGCTATAGTAAGCACTCATATTCATTTAGAACCTCTTAACTATTAGTGGAAAGAAAAAAAGCTAAACAATGTTTGCAAAAGCCCACATTTACACTGAGCTACTGACAGCATATAAAAAGTCTAATAGAAAATGAAGAGGAAGAACTTGTCAGTTTTGCTTCTTTGCAAAACAGGTGTTTTTGTAAATAGGCCTTGGCTCCGAATAACTAACACCACACTTCAGGATGCACTTCTCCTCTGATGGACTGGAAAGGTCAGTTTGACGAGATGGGATGTAAGAACTCTCATTTGGTGAAGAAGCACGAAGATGTTCAATGAAGAATCAGTGGAACTGCAGTACATTTCAGAACCAAATCTCTGAAAATCAAATGAGAGTCTTGCCCTTGCTCACAAACATTTCAGACTTTCACTTAACCATGCTTCCCAGAGGGCAGAATCAGAAAAACAATATCAAACAACATTTAGTGGCAGAAATATGAAAAATCTCATGCTCACACAAGGGTTATCCAATTCAGAGTCATTTCACCAAGAGGAAAAATATGGAGCTTCCCAATCGTTCTTATCATGTAGAGGGTTTTTTTTGTTATCACCTGTCTTTCATAGGCGCCATTCTCTCCCACAGAAACTGATCGGGAATGCAGGGTCCGGTGAAGCAAAGAAAGCACTGGCTCTCAAATATCGGGTCAATGAATAAAGTCATCCTGGGCCAAGAGGAGCAGAAGCAAAGCAGAGACTTACCTTCTCTTGATCGTGAGCATGGCTCCCAGAAGGATGATGACAAACATTAAGAGTCCTGCTATCACTCCTGCCATTTTCACAGTGTTGTCAACCTGCTTTTCAGGCTCCACTGAGTTGGAGTTCTGTGTGGAAGCTCCTTAAGAGGAGGGGAAGAAGATGCGGGGAAATAAAAACAACTCATATAAAACTCCAGTCTCAATACAGTGTAACTTATCCTAAATACTTTAGGGACCTAGAACTCACCACACCAGAACAAACCAAATGGTCCATCTGTTCAGGAGGCTGCATTTCCAAAAGCCTTTACCAGATGTTCCAAAGGAAAGTGGAGGCACCCAAGAGTGTACCAGACAGCTAAGTATCCCTTCCTATTCTCAAGGATAAACACCATTTTCCCTAAAACCTGAAGATTGGATGCTCTGACTTTTGGTTCAGGGGGAAAAGAGGATCTCTGCTGTTTACCAGAAAAACTACCCTGTCCCCAAGCCACTAGGATTTCCCAACTGCCATTGCTCTGTTCAACCATGACAGCAACAGCCATCCTTCTCTGTCCTTTCTCTGTCACTTCGAAGTGGAGAGGGTGTGGCTGTGACTAATGTGTCAGTTAGAATCTGAGCTGAGGGAAACCTGTAACTCTGATCTTTTAGCCACAATGCCCGATTGCTCTTATTGCATTTACCATTCTCTTTTTCGTTTATTTTTTTTTATTCTTTGATCTTTCCTTTTGTATCTGTTGCCCATCTCTTCTTTCCTCATTACTCTTAGATTATGAGCCCCTTGAGGACCAGGACCATCAGTAATTCTGAAATTTGTATTTTGTTCCCAATGCTAAGAACAATGCCTTGTGCACAGTCAGTGTTTACATAACTTTTGAAGGAAATGAACAATTGGTCCCCTATTTATAGGCAATTCAATTGTACATTCAATTTCTTCCTTTCATTACTCAATATTTGCAAGTCTGTCTATGGTATTAGAGTGAAAGTACCTTGTGGGAAGGAAATCTGTCTCTTGCTTATTTTGCACTTCCCAAACACTCAGTTCTGTGTATTACACCAGCTGATGCTCATTACATGCTACTCTGCTTTCACTTCTACAAATACCACTACTTTAAATACAGTCTTTTAGACTGTGAGCCCACTGTTGGGTAGGGACTGTCTCTATATGTTGCCAACTTGTACTTCCCAAGTGCTTAGTACAGTGCTCTGCACACAGTAAATGCTCAATAAATACGATTGATTGATTGATTGATATTAACCATCATATGGCCCATTATGGGCTGTGTCCTATTACAGCAAATGTCTCAATGATTTCAGCAGTAGATTTAGTTGTGTACAACATACAATACTGGGCTCATAATTTGACAAGCACTTTGGGATCCTTTCAAATGAAAGATGCTAATTAAAAATGAACAACCATTATCATTCCATAATTATATATTAATCAGAAAACATAGAAGCAAACACTTCCTACCCTAAAATCACACTAGGCCAAAGCCAGGCAGAGGAGAGCCACTTACCTGTCTGCCTCCCCTCGCAACCCTTTTCTTTCTATTTCCCCTACCCCTGGTTGTGGGCAAGGGAATGTGTCTGCTTATTGTGGTATGGTACTCTCTCAAGTGCTTAGTACAGTGCTCTGCACATGGTAAGTGCTCCCAACGTCTTACCAAGTTCCTAGAGTAGTACTTGAGTTACAGAGAAAGAAGATCAGCGAAGGAGTTTTCTAGCATGACTTTTGAGCCAACTACTAGGGTTTGAGAATGTAGACTGTAAGCTCCTTGTGGGAAGGGATCATGTCTACCAAATCTGTTGCACTGGAATTTTCGAAGTGCTTACTTAGTACAGTGCTTGCAACACAGTAAGCTCTTGGTAAATACAACTGATTGACTTGGGAAACAAAATGCTCATTAATTACTGAGAGAGGCCTAGTTCCCACCTATTCTCTAACTTTTTCTACTGCTGGTCTTCTATTTTCATTTTCTTTGTTTCCTCCTCTACCTCCATTTCTTACTAGTAATGAGCTCTGCCCTCTGCTCCATAAGCCAGAGGGCCCTCACACACATTTTCCTGGGAATGGGAAGGGAATATGCTGTCTTCTTTCTACCTACCTCCCAGATTCTCCAGCCCAGTTAGATTTTCAAGGTTACATTTGTGAGTTGAATATTTCTAGGCCTGCAGGAAATACTTAATGAAGCTGCTGAACACAACATCACATGAGAGGATGGACTTTGAACCAATGCCAGCTCTTCTGCTTGCCAGTTTCTAAAACGGTGTTTTGTAAAAAAGGATGGTGATGGCAGGTTGCTTTTAAGCACTTGGGAGAGTGACTCCAAACCAAAGAAAAGTGCTAGCTGAATGCCACACCCTCATCTTCCTTTCTTCATTTCATTTGTCCAAGGGGCATCTAATTGGAATATAAGTTCATTTAGAAGGGACCAGTGGTTTCCTTATGTTATTCGTGGCTTAATTCATGGTCGGTGCTTTTATGATATCAATAAACAATAATTTGAGTCATTTCCTATGATTCATAGAGGTAATTAGATAGTGGATGCATTATTATTTCTAATAGTGTTGATTTATTAAGCTATTCAAGTTTCACACATGTGTGACAAAATTGGCAATGGAAAAGTTAGCCCGATCAATCAGAGTCACTGGCCAGTGGTTGAGGACATCCTTTAGCATAAGGGGGTGAGACAGAAATCATGTTGATAAGTTAGTCCCCAGATGTGAATAAAAACATCAGTATTTCCCATCTTGAACTTCTCCTTGCAGTGAATTTAAGAACTTGTCATGATTTGCCTAAAAAGAGCCTAAGATTTCTATTCGGAATGGGAAAACCGGCTGCCATATCCTGATGTGGATTAAGGATTTATAATCGTTAAATAAAACACAGTAAGAGAGAAGAGGGAAAACATGGCTAAAACCACATTCTATATAAGGCCAGTTCCTTTAGAACCTCAACTGGTAGAAGAGTGAGGATTGATCAGTCAACTTGTCTTAGATTCTAAGACTGTTAACCCCTTTCCCCTTCCCCAGAATCTCTAAATTTATGTGTTAAATAATAATCAGCTCAATTTAGTGGGCACCACATTGCTGAAAATCCCCAGAGGGAGGATCTGGCCATCATTTGCACTGTGGCTATGCTCGGGGAGCAGAGAATCCCTTCCTATGACATGTGCAGAGAATCACCGAGCCCAGGAGGAACTGAGAAAATAATAATAACAATAATAATAACATTTGTTTAGCACTTACTATGTGCCTGGTACTGTACTAAGTGTTGGGGTAGATACAATCTAATCAGGTCGGAAACAGTCCCTGTCCCACAAAGGACTCCCAGTCTTAATCCCTATTTTACAGATGAGGAAATTGAGGCACAGAGAAGTTTACTGACTTGCCCGTGTTAACAAAATCAAGAAGTGTTGGAGCTGAGATTAGAACCCAGATCCTTCTGACTCCCTGGTCTTTGCTCTATTCACTAATAATAATAATAATGGCATTTACTAAGTGCTTACTATGTGCAAAGCACTGTTTTAAGCATTGGGGAGGTTACAAGGTGATCAGGTGGTCCCACGTGGGGCTCACAGTCTTCATTCCCATTTTACAGATGAGGTAACTGAGGCACAGAGAAGTTAAGTGACTTGCTCAAAGTCACATAGCTGACATTTGGTGGAGCCGGGATTTGAACCCATGACCTCTGACTCCAAAACCCGCACTCTTTTCCACTGAGCCATGCTGCATCTCTTAAGAGAGAAGGCCTGGGGGAGACCAAGCCTCCACTCTGCCTTGATGATTCTACGGCACATATTTTGAGTTTTGTTCTGTTCCCGGGGAAGAATCCTCAATCACCTGAGCTGCTGACAACTGAGGCCTCACTCTCCTGCAACTCTGTGCTAAACATCGCTCCAATCCCTTCACCTTCAGCTGCAGGACAGTCAAGCTGATTAAGCTTCTAACTCAAAGTATAGAGAAGCAGTAGAGAAGCAACATGGCCTAGTGATGAGAACATGGGCTTGGGAGTCAGAGGTTGTGGGTTCTAATTCCAGCTCCGCCACTTGTCTGCTGTGTGACCTTGAGCAAGTCACTTCACTTCTCTGAGCCTCAGTTATCTCATCTGTAAAATGGGGATTAAGACTATGAGCCCAACGTGGGGCAACCTGATTATCTAGTACCTACCCCAGCGCCTAGAACAGTGTTTGGTACACAGTAGGTGCTTAACAAATACCACTATTAATTAGTTAATTAATTACAATCAGCTGCTTGGAATATCTGAATGTAAACTATGCCCAATCCCAAAATGTTTCTTTAAATTAATTTTCCAGACCTAAATCATTGTCTTTGTTTTCAATCCCAGCGACCTTTCCCCGTTGGGTATCCTCGCATCCTCCCTCTCATCTACTTCCTCCAAATTGCAGTCTATTCCATCATGATCTTCAATAGCCCATCACTGGAAAAACTTTAATTCACCTCAAATTTTACCCCTGTGCACACAGCTTGAGACATACAACTCTTTTTCACGACTTGGTGTTGTCAGGGAATGGCAGTGTCTGTTAGAAACTGGAAGATTTCCGACAAATTTTAACTTTTGAGAAAGCAGGGTGCTATAGGCGTGGTAGTGATTTGAAAAGAGACAGGAATCTATAAAAAAGGATTAGCGGAAGCATAAACTCAATCAGTGGGAGGACTAGGGTAAACACCCAGCAAGGAGTTAAGATTAGTGATACTAAATTGAGCCAGAATAATGAAAAAAGCAATAAGAGAGTCATTGATTGCTGAGATTCCAGCCAAATCCGTCAAGGAAACATTTTCTTTCCTCTCGATCTTTAAAAGGCATTTTTTTTTAATGTGTGTAGAAGTAGAAACATTTCATTTTGGCTAAGAGCAAATCTATTCCCCAAAGGTTTGGAATAGATAGAGGGAAAAATTATTGGTCACAATATGGTTGTTGGATCTCACAGGGCAGTAACTGAAGGTTTTCATATTTAGAGCCTATTTGAAAGGGATGGGGTTGGAAAATCATAAATTAATTTCAGATCAGTGGTGTCAGGTCAAAATGACAGGGTAGCCTGGGAAAATATGGGGGCTATAAAGGGTGTTACAAGTCCACAGGCTGTTTGTTGCATTTGGCTGAGAGTTGGATGACATCACCAGTTCCTTGGCGAATAATTGATCTTGAGTGATTGACAAGAGGCAATTGGAGGAATAGCCAGTTATATATAACAAATTTAACAAGAACAGTGTGAGAAGCACAATGGCCAAGTTGGGAGAACATGGGCCTGGGAGTCAGAAGGACCTGGGTTCTAATCCCAGCTCCACCATATGCCTTATGCGACCTTGGTCAAGTCACTGAATTTCTCTGTGCCTCAGTTACTTCATCTGTAAAATGGGGTTCAGGCTGCGAACCCCATGTAGGACAGGGACTGTGTCCAGCCTGATTTAGCTTGTATCTACCCCAGCATTTAGTATAGTGCCTGGCACATGACTTCTCTCTTTTATTCAACCCACACATTCAATTTATCCTGTCAGTTAGACCTTCACAACATTGCTAAAATCTGCCCTTTCTTCTCCACGTTAATCCAATCACTTATTCTATCTGATCACACCTTGATTACTGTAACAGCCTCCTTTTTGATCTCCCTGCCTCCAGTTCATACTTCATTCTGCTGTTCAGATCATTTTTCTACAAAACTGTTGAGGCCATGTTTCCCAACTCCTCAAGAAACTCCAATGGTTGCCCATCCACCTCAGCATCAAACAGAAACTCCTCACCATTGGCTTTAAAGGACTCAATCACCTTGCCCCTTCTTACCTCACCTCCCTACTCTTTTATTACAACCCAGCCCACACACTTTGCTCCTCTAATGCCAAACCTCTCACTGTACCTCGGTCTCGCCAACCTCTAACCCACATCCTGCTTCCGGTCTGGAACACCCTCCCTCCAGTCTGGAACACTCTCCCTCCTCATATCTGACAGACAACTACTTTCCCCCTCTTCAAAGCCTTACTGAAGGCACCTTGACTAAGCCCTCCTTTCCTCTTTCTCGCACACCCTTGTGCGTCACCCTGGCATGCTCCTTTTATTCATTCCCCCACCCCAGCCCCACAAAACTTGCATGCATATCTTTAATTTATTTATGTTTAGGTCTGTCTCCTCCCCTAGACTGTTAGCTCATTGTGGGCAGCTGAAGTGCTCAACAAATACAAATGAGTGACTGACTTAAATACAGTAAAAGAGGAACAAGTGTTGAGTAGCTAAAGAGGGGAGTCTCTCTGGGTCTCATGAAAATGGAATGGACACTGCCCTTCCCCCTGTGTATTCTTCCCCTAATCACCTCTCTTTCTTCTTCCTTACTCTTCTCTCTTACTGTGCCTCTCTTTTCCTTTTTGAATGATTTTTTGAATTGGACTCTTCTGTTCCCACATCTTTGCCACATCACTGAAACAGAAGTACTTAGACTCTCCATGTGGGACAGGGACTGTGTCTGACCTGATTAAATTATATCTACTCCAGTGCTTAGAACAGTACTTGACATACAGTAAGTGTTTAACAAATGCCATAATAATAATAATAAGTACAACAAAGGGAATGACTGGCTTGGTGCCAACATGTCAGAAAAACAACCAGAATCATAGAAAATCTTAAGCAAAATGCAAACATCATGGCTGGGAGGTCTGCTTGGGGGTGTATGTTGCACAAAATGTCATCCATATCTTGGACTCAGCACCATTCAGACTCCAGTTGGATTCAAGGAGTTAAAGGAAAGGGGGAGACCTTGAAGAGCAGAGACGATTAAAGATTTGGAAAGTGGGAACAGTTAAGGAGACGTCCAAGAAATGTGGATTATGGAGACACAGAAGAAGCATGGTTTAGTGCAAAGAGCCCAAGCTTGGGAGTCAGAGGTCATGGGTTCTAATCCTGACTCCGCCACTTATCAGCTGTGTGACTTTGGGCAAGTCAATTAACTTCTCTGTGCCTCAGTTACCTCATCTGGAAAATGGGGATTAAGACTGTGAGCCCCACGTGGGACAACCTGATTACCTTGAAACAGTGCTTGGCACACAGTAAGTGCTTAACTAATAGCATCATCATCAAAATATGTGGGGTTATAACAGGTAGAGAAGCAGTGTTGCCTAGTAGATAGAACAGGAGTCTGGAAGTTGGAAGGACCTGGGTTCCAATTCTAGCTCTGCCACCTGTCTGCTGTGCAACCTTGGGCAAATCACTCAATTTATCTGTGCCTCAGTTACTTCCTTTATAAAATGGAAATTAAGACTCTGAACCCCATGTGGGACATGGACTATGTCCAACCTGAATAACTTGTATCTACCCCCACACTAAGTACAGTGCCTGGCACATAGTAAGCTCTTAATAAATACTATTAAAAAAAAACACAAAGGCACAGATCTATGAAGGCTGTTATGAAGAAGCTGACAAATAAGCTCCCTCTAGACTGTGAACTCCCTCTTGACTGTAAGCTAGTTGTGGGCAGGAAATGTGTCTGTTTATTGTTATATTGTACTCTCTCAAGTGCTTAGTACAGTGCTCTGCACAAAGTAAGCACTCAATATATACTATTGAAAGAATGAATGAATGAGGTTCATCTTCAGCCCCACAGATCACAGGTCCTGCTGTAACAGGCTTTCAGGCAGTTAAAACGTTTGGTCTGATGTCAGAAAAAAGTGTCTGGACTGTATGAGCAACCCTAGTCCTTGCAGCCTATAACTGAAGAAAATCAAGAGAAAACTGATTTAAACAACAGTAGCAACACCCACATTGACTAATAATTAATTGTGTTATTTGTTAAGTGCTTTCTATGTACTAAGCACTGTTCTAAGTGGTGGGTAGATTCAAGGTAGTTGGGTAAGACACAGCCCTTGTCCCACATGGGGATCTCAGTCTTGATTTGCATTTTACAGATGAGGCAACTGAGGCCCAGAGAATCGAAGTGACTTGCCCAAGGTCCCACAGCAGATGTGTAGCACAACTGGGATTAGAACCCAAGTCCTCTGACTCCTAGGCCCATACTCTTTCCACTAGGCCACACTGCATCTCCCTTACATCTTTACAGGGTTTGAGAACTGGACCTTAAATGCTCTTTCCTCAGACCCTGATCCAGCCCAAAGGAGAAAACTCCACAAAAGGGAAGTCAAATCCAATCAGCTCAGTTAAGAGGATTTTCCTGGGGTCCAGAGGGAAGACCTTCCCTCTGCTCCTCTCCAGTTTCCCGATTTCCCTGCTGGATGGTTCCAGGAAGCTGAAGCTCATGCCTGGGGAGCCCCCTAAAATGAACTCGGGGAAAATTTGGTTCTGGAGCCAGAGAGCCTCCATGAGGAGGTAGAGGGAAGCTTCACTGGCTCCTACTGTATCCCACCTCCATTTCCTCACCTTGCCTCACCCTCACCCCACACTAGGCACCCCCGTTCTCTCACTGTGCCTCCACTGAGTTCCTTCTAATGGGTGGCTGCACAGTAGCCACTCGTGGGCAGTAGTAGTAAGAGCATTTATTAAGAGCTTACTATGTGCAGAGCACTATACTAAGCTCTGGGAGAAAAAAACATACAGATGGGAATTAGACATCGATCCTGTCCCTCCAGGGGCTTACAATCTAAGAGGAGATCATTTCTACTGACTCTATTGTATTGTACTTCCCAAGCGCTTAGTACAGTGCTCTGCACATAGTAAGCGCTCAATAAATACGATTGATTGATTGATTGATTGATTACAGTGGTCTGCACATGTTAAGTGCTCAATAAATACCAGAGATTGAATAGTTCTATCCTTAGACCCTCAGATGAATGCACATCTCTCCCTCCCCTTTCCTCCTGCCCTTCCCACCACCAACCCACCAACAGACCAGAACTCTCCTCAGAGCATGGGACGAGTCAATATAGCTTATTTTCCCCCTACTATGTTCACCTGCATTTCTTTTACACATTCAATTGCCATTATAGACTATTTTAGAGATAGCTTCCCGAAGGAGATTTGAAGTTATAATGTATTAATAATAACCCTGTCTGTTTCTGAATATGGGCCCATTGGAAAACCTATTTAGGGAAAATGAGAGCTTTAATGTATTCATAACCTTAGGTATGTCATGTCTTTGGAAGCTCTATTTAAGGACGTGGACAATGGTAATATATTAATGCCAACATTCTTAAGAGCTCAGAGATAAAGAGAATTGCTGATTTGTGGTATCCTGTTGAAGAGTTGTTTCCTGTAGGCTCTGGAGGGGTGACAAGCCATTAGACCAATGTAACTCCAGGATCAAGAAAGTTTACCCACAGTTTGCCTCAGATTCTGCAGGTAAGGTTGCTTTAACAAAAATGCACCAGAGCCTATCCCTTCCACAAGAAGGGTCCAATTTATTTTTTATGGTATTTATTAAGCACTTACTATGTGTCAAGTGATGATGATGATAGCAATTGTTAAGTGCTTACTAAGTGCCAAGCACTGTTCTAAGTGCTGGAGACAGGTGGGGTGGGGGGGGGAATACAAGATAATAAGGTTGTCCCACATGGGGCTCATAGTCTTAATCCCCATTTTACAGATGAAGGAACTGAGGCACAGAGCAGTTAAGTGACTTGCCCAAAGTCACATACCTGACAAGTGGCAGAGCTGGGATTAGAACCCATGACCTCTGACTCCTAAGATGGTCCTCTTTCCATTGAGCCATGCAGCTTCTCTGTGCTGTTCTAAGTGCTGGGTTAGATATAAGTTAATGTGATCAGACACAGTCCCTGTCCCACATGGGGCTCACTGTCTACGTAGGGGACAGAACAAGAATTGAATCCCCATTTTTCAGAGTTCGAAATTGAGGCACAGAGAAGTTAAGTGACTGCCCAAGGTCACACAGCAGGCACACGGCAGAGCCAAAATTAGAACCCAGGTCCTTTGACTCCCAGTTCCGGACTTTGTCCAGTAGGCAACACTGTTTTCCGATTGGGTTTAGGCTCCCATGCTCCAGCAATAGGTGGGAGATGGGATGGCAAAGGAGAGATAGGGGCACAAGCTAAGGGAGATCATGTCTCCTCCAGGAAACCTCCCCTGACTAATATCTTACCTCCTACCCTATTTCACCCCCAACTGCATCTCACTAAATTGTAAGCTCCTTGATGGTAGGGATCTTATCTTCCAACTCTATTGTAAACTCTCAAGTGCTTGGTATAATGCTCCACATATACTAAATATCATTGATTGACTGACCTCTATTCTTGAGCCTGCATCTCCCAAGCACTTTCATTCATTCATTCATTCAATCGTATTTATTGAGTGCTTACAGTGTGCAAAGTACTGTACTAAGTGCTTGGGAGAGTACAATATAACAACAGACACATTCCTGCCCACAGTGAGCTTACAGTCTAGAGGGGACATTAATATAAATAAATAAATAGATAAATAAAGTACAGCTATATACAGATCTCCTCACACCACAGCACCAAGATCTTTAATCTCAGTGACTTCCCATTACTCATAATTAACTTTAGCATTTGTGTTCCACTTCATAGTGCCCACTTTGAGGGCAAGGACTGTGTATACTATCTTTATTGTAACTCCCAAACACTTGATACAGTACTCTGCACAGACTAAACACTCAATAAATACCACCGATTGACTGATTGGGAGGTCCTGAAGAGTAGAAGAGGCAAGAGAGAAGGTGGGACATAGAGAGAAGACTCCTACCCTGGGAAAGTTGGAGGGAACCTGGGAGAGTGAAGTGCTGTGTTCAGTCTCTCCCTCTCTATCTCTTATGGTTCAACCCTCCAAAGTCCCTCCCCACCCTTAAACCCGGACTTGGGAATTTTTCATCAAGAAAACATTTGGTGTCATTTCATAGATGATCTATTCTACTTAGACTTACACTCGTACCATAGAGGGTTTCTACACATTCAAAACTGTTTGTCTTGGAGTTGCACAGGTTCTCAAGATTCATGCTTAGGCCACGAGGCTGGGGTGAATTGTCTTAGTTTCCTCATCTGTAAAATGGGGATTAAATATGTGTCCTTCATTCATCATCATCATCATTTGTTTGAATCTACCCCAGTGTTTAGTACAGTGCCTGGCACATAGTAAGCACTTAACAAATACCATTCTCAGAAGCAGCATAGTATAGTGGACAGAGCACAGGCCTAGGAGTCTGAGGTCATGGGTTCTAATCCCAGCTCTGACACAAGTCTGCTGTGTGATCTTGGCCTCAGTTACCTCATCTGTAAAAAATGGGGACCAAGAGTGTGAGACTCATGTGGGATGGACGGTGTCCAATCTGATTAACTTGTACTATTGCACTGCTTAGAACAGTGTTTGACACACAGTGAGCGGTTAACAGGTACAATTATTATCATTATTATCATCATCAATGGTTCTTATTGAGCACTTAGTGTGTGCAGAGCACAGTACTAAGTGCTTGGGAGAGCACAATACAATATACCTGACAGACACGCTTCCTGCCCAGAGTGAGTTTACAATCTAGAGGGGGGAGTCAGAAATTAATATAAATAACTTCTATTATTTAAAGATATGTACATAAATAATAATAATAATGATAATGGCATTTGTTAAGCACTTACTATGTGCCAAGCACTGTTCTAAGCGCTGGGGGAGATGCAAGGTAATTAGGTTGTTCCACATGGGGCTCACAGTCTTAATCCCCATTTTATATATGAGGTAACTGAGGCACGGAGAAGTTAAGTGACTTGCCCAAGGTCACACGGCTGAGAAGTGGTGGAGTCGGGATTAGAACCCATGACCTCTGACTCCCAAGCCCGGGCTCTTTCTACTGAGCCATGCTGCATCTCAATGTTAGTTAGACTGTGAGCCCCATGTGACACAGTATCTGTGGCTGACCTTATTATCCTGTATCTATCCCAGTGCTTATCAGAGTGTTTGACACATAGTAAGTCCTAATGAATACCAATTCTTATGATTTATTATTATTGTGGTTATTATTATTATCATTATTATTGTGTCCTCTCTCATAGCAAGCTTTCTGAGGGATGCTTGATGAGTTCAGACTGTCTGCAGAGTGGTTCTGAGCAAGGAATCATTCCCTAATTTGAGTTTGATGGGAACTCAGAGGCTCTTATTTCAGTGGCAAACTGATTGAACTGAGGACTCCATCAATGAAAACCAATTAATAGGTCATTAATGGTGAAGAACCCTAAACCATCTTCAACAAACACTTCAGTTCTGGTGAGGACAGGTTTGCCAGTTCAAACCCATGTGTCCTTGTTCCAATCATGACTCTTGTAAGTAAGAAGTGATGCTGGTAGAGTGCTCAAGCACTTAGTACAGTGCTCTGCACATAGCAAGTGCTCAATAAATATGATTGAATGAATTCTAAATAACTGTCAAGATGGTGTGTGTAATTTTCCTGTATTTCTGGTATTACTACTACTGTGGGAATCACATTTTTAAAATGCCCTTAGAAGGGGGGAAACCTGTTAAAAGGAAACATTTCCATAGACCTAATATGTAAAATTACTTGAAAAGAAATACAACACAATGAAAAAAACCTGTTAAAAGAATTACATTCATTGCATCAAAAGGCAAAAGGCAGGAACAAATAGGCTTGATTTGGGATTAGACCTGTTTAAGGAATACATTATCTGTCTACCCAACTTGAATATATTTCATAAAACAATGGAACAGCCATAAATGGGGGTGGAGGTGGGGGTGGGGGGTGGGGGAGAAACAAGACTGGGTAGAAGAACAATTTCTCATGCAGCAAGGTAATGCAAAGAATAGGCTTTTCCTGTCAAATTTTCTATTGATGTTATTTCTGCTACATGCTTCCTTCAATATTATACTGGTCACTCTCTGGGTGGGAGATCAATTTTAGCACATCATGATTGCACAGTTACCTACAGGGACCTTTATCATCACTCTCGGGATTAAGGATTCTTTGGCAACAAGTACATGCTGGGAGAACATTTCAAAAACTATAGATCTAAAAGGACTGTTTTCCCTTTTAAACATGTGGCTAGACACTTCATTCATTCATTCAATCAATCGTATTTACTGAGCGCTTACCGTGTTTGCAAAGCACTGTACTAAGCGCCTGGGTGAGTACAATACTAAACCCTTGTCACCATCATATGCCATCCTGCAGTGCAGAGTTCTGGCCACCCAGATGGAGGAAACCAGATAACCATTGCCCATGCCAGGAGGCAATCATCCAGTTTCTAGAGGATGGATGGACAGAATGGGATAGAGGAGGGAATGAAACACCGAGACCTCAAAAACAACAGACAGAGAGCTATGCTAAGTAGAGTTGAGAGCCCAGATGACCTTCTTCCAACTACCATTACCATGGCTATTGGACTAGAAACCACTCCACATGCTCATTATGGGGAGGATGAGGTCTTCTGAGCTGATGTGGACACATGCAGAAACATGCCATGCAGAATCATGCTTTGGGAATTAGCAGCAGTCATTGTGCATGGGGACGGATTTTATAATTAAAAATGATACAATGGGAAATCACCCTCTAATTCCCAGAGATTTTTCAGTGACCTATCTCGGTGAGAAAGTAAGCATCAGAAGCCGGGTGAAGAGGACACATTCAGACCAAACACTTCTTTGAAAACAATGACAGAGAAACTGCACATGGAGTCTCTCATGCACACAACATGTGAACCCAGAGGGAAGGTAAATGTTGGAATGCTGGGAAATCCTGAGCTCTCCTCTCCTGAATGGATAGTCACCTGTGGTCAAGAGGGATGGGGAGCACGTGGTCACCTGCGGTCTACCCAGGACTGCTAAGGACAAGGAAAACAGTTCCCGGGCAGCATGCACAAGAGAAGAAAACAAAAAGAAAAAAAATGAAAATGTGCTACGCAACACTCAAACTGCAATTTGCTCTCATTGTAGACATTTCTCTTAGAAAGAAAAAGGACCAAAAGCCTCTGACTCAGTTTCCTCTGAGAGTCATTAGTCATTTAACACAGCAAAAATACAAGTCATCTCTTGCCCTTGCTCAGAAAGAGGCCGCAGTTTTCTACCATAAAATGTCTAAATTAGCGGTATCTGGGAGGAGAGGATTTTAATGCCAGGAGGATGGCTCAAATGAGAATAGAGGAAACAACACCAATGTCATTAAGGAATCTAATTGGCAATGTTTCTAGGCAGCCCTCTGTGTCAGAGAGCAAGTGAATTGTAATTTCATCAGCATTTTCTTTTTAAAGGGCAACTGCAATGTTAAAATGTGTGTTTATAAAAGAATACTAGCCAACTTGCTTGTAGAGAGACACTAAGGGGTAAGAAAGGACATTGGAACTACCTAAAATAGAAGCACAAAAAAGAGAAGTTCTGAAGAGTTTAAAACTTTCCTCAGAAGTTTTGGAAAGAGGTTAGAAGTCTGGGCAGAGCTTTCCAGTTATATTACACAGGGTTATTGTCCACAATGCTCTTTCAGTGCAGTAGTAGTAATAGTGTATATTATGCACTTACTGTATGCAAAGCACTATGCTAAGCACTGGGAAAGAATACATGCGCTGTCCCTGGTCCTCAAGGCCTCACAAAATAAGTACACAGTTAAGGGCAGAGTTATGACTGTATTAATGAATGCATCTATTTGGAAATGAGAAGGTAGAATTCAGCCACCAGAAATGTCTGAGAAAGATCAAAATCTGAGCAATCTTTTCCTTGTTTCAATATAGAACAGGTCACATGAGAAGGGGCACAGCACAAGTGTGTGTTGCAGGGGGATGAACTCATGATGAAGTTTCTCAGGTTTCCATTTATTAAAAAAAAACCCTAACGAACTACAGTTAAAAAGGAAAATTCTCATTCCTTCATTGCTCCATGCAAATGGAACCTTCCAAAGCATGCCCTGGGGGACTGAAGTAATTTCATTTCAGCCTTAAGTTCTCCACACCACCCAACAATATGATAATTTCCAATGTCACTCTGCTTGCACATCTTATTGCTTAATTATCCTAGAATTTGGCATTCAGCTCCTCGAAGGGGGGCTCTTTAATGGGAGAGCTAGTGATAGTATTTGCCAGATGAAAGAGTAGTTGTAGTCAACAAAGCAACTTGAAAACTGACCTCCTGTGGTTCTCTCAAAGACTTTGTTCAGTTTACAAATCAAATCAAAGATGATTTTTCCAACTGTCAAGATTGCAAACTCAATCCAGAAGCTAGGAACCCAGCTGTGGCTCCTTTTTGCCTCTTGCACTTGTAATACACTTTATATCATCAGAACTTGGACGACAGTTTTGATATTACGAACATGATCGAGGCCAGATATTATGTTTTGTTAGGAAAAAAGAGAATGCAGGATACTGGGGATCCACATATCAAAGAAGAAAGCTTAATTTTTAAAGTCTTCCAAAATATCTTGCCTCTTAATATCATTAAAAAAAACCCCACACATACACTTTGGATAAACAGGTTCCACTGGCAAACCTGTGTACTTTTAAGTGGCCAGGCTTCTTCAGTAGGACTCTGGGGATGGGGTCATTATGAGATGGGGAAGGTTCTTTAACCCACGTAAATGTGGTGGGTAAAATTCTATTTGTCCTACTATTTTGTTGGGGATTCCCATGTGCCTTCAGAAATCCTAATCATGTCTCAGAAGAAAAGTGCCGCATCAATAATGCTATTTCACAGTTCCTCCATACCGCTTTAAAGAGCTGGAATGAATTTGCTCTAGCTGGAGTTTGGCACCTCACTGAATTGGCTGTTCTGATCTAACATAAAATGTGCATCAATCAATCAATCATTGGTATTCTTTGAGAGCTTACTATGTGCAGAGCACTGTACTAAGCCCTTGGGAGAGGACTTATACAACAGAATTAGCAGACACATTCCCTGTCCATAAGAAGCTTACAGTCTAAAGGGAGAAACAGACATTTATATGAATAAACAAATGATTTATAATATATAATTTAAAGATATGTACATAAGTGTTGTGGGTTTGAGTGGGGTGAAAATCAAATGTCCAAAGGTCACAGATCCACGTGCAGAATAATAATAATAATAATGATGGCATTTGTTAAGTGATTACTATGTGCAAAGCACTGTTCTAAGCGCTCGGGTGGATATAAGGTGATCTGGTTGTCCCACGTGGGGCTCACAGCCTTAAATCCCCATTTTACAGATGAGGGAACTGAGGCACAGAGAAGTTAAGTGACTTGCCCAAAGTCACGCAGCTGACAATTGGTGGAGCTGGGATGCAGAAGGGAGAGGGGGCCTGGGAAATGACAACTTAATCGGGGAAGACCTCTTGGAGGAGATGTGACCTTAATAATGCTTTGAAGGTGGAGAGAGTGGTGGTCTGGCATATATGGAGTGGGAGACAGTTCCAGGCTAGGGGGAGGACATGGGAAAGAGGGCGGCGGTGAGATAGACAAAACTAGAGCACAGTGAGTAAACTGGCATTAGAGGAGAGAAGCTTGCAGACTGAGAGGTAGTAGGAGATCAGTGAGGTGAGGTAGGTTGGAGGTAGGATGGGGTGAGCTGAGTGACTGCTTTAAAGACAACAGTAAGGAGTTTCTGTTTGCTGTGGAAGTGGATGGAAAGTCACTGGGGAATACTGAGGAGTAGGGAGATATGGGCTGCACATTTTTGTTGATAAATGATCTGTGCAGCAAAGTGAAATATGGAGTGGAGTGGGAGATACAGGAGGCCCAGAGGTCAGCGAGGAGGCAGATTTAGTAGTCAAGGAGGGATAGGATAAGTGCTTGGATCAGCATGATAGTAGTTTGGATGGAAAGGAAAGAGTGGATTTTAGCAATGTTGTGAAGGTAGAACTTCATAACAAACAGCTTGGCATAGTGGATACAGCATGGGCCTGGGAGTCAGAAGACCTGGGTTCTAATCCTGACTCCATCACTTGCCTGGTGTGTGACCTTCTCCATGCCTAGGTTACCTCATCTGTAAAGTGGGAATTGAGACTGTGAGCCCCAGATGGGACAGGGACCATGTCCAACTCAATTTGCTTGTATCTTCCCTAGTGCTTAATATAGTGCCTGGTACATAGAAAGTACTTAACAAATGCCACAAAATAGAATAAGATTTGATGACACACTGAATATGTGGGTAGAACAAGAGAGATGAACTGAGAATAATGCCAAGGTTAGGGGCTTGTGAGATAGGGTGGATAGTGGTGTTGTCTGCAGTGATGGGAAAGACAGGGGGAGGATAGGATTTGGGTAGGAGAATATGAAGTTCCGTTTTGGATATGGTTGATTTGAGGTGTTGGCAGGACATCCAGTAGTGATATCTTGAAGGCAGGAGGAGTTGTGAGATTCCAGGGAAAGACAGAGTCAGGACAGGAGATGAAGATTTGGGAATCACGTGCAAAGAGGTGGTAATTGAACCCACTGGAATGAAAGAGTTCTCCAAGGGAGTGGGTATAGATGGAGAATAGAAGGGGAACTAGAACTGAGCCTTGAAGGACCTGTACTATGAGATGGTGGGAGACAGAGAAGGAGCCAACAAGAGAGACTGAGAAGGAGCAGTCAGAGAGATGGGAGGAGAACCAAGAAAGGAAAGTGTCAGTGAAGCCAAGGTTGGATAAAATTTCAAAGGAGAAGGGGATAGTCTACAGTGTCAAAGGTAGCTAAGTGGTCTAGGAAGATTAGGATGTAATAGAGGTTATCGTATTTGGTGAAAAGAAAGGCTGTTTCTGTGGGGTGAAGGGGGTGGAAGCCAGATTGGAGGTGATCTAGGAGAGAATTGCAGGAAAGGAAGTGGTGGCAGAGAATATAAACAACTCTCTCCTTAAGTTTGGAGATGGGACAATAACTGGAAGGAGCCATGGGGTCAAGAGAGGGGTTTTTTTAGGATAGGGGAGCATGTTTGAAAACAGTGGGGTTAGAAGCCATTGGAAAGAGAACAGCTGAAAGTGGCAAAATAGATGAGACCAAAGTACAGGGAGTAGGAGAATAGCTATGTGAGGTATGAGGGGGCAAGGTGATTGAGTGCCTTAAATCCAATGGAAAGGAGTTACTATTTGAAGTGGAGGTAGATGGGCATCTACTGGAGGGTCAGGAGTGGTGGAAACATGGACTGAACATTTTTGTAGAAAAATGGTCTGGAGAGGAAAGTGAAGTATCTACTGGAGAGGGGAGAGACAGGAGGGAGGGAGGTCAGGAAAGAAGCTGATAGAGTAATCAAGGCAGAATATGATAAGTCCTTAGATTAACATAGTAGCAGTTTGGATGAGGAAAAGTGAGCATTTAAGGGATGCTGTGAAGGTTGAACTGACAGGATTTGGTGACACTGAATATGTGGGTTGAATGAGAAAGATAAGTGGAGGTTAACGTCATGGTAATGGGCTTGTGAGACAGGAGCGATGGTGGTGCTGTCTATAGTGATGGGAAAGTCAGGAGGAGGACAGGGTTTGGATGGGAAGATAAGGAGTTCTATTTTGGACATGTTCAGTATGAGGTGACATCAGGACATCCAAGTAGAGATATCTTGAGGGCAGGAGGAAATGTGAGACTGCAGCGAGGAAGAGAGATCAGGCCTGGAGATGTAGATTTGGGAATCATCTGCATGGAGGTGGGAATTGAAGCCATGTAAGTGAATAAGTTCTCCAAGGGAATGGGTGTAGATGGAGAATAGAAGGGAACTCAGAACTGAATCCTGAGAGATTCACCCCACAGTTTGGGGTGGAAGGCATAGGAGGAGACTGTGAAAGAGACTGAGAAGCAGTGACCAGGAAGATAGGAGAAGCAGGAGAGGACAGTGCCAGTGAAGCACCGCTTTGGATAATGTTTCCAGAAGGGGCTGGTCGACAGTGTCAAAAGAAGCTGAGAGTATTAAAACCAGGTCCTTCTAACTCCCAGGCCCATGTTCTATCCACTAGGTCACATATTTTCTGGACATCCACAATGTGTTAGGAACAGTACTGAAGGAGAAATCATCCCATTATGAATTCCTAGTACAGTTTTCTATTCTAGAATCAGATGTGTTGCTATGGTGTCAAAATCAGTAGAATCTAAGAAGGTAAGGGGAATCAACAGATGAGGATGTGGAAGGAGTCCAAAAAGGAGGGGAATCATAAACCAAAGAAGTGATATTTATAAAAGGAAAAAAAAATCTGGTTGGATAAGTGGGTGAACAGCTAATACAGATAGGAAAACGGGGAAATGAGGATAATTACACGGGAAGTGAAATGGGAAGAATTGTGAGATAAGGTAGAAAGCCTTCTTGTTGATGAAATGTAGTGAGAGTATTCCTCATTATACATTACCCTACGGGCCTTTGGCAGATGTTCCCTAAGCCCTTATAATTTCATCAGACTGCAGAGTGGATTGGCAAGTGTACTAAGGCTATTTTACTTTCCCAGAATATTATTGCTTTGTTTTGTCTAAAGTGGACATTCAAAGTTCTACCACATCTCTGAATTTTTTTTTAATGGTGGACATTATATTTCTAGTGGCAAGTAATATAATTTGTGTAAATATTATTTGTGTACCATTATGTGTCTTTACTGGAAAGGATAAAGTTACAAGTCCTGTATCCCCTCATTATATGGTAAAAACTTCTTTTATCATCATCAGATTTTCTCAAGAGCTAGAATAATTTTCTGCAGATAAAGGACAACTCTTGGCTAGAGGTGATACATGCCTTTTTTATAGTATTTCTTAAGGGCTTACTATGTATCAAGCACTTGTTCTAAGCTCTGGGGTAAATACGAGGTAATCGGTCTGACACAGTCTCTGTCCCACGCCGGGCTCACAGCCTAAGTAGGAGGGAGAGCAGGTAGGTAATTGCATCTCCATTTTATAGTTGAGGAAACTGAGGCACAGAGAAGTGAAGTGACTTGCCCAGGGTCACAAAGCAGGCAAGTGGCAGAGTCTGAATTAGAACCCAGGTCCTCTGATTCCCAGGCCTGTGCTCTTTCCACTAGGTCATGCTGCTTCTTTGTTCTAATCTCTTTTTCTGTACAGTTTAAATACAAATCACGCCATTGAAAATAAGGAATTGGCATTCCTTCGGCATTGGTCAGCACGGCATGGATAAACCAAGCCAGAATGAAACTTGGCCCATGACTGAGGACTGCAATGAAAATTGAACTCTGTCACTAATATCATCTTTTCTCTATTAGTCACCATTCTTCAACGACAGGAAGGAAGACACCAACATTCCAACTTACCTTTCGTTGCCAATCGGATGCAGTTGATTTTGGTCTCCTGTCAACAAAAGCAATAAATGGTCCGGTTAATTATTGGGTGGATAAGTTGGTTCTATTCTATTCTGATAAAGAATAATATTTCCCGTTTTCCTGCATCCTGAAAGACAGTGTGTAAACACAACAATCTACTTCCCCAACCTACCTCACCCTCCCAAGGACCAAATTATTCCAACCTTTTCCAACACTGCTCCATTTCATTCAAAAACAGGTATATTCCCCCATCAGGGGATAGACTGGCTCCTTTGAAAACTTGGCCACAAGCCTTAAGAGATGGTTGGGGGTAATTTTGAAGCTATTCATCTGTTCCACAGTTGATTGCTTGCCAGCTTGTTATACACTGCACACAGTAAAATATTCAGTACATACCAATGACATCGATTCATTTGGGATATTGTGGGATAGGCCTTCTTTCCTGCCCCTTATATGCTAGGCGCATCATAAGAATGGCATGCCCTCTGATGAAGTGACTCCCTCCAACAATGTTATGATCCATATATCCATATCTGCTTAGTCTTCCATTCACTCACCCCATGGCTAACACTGCAGAGGTAATACAGTTTCATGATAGCAAGAGGCCTTCAAATTTTATCATGTGTATCATCAACTGGGATGGTCTGCTAAGGTCAGATTTTGGAATCTTTATTGCTCGCCCAGATATAAAGGCTGATAGAGTACAATTTTTATTTCCAGGAACCAGGCTGAGCAGATTGTGATTTTTAAAAAAATCTATTTTGACTTGTAAATGTAGCTCAAGAAATCTGGAAGCCAGTGCTATACAAAGCACATGAATACCAAGCAACACTGGCGTTTGTGCTGAGTTGCTTTTCTGTCCAAAATTATTAGAGCCATTTAACATGGCAGGTTCATCACTTGGGAACAGTGAGTGAAGAACGCTTTTCTGCAGGCAACAGTACAAAATCGGCATTGCAATCTGTAGCTAACTGTAAAATGCTGTGGAAGCAATAGCAATTCAGTCACCATCTAAAAAAGAAGAGAAGTGGCAATAGTAAAAAACAAGGAATAAATGGCACCAGAACTGATTTCATTTGAGCTGCTGGTTATGTCTGACTCAAATTAATCTAAGTAGACAGGACCCAATGGGTTGGTTGTGTTTGCATTTGCATGCATCAGTTACTATAGTTAATAAAGACAACCATGACTATTAAAGACAGTACTGTCTGGAATTCTACCAGTGTGATCGATTATTCAACAAGGTAAACCTGCTCTGCTGAACAGATTTCTCAGGTCTTTCCTCGATGACAGAAATTCAGAAACAGCTGACAAGAACTTTCTGATTCCCCATTCCCCACTTTCTAGAAGCAACCAAGAGTAAGACATTCAGGTTCACAATCCTGACTCCTCCAGAGCCTTGAAAAATCTCTTAATTTCTGCACCTCCCACTGCACAGTGTGCTTAATGAGAGAGCATTCCCTGACAGGAATGCACTGGGTCTTAATCGCTAATTGATGTTTGTAAAGTGTTCTGAAATCCTCCGATGAAAGATGTAATAAAAGGCCAATTTATTATTCTAATTGTTATTAGCACAGTCATTCATTAGCTGAAGCACAAACTGTCACAGCAAAATTGTGCGCAGAGATTACAGAGGGGCTTTCACATACCACTCTAGTGTGAGGATAAGTAATACAAACATCTATTATAAGTACCTGCCTTTATCTATCTAATTTAGATAGTTAGCCCACTGGGTAGGAATAGGGCCTATGGGTACCTAGCTCACTACTGATGCTCAATTAAATGTTGAGTAATCATCATCATAATCGTACACCCATTATAGAAGATTTCAGTTCCGTGAGTAATTAGGGAGACTAGAACCATTAACCACAAAGCAAAGCTCAGAGTCTTTGGTCTTCTCAGAAGGAAATGAGCAGGATTCACTTTTGGTCTCTTTCATGCCTGGTTGTGCATGAGCACTTACTACTGAAAAATAAGTAGATTAGGTGAAGATTGGCTCTCATCTTTTCCAAGCTTCATTCAGGGAACAGCATGGACATTGGGAGATGGGGGATCCAGCCCCAAACTCAGGGGCGGGAAGGTGATGCTAGGTAAGGGCCCCGAGCCCATTATGTACAAGGTTCAGAAAAAGTAAAGGACCGGGGCTTCATCTTGTCAACTCTCAGTCCCTCTACCCCCTTGCTTATGTCCATGTACACACAGAGAGCAGGGCCATCACTAGTCATTCACTTATTCGATTCATTTAGTGGTACTCATGGAGCTCTTACTGTGTGCAGATCACTGTACTAAGCACTTAGGAGAGTACAATACAACAATAAACACATTCCCTTCCCACGATGAGTTTATAGTCTAGAGGATGCATTTACATTGCCTCGGACAGGCAAAATCTGGAAATAATAATGATAATAATGGCATTTAAGTGCTTACTATGTGCAAAGCACTGTTCTAAGCGCTGGGGAGGTTACAAGGTGATCAGGTGGTCCCACAGGGGGCTCACAGTCTTCATCCCCATTTTGCAGATGAGGTAACTGAGGCCCAGAGAAGTGAAGTGACTTGCCCAAAGTCACACAGCTGACAATTGGTGGAGCTGGGATTTGAACCCATGACCTTTGACTCCAAAGCCTGTGCCCTTTCCACTGAGCCACGCTGCTTAGAGAGGTCTCGCTCATCCAGAGCACTATTTTAACCAGCAATGGCCTGGCACATATGTGACCTGGAACACACATCTTGCTTACATTCAGTGTGAGAAGAGACTCATGTGGGGCCACTGGATGGTCAGTGATTGAAGCCAAGAAGAGCCATTTGTATCCTCTTGGTGGAATCAATGATATTTATTGAGTGCTTACTGTGTGCAAAGCCCTGTGCTAAGTGCTTGGAAGAGTACAATACAACCGAGTTGGTAGACACATTCCCTACCCACAATGATCTTGCAGTATAGAGGGGGAGGCAGATGTTAATATAAAGAAAATATGGATATAATAAAGCACAGGTATATTAAATGAATTACAGACATTATCAGGACCAACTCCCCCCCACCCACCCCCACCCCCACCACCCTCCCCATTGCTGCTGATCAGCTCTGAGAGGAGAATGGTCTCACAGTTGAGGAAAAAGGGCAAAAATATGGACTGGGTGTCCTTCCTGCAGTGATCTGCTCTTCAGTTCCTTATACTCTCAGAGGCTATCAATCAATCCATCAGTGTTATTAATTGAGAATTATTTATGTTATTTGTTGAGCACTTACTACATACCAGACATTGTACTAAGCACTGGGGTAGATACAAGGTAATCAGTCTGGACACTGTCCATGTCTCACATAGAGCTCACAGTCTTAATCCCCATTTTACAGATGAGGAAACTGAGACACAGAAAAGTTAAGTGACTTGACCAAGGTCAAACAGCAGACAAACGGCAGAGATGTGGACAGTGCTCTGTACTAAACATAGCATGATTAGCAGACATGATCCCTGACTGTGAGGAGTTTACAATCTAGCAGGGGAGATAGATACTAAAACATTTTTCAGATAGAATGAGGAAGAGAAAATGCACAGGAATTAGTTTGTAAATGGGAGGGCATGCACAATATGCACACAAGTGCAAAGGAGGTTATGTGTACACAAGCGTGCATCTGACCCAGAGGTGCTGAGATGGCACTTAGAGGGATACAGCATAGGGAGATTAGAAATGTATTGGGGAAGATCTCCTGGAAGGGATAGGATTAGAGGAGGATTTTAAAAATGGGGATCCCTGTGGTCTGATGAATTTGTAGTGGGAAGAAATTCCAGGGAGGGGGAGAGGCATGAGCCTAGGAACAGCGGGGAGGAAATATAACAAGGCATAGTAGAGTAGCCTAAGAGGACTGAAGAGTGCAAACTGGGGTTTATCTGGGAGAAGATATTGAATGAGGAGGGAGAAAAGCTAATTGAGAGCCTTTAAGCCCAAGTTTGGGAGCTTCTGCTTGATGTAATGAGAAATGGAGTATTTTACGGAGCAGAGAGTACTCAGGCCTGAAAGGGGTCCAGGATATCCATTCCTCTGTCCTCTCCCCTTCCTCTCCCCTGCTTCAGCCTCTTTGTAAGTAATAATAATAATAATAATAATGATAATGATGGCATTTATTAAGTGCTTACTATATGTAAAGCACTGTACTAAGCACTGGGGAGGTTACAAGGTGATCAGGTTGTCCCATGGGGGGGCTCACAGTCTTAATCCCCATTTTACAGATGAGGTAACTGAGGCCCAGAGAAGTGAACTGACTTGCCCAAAGTCACACAGCTGACAATTGGTGGAGCTGGGATTTGAACCCATGACCTCTGACTCCAAAGCCCGAGCTCTTTCCACTGTGCCACGCTGCTGCTTCTCTTGGGAGCTGCTCTTACATTGTATTAATTTACAATCAGTGATATTTATTGAGTGCTTACTGTGTACTAAACACTTGGCAGAGT
This sequence comes from Tachyglossus aculeatus, assembly GCF_015852505.1. Taxonomy (NCBI): domain Eukaryota; kingdom Metazoa; phylum Chordata; class Mammalia; order Monotremata; family Tachyglossidae; genus Tachyglossus; species Tachyglossus aculeatus. The sequence goes on along the minus strand of NC_052073.1, from coordinate 29,870,191 downwards.
ACAACACAACAGAGTTGGCAGGCACCTTCCCTGCCCATGAGTTGACAGTCTAGAAGGCACATCTCTTCCAAGAGGCCTTCCCTGACAAAACCCGCCTTTCCTCTTCACCCACTCCCTTCTGCATCACCTTGACTTGTTCCCTATATTCACCCCCCCCCACCAGCCCCATTACACTTGTGTACATAATCTGTAATTTATTTATTTATATCAATGTCTGTCTCCCTTTCTAGACTGTAAGCTCATTTTGGGAAGGGAATGTGTCTGCTTATTGTTATATTGTACTATCCTAAGCATTTAGTACAATTCACTTCACATATGAGGGAGAGACAATTGCCAGAGCCCTGGATACTGATCCAAAGCCCTCTGAGGTCAAGGACGGTAGAAGACTGACAATGAAGGAAGAAACATGGGGATATGAGAACAAAACCTATGAATTTATTAATCCAGGAGTCATAGTGAGTCTGAATCTCCCTTGCTGTGGATGAAAAGACTGGGCTGTGGGAAACCTACAGAATAATGTAAGCCCATTCCTGGGTGTATTTGAATGGGGGGAATGGGACACATTGTTCAGAGGAAATGATGCCTCACGCCACTGAGGTGTGACTGAGGGGCGGGAGCAAAATGGCAGCCAATCTGCCATCTCTATGTCAGCTTCCTGTACTTCCGCTGAAGTGGGCAGGAGACCGCCCTAGCTGATGGTGAATGAGAGGAATGACTAAAATGAGCCCGAGTATTAGGCAGTGTCTCCATCTCATTAGTGTTGATGAACAGTATTACAAACCAAGTGTGAGTGAATAGAGGGGAAGAATGCACCAGATGACTAGCTAGGAGGCTTACCCAACCAACACCAATCGCTTCATGGCCTCACTTCCATTCCCCTGGGTAATATCCCTACTGTACGTGCAAAGATGTGTCAAACAGAGCATGTTACTTCCGTTATCTAATGGCTACTTTTCAGCTTCTTAGTTCAATAAGAACTAAGCCTCCTCCTAGCCCCACAGCACTTATGTACATACTTGTAATTTATTTATTTTAATGTGTACCTCCCCCCTAGTCTGTAAGTTAATTGTGGGCAGGAAATGTGTCTGTTTTAAGTGCTGTATAGTACTCTCCCAAGTGCTTAGTACAGTGCTCTGTACAAAGTGCTCGATAAATATGATTGACAGACTGACCGAATAAATAGCAGTATTATGGTCATGGGTTTGAATCCTGGCTCTGCCATGTGTCAGCTGTGTGACTTTGGGCAAGTCACTTAACTTCTCTGTGCCTCAGTTACCTCATCTGTAAAATGGGGATTAAGACTGTGAGCCTCACGTGGGACAACCTGATCACCTTGTAACCTCCCTAGCGCTGAGAACAGTGCTTTGCACCTAGCAAATGTTTAACAAATGCAATAAAGATGGAAGGGACTTTGTGAGGTCATTTTGTCAAGCCACCTGCTTCTAAGTAAGAGTGGGTAAATCATCCAGGCCAGGTGGATGCCTATTTTAAAAAAGATATGTGTGGAAAATAACTCCATAGTCAGCTATTCCAGTATTTCACCACTGGGATGGTCAGACACCTCTTATATCCAATCCAAATCTCTCCTAGTGAAATTGAAGCCCATGCTCTCTGATCCTGACCTCAGACTGGTCATGGAACACGGTTCAATCTCCATTCTTCCTACAAATTCCCTTTATTCAGGTTTCAGAGCACTCCATAGCCATTTTCTTTAGCCTAGGTAACTCCTTTCTTCACTCTAACCTTTCCACCCAGGAATTGTTTTCTCATCCTTTGAAATGTGTTTCTCTCCATTCCTTCCAAAAGGCACACACAATCCAACACACTCTATACCAATAAGGGTCTGACCAGAGCAACATATGATGGACAGATTTACTTCTCAATTCTTTCATATCACACTCCTCTTTATATCTCCCACTTCCATGAATGAGTGAATACAGAAGTTAATTTGGGGGTTTGAGTGCAGCCTACAAGGTAGGGGATCCCCCCTCTAGACTGTGAGCCCATTGTTGAGTAGGGACCTTCTCTGTATGTTGCCAACTTGTACTTCCCAAGTGCTTAGTACAGTGCTCTGCACACAGTAAGTGCTCAATAAATACGATTGAATGAATGAATATTTATCTGATGTGCATCATGCCTAGAAAAAATACCAGAATCCCAGCAACATTGTGCAAATTAAGTAGTTGGCAGATCAATTTCTTCTGAAGAATTTTTTTACGTGTTTAAACCAGTTTGGAATCACTGCAGTCGATAATATCTTCACAACCATTCTCAAGTGATACTCTTTCTTTCCTCCAAACCCAAACGTATTCAGGAAAAACATATTAGATGCACAGATCTGGAGAGATGCTCTGTGTAGGACTGGTACTTATTTGTTTATTGATACTAAAATTGAGGAACAAGAGCCTAAATGCAACCCACTGGCCAAAAGAAATGATGAGAAAAGTGGGAGGAACTCCTTGCCTTATCAAAAATAACAATTCGTTGACAGAAATGAGTGACAGAGTTTCACAGGACAGGATCAAACTAGAGGGCTGAACTGCATCCAGCAATCTGCCTCTTTTGTTATTCTTCCACTGAGTTTTGCATCCTATTTTTTCCATCCACTATGGTGGACTAGATCCAAAGATGAGGGTGGCTCCAGAAATCATTTTTGTTTTTCAAAATTCCATTTTCAAAGGTAGAATCAAGGTAGTGTCATTATATAATGTATCCTTATAATAGCTCAGTGAGGTTGGAAGACAGAAGGGAGATAGTATAGTCTCCCATTATAAGGCTTAGGAAATTGAGGCACCAACTGATTGAATCACTATTCCAATGTCATTCAGCAAATGAGTGGGGCCGCTGGGATCAGAATTTAAATCTTAGCCAAACATTATACTCATAATCAGTGCTGCCTCTTCATTCGGTACAAAAACCCAATCAATACAGGGGGTTGCAGCTCCAACACTTAGAGACCATTGAAAGACTGCTGCTTTCGCAAGTGGGAAATCTCATTTCTATGTTGGCAGGAAGACCACCGCTTAGCCAGCTGCTCTGTCCCCTCTCCCACACTAAAGGTGCTCCAGCCAGCACATGTCAAACTAGACTGGGAGGAGGAAAAAAAAAAAGAGAAAGATGGATCACCCTCTTCTGTTCCCAGCATGATTCCTTGTTGTTCTATTTTCAAGTCGTGGGAATAGGAAGAAGACAGTGATGAGACTCTCCCATGAGAATACCTCCTGATACTGCTAAAGCTGTCCTTCTGTGTGGACAAGCTTTACTTTCAGGGTGAGAGAGAAAGGAAGAGAAAACAATCTGTGTTTAGATATTTCTGTTCTACTACATCTCTGAATCTGAGTTGATGAACTTAACTTCTCACCATATCTACCGTCCATCTGTCCCCATGCTCCAATCTGCCCTTTCTCTGTTATCATGATCCCTAAATCACTTTCTCTGTTTCACTACCATGTTTATCCACTTGTAGTCATAACAACTCTCGTACTTTTTAGCTATTGTTCATCAATTTATATCAGGTTGTCTTCCCAATGAGAACATAAGTGTCTCAGGGAATGGGGTACTGTTATGCATCTTCTGTATCTACCCCAAGGGCCTAGTGCAGTGCTTTGCAGACAGTAGACGCTCAATAAATACTATTGATGGTGTTGATAATTATGATCCAATAATTAAAATTTCCTACTTCAAAAATAGTAAATACTTGTTCTGAAATTCAGTTTTTAGTAGTGCATTTTCTAGTCAAGAAAAGGGAATTTACTGATGTTTCTATTTCAGTACCTCAGCAGATGAAAATCATTTTTCAAAGAGGGTGGTGATTAACAGGGTCATTTTGAGAGTGTAGTGACCGTGGCACTTTCCAAAAGTCAGATTCCAAGACAGAAGGAGCAGTAAGATATGTCCAAGTCTGACGTGTTCATTCTATTCCCTGTTATATCCCTGCCTGTCCTTCTGCTCTCACTATTAGTGAATAAGTACCATCTCCCCCTTTTAGACTGCGAGCCCACTGTTGGGTAGGGACTGTCTCTATGTGTTGCCAATTTGTACTTCCCAAGCGCTTAGTACAGTGCTCTACACATAGTAAGCGCTCAATAAATATGATTGATGATGATGATGATCTATACATTTCCCCCATTCAATTAGGAGCTTCTTGAGGGCAAGAAGTGTATGCCTTACTTCTCTTCTACTCTCCCATGTGTTTAACATTCAGTAACCACCCAATAAATGCCACCAATTGATTTCAATGAGGTGATAAGGAAAAGCGATGAGGTAAAGAACATGGGATAACTGGGTGCCTCCAATCAAAATAGATCAGAAGAACACCGGTGGTTTGGCACTCATTTTTCCACAACAGCCAAAGACATTGCCAACCTCAGTTAAAGCTGAAGTCTGCGATCTTCTCATGCAAAAATGCCATACCAAACGAAATCTTTGAGCAGTTGGTGGGCCAGCAACCAACCATTCAACACACACAGATGAGGTGGGGGAGAGAAGGAAAGAAAACAGTGCTTGTCACATAGTAAGCGCTTAACAAATACCATTATTATTATTATTATTATTATTATTAAAAACAGGGCACAGAGGTAAAAAAAGGAAGAGAGATAGAGAGAGAAAAAGGGAAAAAAATAATAATTATGGTACTTGTTGAGCCATTAGCAGGTACCATGTTCAGTACTCACTGCTGGGGTAGATACAGGATAATCAGGCTGGACGCAGACCCTGTCCAATGTGGAGCTTAAAGCCTAAGTGGGAGGGAATAGGATTTCATCCCCATTTTACATATGTGGAAACTGAGCCACAGAGAAGTGAAGTGACTTGCCCAAGGTCACACAACAGATAAGAGGAATAGCCAGGACTAGATCTCACATCCTCTGACACTCAAGCCTTGGTGCTTCTTGAAAGAGAGGGAACAAACTCATTTCTGAGTCTTTTCTTTTGAGAAGAGGGGATATGGCAGTTAGATTTGCAAAACTGCACGGTCACTGTTGTCACTGTCACACTCACCGCCTACTCTTCCTCCTGCACCACACCAGTGATCCAGAACTGGTATCGGTGGGGGTACATCTGGCCCCCTGCAACAAGGCTGCTCTATTCCCTGTCCTGGTGGATTGCTGCCCAGCAGAGTCCAGCCACCACAGTAAGGCCAGAGTGGTTGGTACTGGGCACTGGGGCTCCTTCTGTCCACTGATCCAGTGCCCAAAGGGGATGAGTGTTGTTCTTCCCTGTCCAGCTCTTTTGCCACCCTCAGCAAAGACAATTTAACTGGATACCAGAGGATAAGGGAAAGGGTGGGAGTAAGCCCTCACTTGCCAACAGTCAGTCAGTCAGACAATTGTATTTGTTGAGCATTTACTGTGTGCAGAGCACTGTACTAAGTGCTTGGATGCGTACAATATAGCAATAAACACATTCCCTTCCCACAACAAGCTTACTACCATCTGCATCATTATGCACTTCAATCTGTACCCTATAAGTACTTTATATTCATCCCACCTAAGCCCCATGGCATTTAGGTACCTATCCATAATTTATTTTAACACCTGGCTTCAAACAGTGCTCTGAACACAGCAAGTGCTCAGTGCATACCATTGATTGACTGGAAAATATTTGAGGGGATATCTTGACTTCCGATGCACATCCCCCAAGCCAAAACAGAGTGGTGCACACAATAGCTGCTCTGTAAGTATTTTTGGTGATACCAATGACTTCTTTCTCTTGAGAGATGAGGGCTTTGGTGCCTTTATCCATAACCTACTTTAAGAACATTCAATATGGATGGATGCCAGAAGAATGGCCCATGAGAAGGGTGATATTGTGTTTCTAGTAGGGAGAAAATCTGTTCCCACTCTTCAATGACCTAAAGTCTAAGACTGAGGCATCTTTTCTATCCAATACAATGTGTGGTAAAGTAAATGTGGTTACCCAATTGGGGAGAAACTGAAGTTGGTATTACACTTGTTTCAGGAACCAAGACTATTAGTTGAATTAAAGGAGTGGCTGATTAAGCACCTGAGACTCCCTTTTGTGGCTAGTTAAACATTTCCTTTAATAGGCCACACACAACATATCTTTGTGTGAATCATTCAAGCAATCATATTTATTGAGCATTTACGGTGGACAGAGCACTGTAATAAGCACTTGGGAGAATACAATATAACTGGGTTGTTACATGCATTCCCTGTCCACAAGGAGCTTACAGTCCAGATGGGGAGACAGACATTAATATTAATAAATTATGGTTATGTACCTAAGTGCTGTGGGGCTAAGGGTGGGGTGAGTAAAGGGTACAAATCCAAGTGCAAGGATGACTCAGAAGGGAACATTGAACTCAAGGCAACCTCTGTTTCTCTCCCTAAATCCCTTGCTGATGCATTTCTTTACCTGAAACACAATGACCCATTTCTACAGAGCATCCGATTTCTGACAATTCCCTCGAGGCAACACAATTCTAGTAGCGGAAAGAGCAAGCACCAGAGAAAAGGAAATGATTTTTTGATTTCTCACACTCCGTTTTCATCTCCCATGTCTGGCAGAGGCCCTATATAGGCTAAGTGTGCAACAGCAGAGTAAAAGGGTTACATAGAAGTGCAAGTCTTCTTCTCACACAAAGCTGAATGGAAAATAGCCATGCCCAACAAAGGCAGCTCAATATCCAATTCTGCATTAATTTGCCAGGCTTGTCTTCTATCCAGCTGTTAATTATGTTCTTTTCAATATAAAAATCATGACTAATGGTACCAGAGAGGAGTAGAACAGTGGATTCAGCAGAGCCCATTCTGTGAAGAGCAAAACCGAAACAATAAAAAATTGTTCTCAATCACTGTATGCCACTGAGAAACTTGCTTTTGTACTTAGCCATTTGGACCAAATTAAGCTCTCCCAGCATCCCTGAGTCTCCAGAGGAAGGCATTTGGGAAGGAGAGTGTTTTCCACACCAGGGTGCCATCAGGAAGGAGCTCAGCAGCTGCAATGAGAAGGGCTTGGAACCATATATCTCATCCTAATGCGAATAGAAACATCCAGTATCCTCAGCTTGCTCTAATCAGAGGTGCCAAACATCAGTTATCTTCCTTTGTGATGACTGGAAATTAGATGCTGAAGAGAAGACATCAGACTATCTGCCCAATAGACTCAGCTTGTCCTCAGGTGTGCAAACCATTTTCATTCCTACTAGGCATCTGAGGGCCACATTTGAAATTGCCACAACCCTTTTAGGCTAGAAGTGGTACAATTGATGGAGTTTGAGCCTGTAGCTTGCAGATTAAGCAAATATGTCACTAGCAAATGCCAGTGGATTCATTCACAGGAACCTGGAAACCTCTACATCAGCTTTGCAAAATGCAAAATTGCAAAATCCAATCAAACCCCCACAGTCGCAGGCCACAGGAAAGAACCCATCACCGGCCCTGTATTTTCCATCTCCATTCTTCTCCTTGCTTTTGATATGTATTCTAGATTATAGAATTTCTTTTTTTCAAAAGATACAAAAAGTAAAACTACCACATATGATGGGGGTGGGAAAAGTAAGATGGAGACATACACCTAAATATGTTTGATATCTTCATTTTTTCCCAAGTCAGTAGTGGAACTGTGTATATTATGCTGGTAGGAATGTCTTTGTAATTGGAAGAAGCAAACAAAACAAACCAAAACAAAGTTTGCCTATTTCAAGGTAGCACGAACAATGGTGCTGTTGGGGAGAATCAACAACAGGGCTAAGATACTAATTCTAAAATTTGGCTGTTAAATGAAAAAGTACCACTGTAATGCTGAACGTGATAGGGCATCCAATTTCCTCGATATTAGCCCGTATAATTTACAGCTCAGGTTCCTGAGACAGAGAAACATTGTGAGGGTAGCTTAATGAGTAATAGCCAGCTAGAGTCTTGACTCCCTAACCTGCGCTAATCCCTCTTATGTAAAATGAGTCCCTCTCAAATTCGCTTACTGCTGGATGTTGATCCCACCCCCTTCAGAACTGCCTGGAAGATCAGGCCCATCCTCTGGTTCCTATTCCCTGAATTCCTCCACTAACCTTCTGATGGACCAAGCAAAGTCACCATTGCAACATCCCGGGGCTAGGTTTCCCCAGACGTTTTGGCCAAATAATTGACAGGGATAAGTTCAAGCTCTTAGCCAACCACCCCCTTCCATACTTACTCCATTTGCTTTGCTGAGAGCCTGGAAATAGATGCTGTAACTCTTCAGGGGAGAGAGGGGGGCATTCCAGTAGCCATTGTAGGTTTTGTTGTCGCCCACTGTGAATGGCTGGGTCCCGGGAAGGTTGATGGGCTTCAGCTCAGCGGCAAAATAGTGAGGCGAGTCTAGGGTGGAAGCATTCTTGTAGCTCACAGGCACGGAGAAGCACTCAATGATGTCAGCAGCCCTCCGAGCCTTCTGTAGTCTCTCCTCCTTGACGACCAGCTGGTAGACACTGGGAGAGGACAGAGGGAGAGTTAGAATGCTCCAAACTGCCCCAGTCAGGTAGATCACAGTGAAACAGGAACAAATTTTTTTGGGGGGCGGGGGGCATTGCACTGGGCAAACAGGCTGAGGAAAAAGGTTGTCCGCTTTGGGTCTGAAGATGTACCCTTAAGCTGGAGAGGAATGGATACATTCTCAGAGAAAGCAAAACCTTGCCCAGAAACTTCAAAGGTCTAGAGTGCTGAACCCTGAACCAGAAAGCTGGAGAATGGCAGAAGCCTGGTTGTTTCCGGTTGAGGTTTTACCACACTAATTAATGCAGCTGTTGGTAAAAATGGCAAATACGCTTGCTTTATCAATAAATCCATCAATGATATATAATGAGCACTTACTAGGTTCAGAGCTCTGTACTACGTTCTTTGGAGTGTGCACTACAATAAAATTAGCACACTCAACCCTCCCCTTAACGAGCTTACAGCCTAGGTGGAACACTCATCCCCAGGGAGATCAGAAATTGGGTTGAAATAATAAATAAAATAAAAACAGGTCCACCACCAATTCTTACTCTCTGGATACCACCACCTTATGTCATCTTCAAAACATACAGAGGAGAAATCAGTGGCTGGGCCCAGACCCTCCAAATACTAGACAGGAGGTGAGTAAGCTGGTTTTAAAAAGAGCTTTTATCTCCCTGGCAACATGAGAAGCAGTACAGCTTAGTAAAAAGAGCACAGGCTTGGGAGTCAGAGGTCGTGGGTTCTAATCTCTGCTCCACCACTTCTCTGGTGTGTGACTTTGGGCAAGTCACTTCACTTCCCTGTGCCTCAGTTATCTCTTCTGTAAAATGGAGATGAAGACTGTGAGCCCCACATGATTACCTTGTATCTCCCCCGGCACTTAGAACAGTGCTTGGCACATAGTAAGCGCTTAACAAATACCATCATTATTATTATCAGCTCTTTAGGCAAGCCAGTGGATAAATAGCAAAAAACCAACCCTTGTTTGAATTGTTCTATCACTATCTATATTTGTTAATCCAGAATAGGGTCTACTGTCTGTGCCAGTTATCTACCGCCTTATCTACCCCTTGGCCAATCTGGCTGCTGCCACCAATTGAAATGATGATTTCAGAGCACAATACTGATTTGTAGAGCTCTTTTCTAAGCCTTGATTGGCAGCTTTAAATCTGACCTCAAGTGACTAGAACATGGGTCATTGTGCCCAAGCACTCTAACTTGCACTTGTTCACAGCTTATCCACCATCTATCAACTTGTTTACTCAATTTTTGGAGGGGTTCCTGCAGTACATCTCCATCTACATAACATTTCACTACCCAGAAGAGCTTCGTGTCAGCTGTGGATTTAGAGATTTCACCACGCACTCTCTTTGCCAAGTCGTTTATAAGGATGCTAAACAATACCAATTCCTGCATTGTTTCCTAGTGATCCCATCTTTACACCACTCCATTCAGGGAAAGTCTCATAGATTCTTCCCCTTTGTTTTCTATTTAGCCAGTTCTCTATCCAAAAGAGAACTTTCTATCCAATACCATAATTATGCAGTTGCTTTAAAAGCCTTTGGTGGGGAACCTCATCAAAGGCCTTATGACATTGTCTACGGATTCCCTTCTTCATTTATGTTTATTCACCCTTTCAGAAAAACAGCAGTATTTCAGACAATGGAACTGGTTTTAAAGCCTATTCTGTCTGAGGGCCCAGTGGAAAGAGCACAGTTCTGGGAATCAGGAGATCTGGGTTCTAGAGAAGCAGCATGGCTCAGTGGAAAGAGCCTGGGCTTTGGAGTCAGAGGTCATGGATTCAAATCCCGGCTCTGCCAATTGTCAGCTGTGTGACTTTGGGCAAGTCACTTAACTTCTTGGTGCCTCAGTTACCTCATCTGTAAAATGGGGATTAAGACTGTGAGCTCCATGTGGGACAATCTTATTACCTTGTATCTACCCCAGCACTTAGAACACTGCCTGGCACATAGTAAGCGCTTAATAAATGCCATTATTATTATTATTATTATTATTATCATTATTATTATTACTCTAGATGTAAATTTGCAAGTAGGCGGAATGTCTTTTGGGCAATACCAATAGCAATAATCGTAATTATGGTAATAATAATTTGGTATTTGTTTAGTGTTTACTATGTGCCAAGCACTGTACTAAGCCCTGATCAGGTGCCACATGGGACTCACAGTCTAAGTAGGAGGGGGAACAAGGTATTGAATCCCCATTTTGCAGATGAGGGAACTGAGGCTCAGAGAAATGAAGTGATTTGCCCAAGGTCACACAGCAGGTAAGTCACTGAATCAGAATTAGAACTCAAATCCTCTGACTCCCAGGCCTGCCTGTGTTTTTTCCAGTATGCCATACAGCTTCCTGAGGAAGTGAAGGAGGTTTCTGACTGAAGAATGTCTTTTGGTAAGGAGCCTATGGAATCAGATCTGACTCGAGCAAAATCACCCACTCATGGAATTGGAACTGTGAGGATGATGTCATTAACTTTGCCTCCACAGCAAAGGACAGTGCAGAAGCTGAGCCGCCTGGCCCCTTTGAGCCAGAAAGAGGCCGAGAGGAAGCCAAGGTGGCAGCTCCATGCCTCACTGGCTAGCAAGGGACGCACAACCTGTTCTTTTTTCCTTTTTTAAAAAAATAGTATCCAAATCCCACATGGGGCTCACTGTCCTAATCCCCAATTTACAGACAAGGTAACTGAGGCACAAAGGAAGAGAAATCTCTTGCCCCTAGTTACACAGCAGACAAGCAGCAAAGCCAACGTTAGAACTGAGGCCTTACTTACTCCCAAGCCTGTGCTCTATCCATTAGGCCTTCCTGCTTCTCTTGATCCCCAGAGTCCCCTGCATGGGCGACCCACTTGGCCTGCAGAAAGCAGAAGGGGTGCCAAAGTGGGCCAGACAAGTCAGGCAAGGTAGGAGGCTGCCCCAGGCATGCAGGGACAAAAGAGCACATCTACGCTGGGCACAGGGTGCCACGCTTACTAACAGCGGCCATGGATGGGCTCCATGTTGTTGGCAGTAGTAGCTGTTGCTCTGAAGCAGCCATGCAGTGCAATGACATCACATCACACTCTGCCATGTTCAGCATGATGAAATGACACCATGCATAGTATGAGAAGAGGGCAGCATAAATTGTGTGTCTCTTTGCACACTGACAGCTCAAAGACCCCAATGCAGACTCCTGGTCTAGGCCGTTTTGTGAGGTGGATGGGCCCAGCAGGAATTGTGAATAATTGTTGGCGAATGTGGGTGGGAGATAATAATAATAATAATAATGGCATTTATTAAGCACTTACTATGTGCAAAGCACTGTTCTAAGTGCTGGGGAAGTTACAAGGTGATCAGGTTGTCCCATGGGGGGCTCACAGTCTTAATTCCCATTTTACAGATGAGGTAACTAAGGCACAGAGAAGTGAAGTGACTTGCCCAGAGTCACACAACTGATAATTGGCGGAGCCAGGATTTGAACCCATGATCTCTGACTCCAAAGTGCATGCTCTTTTCCACTGAGCCACGCTGCTTGACAAATATGGGCAGAATCTACAGCAACCACCTCCTGGGTTTTGGTCTTCTCAGCCATAAATGGGTCTGACACTTAAAACATTTTTGTTTGTCCTCTAGACTATAAGCTCACTTTGGGAGGACACATGCCTATCAACTCTGTTGTATTTTCCTAAGCACTTAGTATAGTGCTCTGCACACAGAAAGTGCTCAATAAATACCACTGTTTTATTTGCTCTTCGCCATGAGGCTTTCTGCTGCTTTTCGACTCACTCTGTGCACTCTGTGCCCCAGCAGAAGCAGGAATGGCAGAGCTAAGAGACTTAGCAGCATTGCAGAAACTACTAGTACTATAATCCATTACTGATGAGGGTATTAAGTGCTTATAAGCACTTATAAGTGCTGAAAAGCAGCGTGGCTCAGTGGCAAGAGCCCAGGCTGGGGAGTCAGAGGTCATGGGTTCTAATCCCAGCTCTGCCACTTGTCAGCTGTGTGACCTCAGGTATGTCACTAAACTTCTTTGGGTCTCAGTTACCTCATCTATAAAATGGAGATGAAGATTGTGAGTCCTAAGTGGGACAACCTGATGACCTTGTATTCCCCCCAGCACTTAGAACAGTGCTTGGTACATAGTAAGCACTACACAAATACCATCACCATTATTATTAGAGAAGCACCATGACTCAGTGGAAAGAGCACGGGCTTGGGAGTCAGAGGTCATGGGTTCAAATCCTGGCTCTGCAGCTTGTCAGTTGTGTGACTTTGGGCAAGTCACTTAACTTCTCTGTGCCTCAGTTACCTCATCTGTAAAATGGGGGTTAAGATTGTGAGCCCACATGGGACAACCTGATCACCTTGTATCTTTCCCAGCGCTTAGAACAGTGCTCTGCACATAGTAAGCACTTAAAAAATATCAAAATTATTATAATAATAGTAACAAAAATAATGATAATGATACTAATACTGCTACTACTAATAATGGTATTTATTAAGCATTTACTATGTGCCAAGCACTGCACTAAGCTCTGTGGCCAAAACATAGTCAGATTGGTCATGGTCCCTGCCACACATGGGGCTCACTGTCTAAGTAGGAGGGAGAATGGGGATCTAATCACCATTTTAAGTTTAAGGAAACTGGGGTACAGAGAAGTTATACAACAGGAAAGTGGCAGTGGCAGCTCCCCTGACTCTCAGGGGAAAGAGGCCTGGTCTCTTTTCCAATAGGTTACACAAGCTCTCTAAGCACTGGATATCAGATCAGATGAAATCTATGTCCCACACTAAGCTCAAAGTAAGGAGGGAGGGCATGCATTTTATGTCCATTTTACAGATGAAGAAATTGGGACACCGAGATTTCTCAGAACCAAGATTTTCCTGCCAAACCTGTTGGGAGATTCCATCATCAGTCAACCTTTCAAGAATATCAACTGATTAAGGTCAGTTTGAGAATTTTAAATTGTGCTTCCCTTTTTCTCCATGGTATGTAAATTGTGAAAGAAAAAAAGATGGAGGAAAAAAAGCATTATTCCCTAATCCTACCATTTTCTATTCTTATCTTGCTGAAAATCTATTTTTCATGAGAAAAAGCTTGATTTACATTTATCAGCCAGAATAAAATAAAATATAAATATGAATAATGAAACAGAATTTTTCCGTCACTTAAAAAAAAGAGCTTGCAACCAAATAGGAGAATTCAGGAAAATCTGCTAAGAGAACAGGAGGTTTTGTTCAAAATATTCTGACATCAAAAGAGAACCATCTATAATATTCAGCCATCATATGCTTACTCAGTCAGAAGGCCCATTCTCTGATACTCCTCAGCTTTATCAGTCTGCTGGTTTATTCCCATCCTCATGACTCAATGAGGACCGATATGTTGCCATTTTGGGGGCCTTCCCCCAAAGTTACCAAGAGATTAATGTCACCACGCTTCCACTTTCAACCTGTTCCCTTCCTGAAACCATTATTTCAGTGATAGGGCATTAATTACTTTGATGTACTCTCCCAAATGTTTAGTATACTGCTCCGTACACTGTGGATGATAGAGCCTGACAATCTTCTTGAGATGGAAAGGATGAAAGCTAATCTCAAACTCATAACCAGTCTCCCTGTAGATCACCAGATGACTTTTTTTTCCTCAGGCACTTAGGCCCAGCTTTCAGAACCCTACAGTCCTTCTCTGGTAAGGATGTTAGTGTCCATCTACCACTCTAGACTATGAGGTCACTGTGGGTAGGGCATGTGTCTATTTTTATATTGCAGTCTCCCAAGTGTTTCATGCTGTGTTCTTCACACAGCAAGCACTCAATAAATACGACTGAATGAATGAATGAATGCTGAAGAGTAGATGGCTGTAACTGCCTGTTTAGCTTGGCTCACTTTGCGGCAGTGAAAGAGATGTCACCAGTAAAGTTTCACTTTTCTTCAGGGTATTCACATACACTCTCCTCACTTGTCTACACAAGGCTGGTGCTTTGTCTCAGACAGAAGAGATCAATAAAGGGATTAGAAATGGTCAGCAGTGAATCATTCTAAGTGCTTTCAAAGGGACGAAGCTTCTGAAAGACAGCATTGCTATATCTGTAATGGAAAGACATGGATTCTAACACCAACAAAGTAGAGGGTTAGGGTGGGCAGTTGAGAATTTTGCAGTGACTGCTTCAACCACTAAATCCACTTATGTGGATCATTTAACATTTCTTTTCTGGAGCCGTGTCAGTGTTGAAACGGTACAATTGATCAAAGGGGAAAAGGGCAAGGGATTTCTAATGGCAGACATTGTGAAGAAAGATAGTGATGGAAAATATTTATGCCTCAATCGATTACAGAGAGTTTAGAACGCAGATCATTTTTAATACAGAGCTGCTGTGAAATGTACATGTGTGTCTGTGTAAAATACTTTTTTTTTATTTCTTGTATTGATTCCTCCCTGTCTATAGTTTGTAAGATGAGGTGCTCAACTGTGGGGGATTCCAATGAGGGAAGGTCTCATCAGGCCTTGGGGGGCTAGGGGGAGCATTTTCCTGTCACCAATAAGGAGCAGGGAGCTGTCATGTATCTCTACTCCTTTTCACACACTTCCAAATTCACCCTTGCCATTGGCTAAATCTCCTCTCCCACGTATCCAGTAACTCAATTGTTACTGGTCTTAGGCAGTTTCATCTATTGAGTACTGAAAAGGTAATGTTTTTAATTCAACCAACACAGCTGGCAAAAATAGAATGATAGAGACAGATGGATATTCTGCCTCCCATTTTATCTGATAAATGGGCAATTTTAGCCCCACAGTGCCCCAGATACACAATACAGGGACATTAATATGATGCTGACTCAGAGCGATGGCCAGTTTTGGAAGCCTCAAAAGCTCTGTACACCTGCAATTACATTCTCTCTACTCTAAGGATTGTTCCGAGACACTTGGCTGGTTATCCAAATGCAGTTTGCAATGATATAAATTAGATAATGAAGAAAAATCAGTATTCCCTAAGCCTTAAAAGTCATGCTGAATATTTGCACTGCCACAAACAATCCTTAGAGGAGACTAGCTAACACACAAAGAGCACAGTAATTTATGGTTCAGTAATATTACTTTGCATTACATAGCACCTTCTAATCAACAATTCCAAAAGCCTTCAAAACAGGTATTAGCTTTGTTTTCTACACAGGTAAACTAATGTGCTATGACTCTTATACCCAATTTTCAGGCAATTAAATAACACTTTGTAAGTTTCAAAAACACTGTGGATTTGAGGTAGAAATTTGGAGGCCTAAATTAATGGCATTTGGGGAAATGAATGATGAAGGAGATGAAAATTCAAACAGACTATGATGACGCTCAAAGGAAGCCATTTTGAGGCTTCAAATTATCCAGTCTTGGACTACTCTTCTGTTTCTAATTATTTTGTATCTTCCTCAGCACTTAGTACAGTTCTTGTCCTATAGTAAGTGCTTAACAAATACCAGTTATTATTATTACCTTTATTATTATTGTTTTTGTTCAGTACACATTGGAAAAGAGAAGGTATCCCTAAAAAGCTTCACTATACTTGCTCCCAAGCACAAGGAAAGCTGGGGGTCTTTTTCTGCAACTATTCAGAAAAAAAAAAAATACTCTTTCTCCAAACAGTACAACTCAGACTTCTGAGTGTTCACGGAGTCTCCCTTTCTCGGGTCCTAACCTTCAGATGTCAGTCTGGTCCAAAACACTGGAATTCCTAAGATCAGAGCTGACCTCTCAAGTTTTGTCCATATGAATAAGTCCTTTTTTCCCAGATTCCATCCAAAGAGGGCAGGAGTGGGGATGGAGAAGAAGAGGGAGCAGAGCACAGGGTGATGATGAGCAGATTTAATAAAGCAACTAGTCAAACATTTCTACAAGCCAAAGTTTCCCCATTCTAGGAGTGTAATGGATCAGGATATGCACACACATTTCTTTAAGTGGAGCCAGCAGAGCATGCTGGCCTTTCTGCTATAATTAGAATCCCAAGAAGAGAAGGCAGCATTAGCTCACTATGGGTCATCTCAGCATTACTCTTTTACTATTTATTAAACACTTATCGGGCATACGTTGCTGCCCAGAGAAGATAAAAGAGGGTACTTTGGCAGCACCAGGGGGCATGTGGAGTGAACACAGATGAAATCCTGGAATCCTTGATAAATTGTGTAAGAAATGAGGGCCAGAAAATGTTCCCATACACGTTGAAACCCATCTTATGTTCCAAACCTGAGGCATCTGGAAGTTTAGACAGCTCACTTTATGTCTCTGGTAAAAAGCTTCCCTCGTTCTTGTTATCACAGCATAAACACAGCATCCAGAGAGGAAAATGTGCTCTTATCTTCACCTAACAAATGCTAACAAATGTGGTCTCCATTCAGTGCCCAGACATGAGTGTGGAAGATAATCACTCCAGATAACAGCTCTGTTTCTCACTTCGGGCTGGACTCCACCACTTACTTACTTTCTCTTTCATTTCCTTCTCTCAGTCTGACTACCTGCCAGTTTTGAGCTCCCTGGGGGATGGGCTTTTCCATTCACATATATTTGAAACCCAGCACCAGTAGGACAGTTGAGAATTTTCCTGGGTAACTAACTGATCCAAATCATTTGTGGTCAAATATTGTGTCCCTTCCCATCAGTCACTCAATCAATCATATCTATTGAATACTTGCTGCATGCAGAGCACTGTACTAAGTGCCTGTGAGAGTAATAATAATCCTGGTATTTGTTAAATGCTTACTGTGTGCCAAGCACTGTTCCAAGCACTGGGGTAGATACAAGGTAATTAGATTGTCCCACATGGGGCTCACAGTCTTAATCCCCATTTTACAGATGAGGTAACTGAGGAACAGAGAAGTGAAGTGACTTGCCCAAAGTCACACAGCTGACAAGTGGTGGAGCCGGGATTAGAACCCATGACCTCTGACTCCCAAGCCCAGGCTCTTTCCGCTAAGCCATGCTGCTTCTCTATAACAGAACCGTCTCTATATGTTGCAAACTTGTACTTCCCAAGCGCTTAGTACAGTGCTGTGCACACAGTAAGCGCTCAATAAATACGACTGAATGAATGAATGAATGAATGAAAGAAGCAGACATGTTCCCTGCCCACAAGGACCTCACAGTCTAGAGGGGGATATACACATTAAAATGCATTACAGAGGGGCTGGGTAACTGAGTAAATCTGATTTTGCTCCTGTATAATCTAGGTTACTGTCACAGTTGGCCTTAACTATGGGATGTTTTGGACATTTACACATGAGGAATGACCTGGCTTTCCAGGTCAGGTCAGGTCAGAAGAGCTTTCCCCAATCGAAGGTATTTATTGAGCACTTACTGTGTGCAGAGCACAGTACTAATGGTGTAGTGGATAGAGCATGAGCCCGGGAGTCAGAAGGCCATGGATTCTAATCCCAGCTCTGCCACTTGTCTGCTGTGTGACCTTGGGAAAGTCACTTCTCTGGGCCTCAGTTACCTCTTCTGTAAAATGGGGATTAAGACTGTGAGCCCCATGTGGGATAATTGGACAACCTTGTATCTAACCCATGCTTAGAACAGTGCTTGGCACATAGTCAGTGCTTAACAAATACCATAATTACTATTAATTCAATACAAAAGAGTTAGTAGACATGTTCTCTGCCCACAAGGAGCTCACAGTCTAGAACAACACAAGGGTGTATTTCTGTGACTGAAAACAGCAGACTGAGGAGATCAGGAAATACCAAATCAGCCTGACGAGAGCTGTGATAGGTGGCAGGAAACATTGCTACCTGTCTCCTGGACCAATATCCACCCGCACTCCAGCTCATCAACTCTAGACTCCACCTCTATCACCCCAATTGGACCCTGAAGATGAGATGGGGTGACAACAATTGGCAGGTGAGTCTGAGGTATGTGGGAAATAAAGGGTTGTTG
Organism: Tachyglossus aculeatus; assembly: GCF_015852505.1. Classification (NCBI taxonomy): domain Eukaryota; kingdom Metazoa; phylum Chordata; class Mammalia; order Monotremata; family Tachyglossidae; genus Tachyglossus; species Tachyglossus aculeatus. The sequence goes on along the minus strand of NC_052073.1, from coordinate 29,851,838 downwards.
CTAACTATTCCACTGGTGACTTGACTACTCTATCCCCTCACATTAAAGTTGACTCCCTTGGTTGTGGATTGTCCTAGACAAGGGATCGTGGGATCATGGAAGTAGGGAAGAGGAACAGGCAATGGGTGGGGTCCTCTGCTTTGCTCCTTTCTTTATTCTCACCCATCTTCCAGCTTAAATTGTATATTCAGGAAGGGTCAGGGGTGACTTTCCAAATTTGGGAAATAAAGCTTTCCAAACTGCTCCTGCCAGCATATTCCCAGACTTCTGGACTTCTAGCAGGGGGCCAAACTGGGGAAAAAGTACTGACCAAATAATAATAATAATAATAATGACGAGAGTATTTGTTAAGCACTTACTATGTGCGAAGCACTGTTCTAAGCACTGGGGTGATACAAGGTGATCAGGTTGTCCCACGTGGGGCTCATAGTCTTAATTTCCATTTTACAGATGAGGCAACTGAGGCACAGAGAGGTTAAGTGGCTTGCCCAAGGTCACACAGCTGACAAGTGGCGGAGCTGCAATTCGAACCCATGACCTCTGATTCCCAAGCCCACACTCTTTCCACTGAGCCACACTGCTTCTCTGCAGAAGCTAACCGAACCCCAGCAATACTTTCCAAGTAGTTATGTGATTCCAATTATTAACGGGTACACTTCAGTAAATTCTGAGTTAGCTCATTCCAGGCCCTCTAGTGGGGGACTCTTCACTGTCCAGGGCTGATATCGCAGATGGAAGATTCGGGAGGCCAGTTTTCAGCAGACGTGGAGGCTTAAGATGTGTGGATTTTGCTCATTCTGCAGCATGGGGAGCAAAGGGGTGTATACGAGAACTATATTAGGCCTATACTCTATTCAGGAACAGGAAGTTGGGGCATCATTATGGGAATGGAAAGAAGGGATCCTAAGCTGGTCAATAGGGAACTGGATATGGAATGTGGCAAGACTCGGAATAGCACAGAACAGGAGTCCCCACTAAAAGACAGGACGCAGGAAAAATCCCTTCTATTAGTCACCAAAGGAGCTTATATGAATTGTTCTGGTGGTGCTCACAAGCCATTTTTCAGGACTCTGGGAGGCAAACCAGATAGACATGAACACTAGTTGCAGGTCTCAATTCCTGGGTTTGTCCAGTGAATACTGACAAAAGCTAATTTGGTCTAATGGAAAGAGCATGAAACTGGGAGACTGGAGATCTGGGTTCTAATTCTGATTGTGCTTCTGGCTTGCTGTCTGATATTGGGCAGGGACATTGTCTCTGGGCCTCAGTTTCCTCACATGTAAAATAGCGATAAGATAGTCATTATCTTTATCTCTTGGACTGTAAGCCCTATGTTGGACAGGAAATCTGTCAGATGTGGATATAATAATAATTATTGTTATGGTATTTATTAGGCACTTACTATGTGTCAAGCATTGATCTAAGTGCTGGGGTAGATAGAAGTTTATGAGGTCGGATCCAGTCCCTTTCCCACATGGGGCTCACAGTTGAAATAGGAGGGAGAACAGGAATTGAATCCCTACGTTAAAGATGGGGGAACTGAAGCATAGAGAAGTGAAGTGACTTATCCAAGGTCACACAGGAAGCAATTGGCAGTGTCAGGCTTAGAACCAAGATAATCTGACTCCCAAGTTTGTGCTCTTTCCACTAGGCCACACTGCTTCTCTATGGTTAAATCTAACCCATCATCCAGCACGTTGCAGATTTTATAACTAGGAGCCCTTTTACCTTATGCAAAGAGCCAAGTTTTCAGAAAGCACAGTCTCATGGATAAAGCACGGGTCTGGGAGTCCAGAGGAGTTGGATTCCAATCCCGCCTCCACCACTTGTCTGTTGTGTGACCTTGGGCAAGTCACTTCACTTCTCTGTGCCTCAGTTGCCTCATCTGTAAAATGGGGATTAAGACTGTAAACCCCATATGGAACAGGGGCTGTGTCCAAACAGATTTGCTTATATCCACCCCAGCACTTACTACAGTGCCTGTCACAAAGTAAGCACTTAACAAATATCACAATCAGTACTATTATTATTATTATTCTAAGTTTAGTTGTTTTTCTAAGCAGCAGTGTATGAGGGAAGACTTAGTTTAGAAATCTGGGGGAGGTGGAGATATTTTTTCATGTTAGCTTATTATGAATTCAAGAAAACCCTAGGCTTTCCCCAAACTAGTACCTGCAGAGGCAAAATCAGCTCCAGCTGAACTAAGAAAAATACCGCACAATAGAAAATCAAGCTCCCATGCTTAAGAGACCTCAAAAATAGTGATTCTGCAAAGACCCCCTTATATTGGTCCTTTTTTACAGGAGGGAAATGATTATCAGTTGTTTGCTTTAGGTCTCAAAATCATGGTCAATCATCCCAGAGACAATTTACCATCTTTTTCGAAACCCTGTCCAGTGTCTAGTTCCGAAACGTAAAGTAAGAAGTAAATGACTTATTAAAAATTGTTGGGCTCCTAATAGCCGCCTTCCCCAGTAAAAATCATTAATAAAATATCAGTTGCTACCAGAGCAGCAAACATGCAGAAAGTAAAAATTGCATTAACAATGATATTTGAGAAGACAACTATATCCCAGTTCACGAATTATTCAACCAAGCCCTTAGTTAGGAATACTATTCTAATAGTTCCTCTCCAGGCTAATGGTGTCGGAAGTTTTCTCTATTGCCCCAAGGAGAAAAGCAGAGAAGTCTAGGAAGCTTTAAAAAGGCCAGATTACACATTTGCCTTGTATTTAGGTCTCAAAAAACAGAAAATTAAAGGTAATGTAATGTGGAAACCTGTTTTCTTCTTTTAAAGCACAAGAGTGTATTATCAATTTTAATAGAGAGGGGATCTTTATGCTTTCTTAGTGTTTTGTTTCATCTCTCTTTATGGGTCGGGCATGAGAACCCTCTTTAGATCTTCAAGTTAGGAGTGCTATGAAGTCCCAGGACAATGTCCAACTCTTTCTTGTGTAATAATAATAATGATGGTATTTAGTAAGTGCCTACTATGTGCCAAGCACTGTTCTAAGCACTGGGTTAGATACAAGGCAATTAGGTTGTCCCACTTGGGGCTCACAGTCTTAATCCAAATTTTACGGATGAGGTAACTGAGGCACAGAGAAGTGACTTGCCCCAGGTTACACAGCAGACAAGTGGTGAAGCCAGGATTAGAACCCATATCCTCTGACTCCCAAGCCTATGCTCTTTCCACTAAGCCACTAGCCCCAGCCCAATGTTCTGCATACATTTAGAGCTTAATCAATACTATTAATATTTCCAGGAACAATCAACTCTGCAAACATCTTCCACAGAGTTTTGCTAAATCCTTTCAAATAGCCCACTCCCCCTTTTCTCTCCTTCCCCTTCTTGCTTCTTCTTCTTTCTCTACTCTCTTTCCTCTGCTCCCTAAACTGCACAGTGTGGAAAAGAAATACCAGCTATACTCAATCAATCGCTCAATTAATCAGTGGCATTCAATGAGTGCTTACTGTGTGCAAAGCCCTGTATTAAGAGCCTGGAAGAGTATGATGCAACAGAGTTGGTAGACACATTGCCTGCACACCATGAACTTAGTCTAGAGGGGGAGACAGACATTCAGTAAATAATTTATGATATATCATTTACAGATATGTACGTAAGTGCTGTGGGGCTGAAGGTAGGATGAATATCAAATATCCCATGCTCTTTTTTGGAAAGAAGCTGCACAGGGAAAGAAAATGGGAGGAGCAAACAGAAGCAAGGGAAACAAATCTGGAAAATGAAAGACACTCAGTGGTTAGATTCCAATGAATGGGAATGCTGTGGACTTGTTGTGGACAAGGCAGGTGTGATAAGGTACACGTGTCTGATGGTGAGGAGACTGAAAAGAAAGAGGAAGCAGAGCTGGTGGCTTTGTCAGTGTTTCCTTAGTTTCAGAACTTTGGCAAGGATTCGACTGAGAATAAAGTCAAGTTAGGATATGATAAAGCTATTTCCCCCACTTAACTCAGCTGTCTCCACGTACCCGATACTCATAACATAGATTAGAGACAATAACTGCAATTACCCTGTGACATTGGCCTCTTTATCCAGTTCAATGTTATTTTATACTGACTGATTAATAATAATCAATCTCGATAAGTAGCCAGCTCAGCTATACACCATCTTCTACACCAGACACTTTCTCTCTTCTTCTCCCTAAATCCTCACTCAAAAATGTGGTCAGCTTTCGTCAAGCCTACATTCATCTTCTTCCCTGTCTCATCACTAACTCCATGACTCTATAATGTATTCATCTTCTTCCCCACTACCTTGTTCACAACTCCTCTTTCCATTGCCCCTCCCCATTCTATGCCATAACCTCCTACCACCTGTAGCCACTGCAGGGAGCTCACATTTCTCGTGTTAATATTAAAAGTCCGTACTTAGGATACCTAAATGGTGTTGTCTTTATAGCACAAGTCTCACTCATCACATGTCTGTGGTAAGATCTGGGAGTTGCCAGGCAGGACTGAAAAGATTCAAAATGGTGGCTTTCTGGCCTTCTGAAGTCTGTTCCCCACTGTTCCCTCAAATCCCTTCCTCTCTTTTGCCACTTACGCCTGTAAGTACTTAGGGTTTATAAGGCCCTTCTTGGCCTCAAATGAAGCCCAGTTGTTTTAACTGTATAATTGATAGTCCATTTGGCCTTCCCCTCCACCGTTTCCTCATAGATTTTGTACCCCATTCCATTATGCCCATGCCTCTAATGATCCCAAAGCATTATCTCTGCCAACCCTCCCTCTCTGCATCCCTTTTCCTTGCATATCGTCCCTCAGGAACACTCGGGGTGGTGTCACATGGATGGTTTGTTTTCTATTTTCTGGGCAGATTTACGAACCTCCTCCCTTTCCATTTCCAACTCACACACTGATGTAGCAGCCCCCTTTAGGGTTCCAAGAAATTATGCATTCATTTTGAAAGAAATTAACACCTCAAAGCAAACTATAATTAGGAATTCTTCAATTCAGTTTATGCTTTTTCAATTAGGTTCTCTATAATTTTAATCATGGGAGCATTAACATGTTTCTGTAATTTGTATACCTGTGGTATAATTAAGTCCTGAAATGCATTACTCGACACGGGGAAAGTGGGGTCTGCCAGTCTGTCTGCCTTTTTACATTCACATTATTGTCGTCTGTTGTTGGAAACATCTCAACATGATTTTGTAACTACCTTAGGGTGGCAGAGACCACAAGACACATGTGCCAAGACTAAATATTCTAATGCTAACCTTCTCACTGTACCTCGATCTCATCTATCTCACCACTGACCTCTCATCCACATCCTGCCTCTGGCCTGGAATGTCCTCCCTCCTCATAGCAGACAGAAAATTACTCTCCCTGACTTCAAAGCCTTATTGAAGGCACACCTCCTCCAAGAAGCCTTCCCTAATTAAGCCCTCCTTTCCTCTTTTCCCATTCCTTTCTGCATCACTCTGACTTGTTCCCTTCATTCATCCTCCCTCCCAGCCTCACTGCACAGATGTATATATCTGTAATTTATTTATTTATTCATTTACTTACTTATGCATATTAATGTATGTCTACCCCTCTGGGCCTTGAGTTCATTGAGGGCAGGGAATGTGTCCATTTGTTATTGTATTGCTTAGTACAGTGCTTTGCACACAGTAAGTGCTTAATAAATGATTGAATAAATAAATAGTAATAATAGCATTTGTTAAGCACTTATAATATGTTAAGCCCTGTACTAAGCACTGGGATAGATACAAGATAATCAGAAGATATGAAGAAGCAGCATGACCTAATGGAACGAGTACAGGCTTGGGATTTAGGAGGACATGGGTTCTAATCCCAGTTCTGCCTCTTGATGATGACGATGATTGCATTTGTGAGGCACTTACTATGTAGCAGGCACTGTACTTAGTGCTGTAGTAGATACAAGCAAATGGAATTAGACCCAGTCCTTGACCTAAGTGGGGCTCAGAGTCTCAATCCTCATTTTACAGCTGAAGTAATTGAGGCACAGAGAAGTGAAGAGATTTGCCCAAGGTCACACAGCAGATAGTGGCAGAGCTAGGATTAGAACCCATGACCTTCTGACTCCCAGGCCCATGCTCTATTCAGTACACCACTTCTCTGCTGCGTGACCATGGGCAAGTCACTTCACTGTTCTGTGCCTCAGTTTCCTCATCTATAACATGGGGATTAAGACTGTGAGCCCCATGTGGGGCACAGACTGTGTCCAACCTGATTAGCTTGTTTCTACCTCAGAGCTTAGTAAAGATACTGTCCCACCACTGATAAATGCTTTAAAAAACTGTTTAGGAAGAGTATTTCAACTGACAAGGACAGTCTGTCCTGGCAGGACATACATCAGTGCAGAATTGAGTAGGATAGATGAGTCTGAATCGGAAGAGTGGTTAAAACTTGGACTGAATGGGAATCAGACATTTTTGAAAGTTGAAAAATTTTAATTCAAGTTTTCAGTTTCTCTAGGTTAGTTTCTCTCCTACTGTTCCCGTTCTGCCTAGGAATAGAAATTTTGGTCTCAGAATATCGACTGCCAAGTTGATCTCGCTATACGGTTAGCAGCTCTGTATAGTCAAAGAAAAGAGTGGAAATTTCCACATATTGAACCCCTGAACCTTTGAAAAGTAAAATCTGTTCCTCTCTTTACTATCCCTAAACACTAAATCCAAATGGAAACTACTTCCTTTATGTTTACCAGCTGACTAATAAAAATTACTTTCAAACCAAATCTACGAGGCATTGGGATGTCATTCACATCAGAGGTGAAATTTTAAAATTATTTTTAAGCACTGAAGGTGGGATGGTTACAAAATGGAGGAGAATGGGGCACAAATTCCCTGCCCACAAAGAGCTTACAGTCTAGAGGGGATACAGACATCATTAGAGAAGCAGCATGGCTTAGTGGAAAGAACACGGGCTTGGGAGTCAGAAGTCATTGGTTCTAGTCCTGGCTCTGCCACTTGTCAGCTGTATGACTTTGGGCAAGTCACTTCTCTGTGCCTCACTTACCTCATCTGTAAAATGGGGATTAAGGCTGTGAGCCCCACGTGGGACAACCTGATAACCTTCTATCTAGTCCACACTTAGAACAGTGCTTGGAGCATAGTAAGCACTTAACAAATACCATTATTATTATTATTATTTAGGAAAACCTGTTTTCCACTTCAGTACTCTGAGGATCAATTGTTATTTGTCTTTGCAAAATAAAGCCGGACCCACAGGATTTTGCACAGCGTTTTCTAAGCTATCGTAATAATTAACATGTGACCATGGGTTCAATCCAAGAAAATCATTTGCACGCTGTTGAAATGTAAACTCTAAGAACAACCACAGCTGGAAGCTAAATTTAACAATAATAATAATAGTAAGTGTGGTGTTTTTTGGTTCCAGACACTGAACTAAGCACTAGGGTAGCTCCAAGCTGATCAGGTTGGACACCATCCTTGTCCCACATAAGGCTCGGAGTCTCAATCCCAGAGGCCCAGAGAATTGAAGTGACTCATCCAAGGTCACAAAGCAGACAAGTGGCACTGCCGGGATCAGAACCCAGCTCCTTCTGACTCCCAGGTCCTTAAAAAGAATTAACAGTGTTCAGGCCTCACCCTAGACAGGTTTGCTATTGACAAAAATCTGCAAATCTGCATGAAAATCATGCATTCCCCTGGCCTGGAATGCCCTCCCTCCGCACATCCACCAAGCTAGCTATCTTCCTCCCTTCAAAGCCCTACTGAGAGTTCACCTCCTCCAGGAGGCCTTCCCAGACTGAGCCCCCTCCTTCCTCTTCCCCTCCTCCCCCTCCCCATCCCTCGCCTTACCTCCTTCCCCTCCCCACAGCACCTGTATATATGTTTGTACATATTTATTACTCTATTTATTTTACTTGTACATATTTATTCTATTTATTTTATTTTGTTAATATGTTTTGTTTTGTTGTCTGTCTCCCCCTTCTAGACTGTGAGCCTGCTGTTGGGTAGGGACCGTCTCTCTATGTTGCCAACTTGTACTTCCCAAGTGCTTAGTGCAGTGCTCTGCACACAGTAAGTGCTCAATAAATACATTTGAATGAATAATAAAAATAAATAAATTATGAGTATGTATGTAAGTGCTATTGTGCTAGGGGAAGTGGGTGGTAAATAAAGGGAACAAGTCAAGGTGACGCAGAAGTGAGTGGAAAAAGAGGAAAAGGGCGTAGTCAGGGAAGGCTTCTTGGAGGAGATGTGCCTTCAATAAGGCTTTGAAGGTGGGGAGAGAAATTGTCTGTCACAAATGAAAAGGCAGGATGTTGCATATCAGAGGCATGATATGAGTGAGAGGTCAATGGCAAGATAGAAGACACTGAGGTACAAAGAGTAGAAGGGCATTAGAGGAGCAAAGTTTGTGCTGGCTTAAAGTAGGAGAGTAGTGAGGTGAGGTAGGAGGGAGCAAGGTGCTGATTGAGTGCATTAAAGGCGATGGTAAGGAGTTTCTGTTTGATGCAGAGGTGGATGGGCAACCACTAAACTCTCTCCCCGCTCCATATACACCACACAACCACTCTTTCCACCTTCGAACCATTATTGAGGTCACATCTTCTCCAAGAGGCCTTCCCCAATTAAGCCCACTTTTCTCTGCCTTGCTCTCCATTCTGCATCACCTATGACTTCAATCTGGGACCTTTGGACATTTGATATTAACCCCAGACGCAACCCCACAGCACTTATGTACATATCTTTCTACGATATATTATAAATTACTTATATATTCATATTAATGTTTGCCCTCCCCTCGACTGTAAGCTCATAATGGGAAGGGAATGAGTTGGCTAATTCTGTTTTATTGTACTCTCCCAAGTGCTTAGTACAGTGTTCTGCACATAGTAAGTACTCAATAAATACTAATGATTGACATTGTTATCTTGGAGCCTCTGAAGCAAGGAGGAGAATTCAGGAGCTGAAGCTGGAGTTTGGAGAGGGATGGTGGGGGTTTGCATTACAAAGGGAGAGAAAGTTGTTACTGGCCTCAAGCCAAAGTAGAGCAGTTCCCTTTTTCCTTTCCTCCACCTACCCTCTCCTCACTAACTCCCTCCCTCCATGATGATGATGTTGATGATGATGGCATTTGTTAAGCGCTTACTATGTGTCAAGCACTGTTCTAAGCACTGGGGAGTATAGGGTAGTCAGGTTGTCCCACGTGGGGCTCACACTTTTAATCCCTATTTTACAGGTGAGGTAACTGAGGCACAGAGAAGTTAAGTAACTTGCCCCAAAGTCACACAGCTGACAAGTGGCAGAGCCAGGATTAGAACCTGTCACCTCTGACTCCCAAGCCTGTGCTCTTCTCACTGAGCGATGCTGCTTCTCCATGTAGGGTCTACTCTGCTGATCAGCCTCTCCATTCTACCCTGACCCCACTGCTCAGTAGTATGCATAAAGTGTAGTAGCACTGCCAAAGGGAGTGGGTACATAAGATATGCACATAACTTTACTTAAGCATTAACACATGTATATTCCTCCCCTTTCCTTCTGCTTCCTAACTGTAATTTATTTTAGTTTCTGTCTCCCCAAATAGACTCTAAGGTCCTTGAGGGCAAAGAACATGCCAATTAATTCCCTTGTACGTCCTTGGTGCTTTATACAGCACTTGACCTATGGTAGGCACTCAATAAATACTTCGTGAAAAATGATAAATTAATTTTTATTCTAAACCCTGATTAGCATTGTGCCCAAACAATCTGGACTTTGTTAAGATCCACCTGAGGTATGTAGATTCTTGTATAGCAAAAAAAAAAATCTGTATAAATAGCAAAACCCATGACCAAACCACCTGGATTTTGTCAGCTACAAGGCACTATTTTAGTCAAAATCATCATCACCAAATAAGATTTATTTGGAACTGGGCTGGTCTGTTCAAATGATTAAAATAGACACTCTCATCACCACTTAATAATTTTGAGTCAAAAATAGACATCATCGATTAAACACACACACACACACACACACACACACAAATGTATAGAAAGACATGCAACTCTACAAAAGATATTAATAATGCAGGAAAAATCAGGGTCAGTATTACACGCACTAATGACTATTTAGATTTATCAGCACATAAGGATTTTCCATTTTCAGGTTTTAGTTGCAAACAGATTTTGATTGAACAAAAAAGGGAAAAAAACACTAGAATTATCTTCTGTGAAAGTGAAATCTCTTCCCTGGAAACCTTAACAAGACCCAGCCTTATATTCTGGATTGTCTAAACACTTTCCAGTCAGGAGATGGGGGGATGGACTAGAAGCCCTTCAGGGTCCTACCCAGCTTTGTAATTCCATTAGAAATGGATTTTCAACATTTCTTCCTTGTGTTTGAGAGACACTAATTGCTGTAGTTTGCAACAGACAGCTAACAAGCACAAGGGCTCAAAGTGAGCTGGGCTGATAGCATAATGGGATTTCTAGCTAATGGAACCATTAACATGTATCATCAGTATAATCCCCCTTCTCCATCACCCGAGACCCTGATGGTTAAGAATGCAGAATTGTGTGACTTTACATAAAAGCAAACATGTCTGTGAAGGAACTGACTCGAATGTGAATCTTTTCTCTTCCTGGTTGGCTCTTTTAAGAGTGGGATGAAATCCTGGGCTATTTTTTTTCCAATTGCTTGAGTGAGTATTGAATGTTGTTTAAGCCACTGGGAACAAACAGGATACAGTCCAGGAACCAAGCAACAACATTCCATAGTTATTAGCCCCGATGATCCTTTTGATCTTCAAACATAGGTCCACTTGTGTATGTTCAGAATTCCCCACAAATGAAACTTCTGACCATTAGCTTCTCCACCAGCAGAACCCCTCTTCCCTTTCTTCTCCTCCCATTACCTGTTACCAGATGCATGATCTTAGCACAGAAGGGCAAGTGGGTTCGAAAGACAGAGGGCTTATAGGCCCTGGGACCTGTGAGTGACCCCGATAGGGCTACAAAATGTAAGGCAGAAGGCCAGATCTGCAAAGAAGAATGTAAGATGAAAAGCCAGTAATGATAATTATTATTATTATAGTTTTTATTATTATTATCAGGGTACCTGTTAAGAGTTTACTATATGCCAAGCACTGTTCTAAACACTGAGGTATTGGCAAGTTAAACAGGTTGGACACAGTTCCTGCCCTGCGTGAGGCTCACACTCTTAATCCCCATTTTACAGATGAGGTAACTGAGGCCCAGACAAATTAAATGACTTGCCCAAGGTCACACAGCAGCCATGTGGCAGAGGCGGTATTGGAACCCAGGTCCTTCTGACTCCGAGGCCCGCGCTCTATCTACTAAGCAACACTGCTTTTCCTAATGCAGGTATGTAATGCAAATAAGGTGTAAGGCATTTTACAGAGAAGTAGCATGGCCTAGTGGAAAGAGCATGGGCTTGGGCATCAGAAGGACCTGGATTCTAATGCCCTCTGCCACACGACTGCTATGTGACCTTGGGCAGGTGTCTTAACTTTCTAGCGCCTCAGATACCCCATCCGTAAAATGGAGATTAAATCCTACTCCCTCCTATTTAGACTGTGAGCCCCCAGTGGGACAGGGACTGTGTCCAACCTTATTGACATGTATCTACCCCAGTGTTCAGAACAGTGCTTGGCACATAGTAAGCGCTTAACAATTACCATGATAAAAAAAAAAAAAACAAGGTGGAAGCCCAGATGTAAAATGAAAAGCCAGGCTTGAGAAATAGGCAATGTTTAGCTGCTATGAAAGAGAAGACTGATGAGTGGAAGAAAGCAAATCTGATTCAGAAGGCAGAGAAGAAACAGTGAATCTCAAGACTCTAGTTGATACTGGTTGAGAATGGACATAGGGGTTCAGAAGAGAGGGTAAGGATTGATGGAGTTGGGATAGAAGGAACTGGCCTCCCTTAAAGTTACTTCTCCTTGCTCTCCTCCTTTGGGAAGCAGCATGGCTTAGTGGAAAGAGCCCAGGCTTGGGAGTCAGAAGACATGGGTTCTAGTCCTGGCTCCGCTACTTGTCTGCTGTGTGACCTTGGGCAAGTCACTTAACTTCTCTGTGCCTCAGTTACCTCATCTGTAAAAATGGGGATTAATACTGTGAGCCCCACGTGGGACGAGCTGATTACCTTGCATCTACCCCAGCGCTTAGAACAGTGCTTGCACATAGTAAGTGCTTAACAAATACCACTATTATTATTATTATTCTTAAAAAACGCCTACTCAGAAAAATCGATGACACACTGCATTTTCATGAAAGAGGCAGACCTAAGGGACGGAGTGTATAAATAACTAAAATATTCAACCTGAATTGAGTTGGCTCACCGGTGGGTTAAGTGGTGAGGCTACCCGCTTTGGGATGCACCCAAAGTAAGCGGGGATACAGAGCAATAAAGTTTTTCTCGTGCCAACAAGTGGGGTTGAGTTCTTCACTACAGAGGGGAGAGTTGCAGGAGCCCTCGCCATGCCACTAGAGTCAGCTTTTCCCATAACACTATACCCTAGCTTCTGCTCTTCACTCCTCTCGAATAAATGTTCTTCCTATGCCTCACTCTTGGCTCTCTCACCTTGGATCCATTGCTCACAACTTCCCCCCTTCCCTTTCCCTCCTACCTGGAAAATCTTTCCTCATCTTTCCCAGAAATATTTCTTGGGAGGATCTTTCCTTTGCCAAACAAAGAGCCCCCATAAAAGGCCACTTCCTCCAGGAAACATTCTCTAATTCCTCAACCTCTCAGTCCAATCATTCCCCCAGACCTTCTATGCACATATCTGCTTCTCTACTTGTTACCTGTTATTCATTTATCTCCCTATGTTTTTAATTTGCAGCTATTTTCAAGCTATTTTAACAATTGTTTCGCCATTAATTCATGTCTACTTAACTTCCAGTCAGATTATAAACTGAAGGGCAGGGTCCCATCATACATTTCTGCTGAATGTAGCCCAAGTAATTAGGGCAGTGCTTTTCTCCCAGTAAGTAATCAATAAATACTGCTATTGATGGTCATTAAGGTATGGTCATTGTGTTCTATGTCCGGAAACATTTTCCAATCATATTCAATTTAGGGAAGGTGGTTTGTGAAGAGAATGCAAACAGTATTGTTTATTTCATTCAGTTTGTGAGCAAAATCTGAACCTATCTTCAGGCTCCCAAGGTGAAAGACTAATGCATTAATCCACTATGACACATACAATTAACTATCTATTTAAGATAATGAGGACCATTCCATAGCTTGGAAATGTGTGAAATGACTGGATAACATGTTTTTGAAGAATAACCCTCAAATTGGCAGTTTTGTGCTTTTCTCCCCCCTCTACTTGTCTAGCAAATTGACAACTTAATTTGAGGAAAATGGCCATTAGGCATGAGTCCTGACTCCATCAACAATGAGATAGCTGGTTTCTAGCCCAATGAGTGATCCAGACACTGAAGTAATTTATTTCAATCTTAAGTATATCATTCACTAACTGTCTTTGACGTGAAACACAAAACGATCAACCTACAACAAAGTTTAAAAACCATAGCTATACCGGGAATAATTTGGCCCAAGTGCCTTTCTTCCTAGAACCTCAAAGACTCTAGATGAGTTATATTATGTTTCAACCCAAGTGAGGCTACCTGGTTGCTTTGGAGAATACTCCAATATTATTTATCTGTATTTCAGGGAGCATACAGAAGATGAGGGACAAGTAAGGGGATAAAGCAACTGGATCTTATTAAAGATTGCATCAACTGCCTGGAAACATGGGGGCTTGCATTAGATAAATAGATTTCTTTGAATTCCTGTTATTATATTTAGATTTAGAGCATGGGATTATGGTGGGATAAAGGGTTTTAGATGAAGAATAATAGGTTCAGCATAACTTTAAGCATGTTAGGAAGACTAGAACTCTCCTGATGTAAATGCTTCTAAGCATGGCATATTTCAGTGAAGGAAAGGTGCTGAGTTTCAGTGAAAAAAATCAGTGCCCAGGTAGCCTAGAACTGTGTTCGGTAACCCCTTCCCACCACCAGACCTCATTGTAGGCAGGGAATGTGTCTGTTATATTGTTATATTTTTATCTCCCAAGTGTTTATTGCAGTGCTCTGCACACAGTTAGTGCTCAATAAATTTGATTGACTGACTGATTCCATAAAGGAAGAGTAGGAAGAGGAGGAGGAGGAGGGAGGATTCTGGCTTCCTGGGGTGTGTATGAGTCGGGGAGGATGAGACAGACACACTACCAGCTCTCCCTCTGCCTTTCTAGTGCCTCAACTATTCCCAGAATTCTCCTCTCACCATACAAACTCCAGCTTATACCAGCATCTAGAGTTAAGGTTGATACCCAAAACTTCATAGAACTCTGTTGAATTGTAAATCTCACTCCATGTAAAAATACCTGGTTATTTTGAAGCACAGTCTTAAGAAATGCACCACATTATACTTTAAATATTTATGAAGTTAACATCTTAATTGTTTTCAAACTACTATAAGCCTTAAAGAACAGTTTAAGAGTTCTTAAAGAATGTTATTTGCCAGATATTTCTTTGGTAATTATGCTCAGAGGTGCAAAGTTTTGTTACTAATCATAGCATTTATTCAGCACCCACTATATTGAGGATTTGGGAAGTATGGAATAAAGAAGTTACATGTTTCCTGCTAACAAGGAGCCTATACTCTAATGGGTAACAAAAGCATAAAAATATCTGCAACACTTTCAAAATGGGTAATGTGGCCTGATACATGTGAATATTAAGGAAGTTGTAAATACATTTAGAGGTGCTAGAGTTGGCTGATAGGACGATATATTCAATCGTATTTATTGAGCGCTTACTGTGTGCAGAGCACTGTACTAAGCACTTGGAAATTACAATTCAGTAACGAAGAGAGACAATCCCTGCCCACATTGGGCTCACAGTCTAGAAGGGCTAACATATGGCTTGGGTTGCTGGGAAATATATTAGAGACAGCTTGTTGGAGGAGGTGGGGGGAGCTGTGGTCTATCTGATGTGGGGAGGGAGGGAGTTCAAACTAAGGGGAAGAATGTGAGCGAGGGGATGGGTAGTGAGGGGATGGATAAAAGAGTGGTTCCAGGTCTGTAGCAGAAAGCAGGGAGATAGGCTGCCACTAGCTGGAAATCCATTCTACAAGAGAATTGGGTTCCATGGGATTCCTTGTTTTTAATACAAGGCATCTCTCTCTATATAAGGAATGGGCTTTCACTAATAAATATTTGTAAGTTGTATGGAAAATTATCATCATCAATCTGTGAACAGGATCTGAACTTCCCAAGGAGGTTAGTTTTGCCCTTTATAATAATAATAATAAAATAATAATAATGGCATTTATTAAGTGCTTACTATGTGCAAAGCACTGTTCTAAGTGCTGGGGGGGTTACAATGTGATCAGGTTGTCCCACGGGGGGCTCACGGTCTTAATCCCCATTTTACAGATGAGGTAACTGAGGCCTAGGGAAGTTAAGTGACTTGCCCAAAGTCACACAGCTGACAATTGGTGGAGCCGGGGTTTGAACCCATGACCTCTGACTCCAAAGCCCATGCTCTTTCCACTGGGCCAAGATGCTTCTCTTCTCGCTGCTTTATTGAAATGTACAGGATGATTAACTAGTAAATCTAATTCATTCATCTGTGAATTTTTTTCCCCCAAGAAGGTCCTTTCCTATCAAACAGGCATAAATCTGACTAAACAAGTTGGCTTGGATCCAGAAGCCTAATGTAGGAAAAGAAACAAAGGAATGAAGGAAACATTGACAAAGAAATAGAGACATAAGTCACTGCAGACACATTTTTACAGATTCAAAATGAGAAATGTGAGAAGCGATGTGCCCATATGGAAAGAACACAGGCCCAGAAGTCAGAGATCTGGGTTCTAATGTTGGTTTTGCCACTTGCTTGCTGTGACACCTGGGGCAGGTCACTTACCACCTCTATGCCTCAGGTTCCTCACCTGAAAAATTAGGATTTAATACCCATTCTCCCTCTTACTTAGACTTTGAGCCCCATGTGGAACAGGGACTGTGTCTGACCTGATTTTCTTGTACTCCCCCCACCCCTTAGCTCCTTAGTACAATTCTGGGAACACAGTAAGTAATTAACAAATACCATAATTGTTATTATTATTATAATTATATAAAAATAATAAGGCTCACTGACTAGAGGACCCAAAAAGAGGATAGAAGATGAAAAAAATTCCCAAAATACATATAGTAATTTAATCCTCAACTCTTGTAATCACAAAGTGTCAAAGCCTTATTGAAAGCACATCTCCTCCAAGAAGCCTTCCCAGACTAGGCTCCCCCTTTCCTCTTCTCCCACTACCTTCTGCATCTCCCTGACACAATCCCTTTATTCTTCCCCACTCCTAGCCCCACTTATGTATGTATCTGTAATATATTTGTATTGATGCCTGGCTCCCCACTCTAGACTTAATGTCATCGTGGGCAGGAAAAGTGTCTATTTATTGTTGTATTGTACTTTCCCAAGTGCTTAGTTCTGTGTTCTACACAAATAAGCACTCAATAAGTACGACAATGAATCCATTACAATTTAAGACTTGATTTGTGATATAGCCACAGAAATCTCTCCGATGATTTTTTTCTTTTTGTCCAAGCTTCATGAACGCAGTATTTTTTTTTAATCTCATCATTTTCATTTCAATTTGACTATCCCTCTTAAGTCAAACTTGAGAGGCTCTGAAGTTTCACCTGGATCATGTGTGTTGTGATTGTGGTGCAAATGAAAGCTTATTTCCCATTATGATCTACTGATGGAGTCTCCCATCAGGGATGAATGATGAGCCTTGGACCAGTGTAGAGGCATGGCTTTTAGTGACAAGGATTTGATCAGCACTCATAATCTCTCATCCCCATCATTTATTCTCACTGGGGCACGGAAAAAACAAGTAGGCAGGGTATAAACAATGTGAAATGCATGCCTTGTATTCATCCACAATGGCCAGATGCAGGCAGACCCGGGACTAGAATCCAAGTCTCCTAATTCCTAGAGTAGTGCTCTATCCACAGGGCAATGGCAAGGTTTATGGTCTATTAAATGGTGTCTATAAAACAAGAACCAGGATTGGATTCCATGGTTCATAACAAAACCACCAGTACAGTACTTTGACCAAAGAGCATGTGAAGAAATCATGTGAAGTTTGCTCTCCTTGATATCCAGTCTCTAGGTTTACAAGGCAGCTTCTAAATTCTAATTTTTTCCCTCTCATAACACATTGTGGATTAATTTTCCTTGCATTTATTCAATTATTTTTCAAACTTATTGACATTTTCTGCCTGCACAACTTGCTTTGGAAGTAATGTGTTCCCTTTTGTTGGGCTTGAATCAACCCCCTGCAGATACGAAGAGGAATCCCTAGGCCTGATGTACCTTTAAAATCTGGAGTTAAACAAGGACAACAGGTGATTCTTCCTAACCTTGGCTCTCATCTTCAATGGTATTAACTGAGCACTTACTATGTGCAGAGCACTGTCTTAAACCCTTGGAAGAGTACTCTCAGTGCATCACTGTTCTGAATTTATTTGGTGGAACATGTGTCTTTATTAATGGTGGAAATTTAATTTTGAGAAACCTAATGTTTCTCAGAGATGGGTTTTAAATATAATTGCAGGTTATTTCTTTTTCCAGTGTGGATAGGGAATTACCAAATCCTTAACTTGTTATATATTAATAAATCCTCTAAATTTTCATTTTTCCTTTCTAACTGGAGCTGATCATATTCTTGTATCTAAGAAGCAACCTGAAATCATTTCATTTTCCTTCCCTGTCTCTCAGCAGCCTCATTAAGCTCTTCTGTGATTTGCTTCTGGGGTTCCACTCCGGCTTCCTGTTTATTAAAGGTGAACTGATCCTTGTCAATCATTTTTCTCCTCTTTCTACAAAGGTTGATGTCCCCTCGGAAGGCAATCTACCTATTACTGTATATTTCACTTTTAATTTCAATTTACCTACTCATTCATTTTTCTTTCTTTTCTTTCTTTTGTGGTATTTGTTAAGTGCTTACTTTGTACCAAACACTGTGCTAAGAGCTGGATTAGATACAAGAAAATGTGGTTAGGCACAGTCCTGTCCCATATGTGATTAACAATCTAAATAGGGAGGAGAGCAGATATTGAGAAGTTCACTCAGATTCTACATGGAGCCCCAGTTTTTCCCATCCTGCAACACCAAGAACCTCTTTGGAAAGTGGGGAGTAGCTGAAAGACCAACAATGGAGACCCCAAAACAGCAACAAAACAAAACAACTTTTTTTTAATTTTCTACTAGGTCACTATCAGCTCCAAAAGAGAAGCAATACCAATAGTCTTAAGTAAAAGAAAAAGAAAACCTTCAAAAGCACATCCATCATTCTGTCCTAAAGGAAGGGATAAGCAAACTCATTCAGGCCTCCCAGCCTGGCAAGAACACTACAGGGAACACGATGTGTGGAAGAAACGGTTAATAATTGTTCTCCTTGCCATTCATCCTAATATTTAAGGCTGTAACATATGGCAGCCCTAACTATAGCATATATTAAGGACTTACTGCATCCTAAGCACTGAGATGGACACGAGGCTGTCAGAGTGGACAAGTCCCTGTCCCACACCAGGCTAACAATCAGTGTGGTCTACTGGAGAGAGGCATGGGCTGGGGACTCAGAGAAACTGGGTACCTAATTTTAGCTCAGACACCTACTTGCTGTATCACCTTGCAGAAGTCATTTTTACTGCTCTGTGCTTCAGGATCCTCATCTGTAAAATGGGGATTAAATACCCATTCTCCCTCCTACTTAATCTGTGTGCACCATGTAGGATGGGAACTCTGTCTGACCTGATTACCTTGTATTCACTCCAGCACTGACTACAGTGCTTGGTGCATAGTAAGCACTTGACAAATAGCATCATCATTATTATCATCATCATTATTTCCCCATCTTCATTTTACAGATACATTTAAGAGCACTAGAGAGTTTAAAAGATGGACCAAAGATGATAATAATAATAATAGTACTTGTTAAGTGCTTACAATGTGCCAAGCACTGTTCTAAGCACTTGAGTAGATAAAAGTTAATCAGGTTAGACACAGTACCTGTCCCACATGGGGCTCATGTTCTTAATCCCTGTTTTATAGATGAGGTAACTGGGGCCCAGAGAAGTTAAGTTACTTGCCCAGGGCCATGTGGTGGAGCCAGGATTAGAACCCAGGTCCTTCTGACTCCCAGACCAATGTTCTATCCACTAAGTCATGCCTCTTCACTAAGATCACACAACAGGTCAGTAGTGGAGTCAGGACTGTGTCTCCTTGATGTCATGCTACCATTAGACACCTAATATTTCCTCTAGTAACTCATTATTGACACTTCCCCCATTCATTTAACCAACCTGATATTTCCTCTCTCAATTTTATTTACAGAGCACTGTACTTAGCACTTGGAAAATTACAATATAACAGAGTTAACAGGTACATTCCTTGCCCACAAGGAGTTTATAGTCTAGAGAAAGAGGTACACAAATATAAATTACCAATATGTACCTAAATGGTGTGGAACTGAGGATGGGGTGAATAAAGGGTGCATATGTTAGTGCAAAAGTGATGTGTAAGGGGATAAGAGAAGAGGAAAGAAGGGCTTAGTAGGGAAAGACCTCTTGGAGGAGATGGGATTTTAAGAAGACTGACAGTGGGGAGAGTGATTGCCTTTCAGATCTGAAGGGGGAGGGAGTTCCGGGCCAGGCCACGGGCAGGACATGGGTGAGGAGTCGGCGATGAGATAGATGAGATAATTCCTGAGGTAACAAATTCAAATTGGTAAGTGCCTACTATATCAATCAGTCATATTTATTGAGTGCTTACTTGTGTAGACCACTGTACTAAGTGCCTGGGCAACTACAATATGACAATATAACAGAGTTGGTAGATACATCTCCTGCCCACAGTGAGCTTGCTATAGAAGTATCATCTGCTGTGGGTGCTGAGGCCAGGCCAGGGAGGGAGAGATAGGCACTCATGTTCTTCTTAGTTAGGGCACATTTTTGAATATCTTAATATTTAAAGTAGGCATGCGGAACCTGATTAGATTTTTATATTTTTATTTCTCAGGTTAACTTGGTCTTTACACATTATCTACACAGCATTAACCAAGTTCAATAACGTAATTTTCTGTTGCTGAAAGGGAGGCTGCCTATATGCCTGGTGGGTATTTGGGGGCTATCCATCAAGTCTGAAGATGAATAATAATGATGTTATTTGTTAAGCGCTATGTGCAAAGCACTGTTCTAAGCACTGGGGGGGGATACAAGGTGATCAGGTTGTCCCACGTGGGGCTCACAGTCTTCATCCCCATTTTACAGATGAGGTAACTGAGGCACATAGAAGTTAATTGACTTGCCCAAAGTCACACAGCTGACAAGTGGCAGAGCCGGGATTAGAACCCATGACCTCTGATTCCAAGCCTGTGCTCTTTCCACTGAGCCATGCTGCAACATGAATCAAATCTGTCAGAGTGCAGATATGGCTAGCAATCCCTTCTTCATTGTGGGAAGATACAGAGTGACCTTTCTGCACTGTTGCGTTTATTACTCATAGTGCATAGCACTGTTTTGACTCTCCCTCTTTGGGTCACGACCTTCCAGAAGACTTTACTCCAAGACAGGCACACCAGTTCTGAATGTTCTGCAGTGGCTGTTTCCCTTCTTCCCTGTAATTTTTTTTAAAATGGCATTCGTTACGAGTTTACTATGAGCCAGACACTGGACTAAGTGCAGGGGTAGACACAAGATAATGGAGTTGGACACAGTCCCTGTCCCACATTGGGCTCACAGCCTTAATCCCCATTTTACAGATGAGGTAACTGAGGCAAAGAGAAATCATAAGACCCATCCAAAATCACAGAGCAGACAAGTGGTAAAGGCAGGATTAGAACCCAGGGCCTCTGACTCCCAGGCCCATGCTCTTTCATTCATTCATATTTATTGAGACCTTGAAGGACACTCACTGTTAGGGGGTGGGAGGCAGAGGAGGAGCCCATGAAGGAGACTGAGAATAAATGACCAGAGAGATGAGGAGAACAAGAAGAGGACAGTCTGTGATGCCAAGACTGGATAATATTTCCAGGAGCATGGGCATGTTTGAAAGCAGTGGGGAAGAAGCCACTGGAGAGGGAACAGTGGAAGATGGCTGGTAGGGAGAGAAGGAGGGACAGGGCGAGAAGTTTGATAAGGTGTGAAGGAAAGGGGTCGGATGCACAGGTGGAGGGGGTGGCCTTTGAGAGGAAGCAGGAGATCACCTCCAGAGATACTGCTGGGAAGGATGAGAAGGTTGAAGAGGGGTCGGAGGCCATGCTGCCTCCTGTGACTGCATTTGAGATTTTGCTTTATTCATCATCATCATCAATCGTATTTATTGAGCGCTTACTATGTGCAGAGCACTGTACTAAGCGCTTGGGAAGTATAGTGTTTTCTCCATACAGCTTATCTATGGTGGCCCTGATTTCACCTCACCCTAGGCAGTTATTTAACCATCTATTCTACTCACAGTTCCCACCTAGAAAAGGTGTGCTATGATGAACTTGGAAGCCAGTGGCCTGCCTGAGCTGAAGAACTTCATTCTTTCTCATCCACAATTACAGCCTTATAGATTTGTTCCTTGGTTAGAGTCTATGTTCCCAAATGTTAGCGCTAGATTTGTTGTAAACATCAACTTTATCTCCTTCTCTATTGATTCCTAACTGTTTTAAAATCTTGCACATGCTCTTGGTATCAATTTCAGTTCCCTTACCAGGCTTCTCTACAAAATGCCTTCCTCCTGAATGACTGCATTTCACTTAAGTAGTCTTTCAGGTCAGGAGATTTAGCTACAAATTGCCGATACATTCCTAGTTTATGCACTGTCATCTTGGTTTCTAATGCTGTGTCTTCAAAACAACAGCAAGGTTTATTCTGATTCATTTCAATTGCCTATTCATTGTTCTGCTTAAACAGTCCTGTTCTCCAGGTTGATTGAATTTCATCAGCTAAAACCCTTCGACTGTTACATCCCATTGGCCCGAGGTGCTACTTATATTGCTTGTAGTTCCACCCTGTCAAATCATGCCACTTGCACCAGTTTTCACAGTACAAAACTGAATCTTGGTAAAAAGGTATCGGCTTCATTGTTGCTTCACCTCAAATTCTCATTTTACTTCGCAAGGTAATTACTTTGTCTTGGTGATGAGCTACTCTTACATTCAAGGGCTACCAGAGCCCAATTAGCTGGCTATAGCTTTACTCATTTCAAATGGACAGGGAAATAACATCCTTAAGGATGTAATGTTGGATTTTGGGATGGCTTGAGGTTGAGATAAAGATGAAAGGTGAAAGAAGATGGCACTGAAGAGGAGGAAAAGACGGGGAGGATGAGAAGGAGAAGGAAGAATAGATGAAGAAAAAAGGAGGCAGGGGGGAAGAAATGATGAGAAAAATGAGGGGAAAGAGGAGGAAGGGGTGGAAAAAGAAGAGAAAAGAAAGCTGAAGAAGATGATGGTCTTGAAGAATTGGTGAGGAACCAGATTTTCTTGCTCTAATGGAAGTTTTGCAAACAATTTGAATTAGAATTAGAAGTTTCCTTACCCTTGAAAGGTAAAGGAAGAATCAGATATTGCCTGTTCTTCACCCTTCACACCTTTGGGAAGCAATATAGCTTAGTGGAAAGAGCACAAGCCCAGGAGTCAGAGAACCTGGGTTCTAATCCCGATTTACCATGTGTCTGCTGTGTGACCTTGGGCAAGTCTCAATTTCTCTGTGCCTCCATTTTCTCATCTGTAAAACGGAGATTAAATCCTACTCCCTCCTTCTTAGACTGTGAGCTCCACGTAGGGCAGGGAGTGTGTCCAATCTAATTTTCTTGTACCCTCCCCGGTGCTTAGAACAGTGCTTGACACATGTAAGCACTTAACAAGTACCATAATTATAGTCCCATAATCCCAGCTCCACCATATGTCTGCTGTGTGACCTTGGGCAAGTCACTTAACTTCTCTGAGCCTCAGTTACCTCATCTGTAAAATGAGGATTAAGACTGTGAGCCCCACATGGGACAACCTGATCACCTTGTATTCCCCCCAGTGATTAGAACAATTTTCACACAGAGTAAGTGCTTAACAAATACCATCATTATTATTATTATTATAATTATTATTTAATCCTCCCAGCCTTAAATTGTCAAGTTACACAGGGCCATTTTAAGTTAGACATCCTATGGCTGTATTTAGTGGGTGTCTTATTCACAATTCACCTACATGCCATTAACCTGAATTAACAGTCAAGTTCATGGCATGGATAGTAGACAATCAGGGACAGAAATGTCTCAGGACTCATACCAATTTACTAGCCCTAGTCTTGACTTCCCCTCTCAGAGTCACATCTGGAGAGTTTCCAATACTCTACCAGTCTCAGCTGCAGGAGGGAGAGTCAAGCAGAGGCCTACCCTTTCCATTCCTAGCTTGGCCAGTGGCTAGCCAGTGGAAGGCAATCTGCTACAAGTCAAAACTCACTTGTGCTGGGCAGCAGAGGCATGGGAGAGGGTTGAGAGTGGAGACAAGTCAAGTGCAGAGACTTAAGTTTACTGCGTGGAAGGAGGCAAATACTTCTGTATTTTTACCAAGAAAACTCTATGTATACAATACCAGAATGATTGCAGAAGGAGGTGGGGCATTTTGGAAGAAAAGTGTCCATGGTGTCATTATGAGTCAACAGCATCAACGACAAGACAAGTCTTGACATGGATCCTCACTTTATCCCTACTTCTTCTTTCTCCACATCTCCTCCTGTCTTTTTCAACCCCAACCTCTCTCCCAGCCTTTGTCTTGGAATCTCTAACATTAACCACCCTGAGCTCAATTGAACAGAATTCAAAATAGCATAATCCTACTCATGAGAAATAATCAAATAATGGCAACCTACACATTCAAATCTTAGTTTGAGATGAGGATACCGCAAACTCCCAGTTTCCTGGGGCTTTATTTCTCTAGAAATCCCTTCTCTCCAAAAGAGAACTCCATAGTCGCTGCTCTGTTTGATCCTGTTCCTTGCTTCTGGTGAAATTATTTCCCCAAGTCTAATGAACTGTGTCTTCATTTTCTTGACAATGAAATACACTATGGTACAGAAAGTGAAATATAGTGTTCTGCACACAGTAAGTGCTCAATAAAACCCTGATTGATTGACTGATAGAAATGTTCCAGGGATGAGCAGACGGGTTCTTCAAGGGGCCATGACTTCTTAGCCCTTGTGGTTTCCTACAAAGCCACTCAGGGGTAAATTACTCCATGGTCCTATGGAAAATTCATTATTCTAGAATCGGCTTTATCCCAGCCCAATTCAGATGAAAGGAATGTCCCTTTTCCTACTTGTTCTGGTCACTCTAAATTATACAAAGGAGTCCAGATGAGGCAAAAATTCAGCATGACAACACAAGGTATGGCCATTTTATGTGCATAATGCAGCCAGAACTGTGGGTTCCACACTGGTCTTTTCAGGTCTTAAACGTGAACTTCTCTGTCAGTGATGATTTCTTAAAATAGAAAGGAAAAAAATCTCTCTCTCTCTCTCTCTCTCTCACACACACACACACACACACACGTTGAATTGGATACATTTCCAATTCCCTCTTCCTTCCCATTCCTCAACTCAAGCACATCATAAAGCCTCATTTTGACTACTGGATTAAATATGATTAATGTAGGCTGAAGCTTCTCCCTCTGTCTAGAACAACAGATCCATCAGCATTACAAGGGACAGGGTGGTTTGTTTTAGATCCTTCTAGAGGGAGTTTAAATATTAGATTCTCTTCACTATTTGACTGATCTTTTAAGTGATTCTGGGATTCTGTCACTTAAAACACAATAAATCTTTAAAGACTGGTGAAAACTCATGTAAAGGCAATATATCTCCACTGGGAAATATTAGAGAAATAGGTAGCATGCCACAATCCAGATGCAGGCTGCCGAAATTACTTTAGCTGAAAACAGACAGCAAGACATCATCCTATGCTTGGGACCCTTCCTCTTCCGACTTGATAACTATGTGAATGGGGTGACGGGGAGATGCATGTTTAAATCTCCTGGCATTCTGAGCTGTCCAAGCTACATGTCTTAGAATGCTGGAAGACTGATCTGGAGCATGAACTGAACATTCTATGGGACAGAAGTGAATTTTTTTTATGGTATTTGTTAAGTGCTTACTATGTGCCAGGCACTGAACTAAGTGCTGGGGTGGAAACAAGCAAATCGGGCTGGACATAGTCCCTGTCCCATGTATAAGCCAACACCTAATTATCTTGTATCTACCCAGTACTTAGTACAGTGCTTAGCATTGTTATTCTTAGTGTTGTTATTATACTCTGACATTCACTAGGGAGAGTACTTTGCACACAGTAAGCGCTCAATAAATACTACTGATTGATAAGCAGACCAGTTGAGCTGAGACAGTTCCAAATTTATCAATCAATTATATTTACTGAGCACTTAATAATAATGATGATGGCATTTATTAAGTGCTTACTATGTGCAAAGCACTGTTCTAAGCACTGGGGAGGTTACAAGGTGATCAGGTTGTCCCACGGGGGGCTCACAGTCTTAATCCCCATTTTACAGATGAGGTAACTGAGGCACAGAGAAGTTAAGTGACTTGCCCAACATCACACAGTTGACAATTGGCAGAGCCCGGATTTGAACCCATGACCTCTGACTCCAAAGCCTGTGATCTTTCCACTGAGCCACGCCCTTGAGAAAGTACTCCGGGACATTTGCTAATTTTGGTGACTAGACAGTATATGAACCTAATACTCTCCCACATAAATGCATTATATGGTCATTTCCAGTTTCATAGAAACAAAGGTAAGAATTCGGTAAACCTCATTTGAATGCCTGCCCACTTGTTTACCAAAGAACATAAAAGCAGAATGGAATGATTTTGAAATCACCTCTAGCTTTCCCACATTAGGAAGTGTTGTCTAAAAGAGACACGATGGAGATTTTACTTCAGGATCACATTCATTCAAATCCCTTTTTCTGGCAAATCGTATTTGCAAATTGAACAAAGGATGAGAGGGGTGGGTTTGACTGGAAATTGCCACTGAATTTAATGAAAAACACCTTAGCCACTCACACAATAAAATAAACACCCTACATCTTTTGTTAAATTTATAGCTGTCATGTACCTAGAAAGAAAAACTTCAAGAGGAAATGTAGTTTCAAATGTACAGTTCCAAATGAGATCATGCAAGACCATGGGTAAACTCCTTGTAGGTAGGAACACGTCTACCAAATATGTTATATTGTACTCCCCCTAAGAACTTAGTATAGTGCTCTGCACACAGTAAGCTGATGGACTGATTGATTTATTTTCAACCCAAAAACAGAGAGGAAGTCAAAACCATGCAAGGACCCCTTCTTGGCTAAGGAGGATTCACAAGGCTCTAACTTGTTGAAGAAAATATCATTTCAGGAAGCCTCATTATCCCTTTCCCCTTAAGACAGGATTCCTTGTTGGGTGAAAAGGATTTCATGATCAAATAAAGGTATGAGGTGGGTTGTGTTTCCTGTGGAGCCTGCTATGAGTGGAAAGTCTGAAGGAGATTCTTCACTTGGCATGGGGGAGAGTTGGTCTGGGAATCAGAAGAGCTGGGTTCTAGTACCTGCTTTCCTGCTGGAGCTGGCAATCAGTGGTTCAGGTTTCTGAAACAAGAACCACTTAAAGCATTTCATAAGGTGGACAGGCCTAGCAAGGATCCTGAAAAACAGTTGGCTAATATCAATCAAACAATGACATTCTTTCAGTGTTTACTATGTGCTGAGCACTGTTCAAAGCACTTGGGAGAGTACAATACAGCAGTTACATTCCCTGCCCATAATGAGCTTGCAGAGGTAGAGACAGACATTAATATGAATTACTAATTCATACTAATTCATACTAATATTAATAAGTACTGTGGGATGAATATCAAATGTCCAAACATCACAGACCCAAGAAGGGAGACCAAGATGGAGAAAAAAAGAGTTTAATCAAGGAAGGCCTCTTGGAGTAGATGTGATCTTAATAATGCTTTGAAGGTGGGGAGAGTGGTGGTCTGGCATATATGGAGGGGGAAAGAGTTCTAGGCTATGGGGAGGGCGTGGGAAAGGGGTTGGTAGTGAGATAGATGAGAATCGGCCACAGTGAGTAAACTGGCACTAGAGGAGTGGAATGTGTGGGCTGGGCTGTAGTAGATTAGTGAGGTGAGGTAGGATGGGGCTAGCTAACAGTGCTTTAAAGTCGATGCTAAGGAGTTTCTATTGGTATGGAGGTGGGTGGGTAGCCATTGGAGGTTCTTGAGGAGTGGGGAGTCATGGACTGAGCATTTTTGTTGATGATATGGATGGCATAGACAACAGTGGCTATCATTTCTATGCAGATGATTTCCATATCTCCCTCTCCAGCCCAGTCCTTTCTCTTTTCCTGCAATCTTGTATTTCCTCCTGCCTTCAGGACATCTCAACTTGGATGTCACCCTGCCACTTCAAAATTAACACATCTAAAATGGAACTACTCATTCTAAACCCTATCCACTTCCTGACTTTCCCATTGCTTAGACAATACTCCTATACTTCCTGTTTCACAAACCTACATTGTCCTAGAATCATTTTGCTCTTTCAACTCACATATTCAGTCAGTCACCAAATCCTGCCAGCTCTACCTTCACAAAATCTTGAGAGTGTGCTCCTTCTTTGCCATCTAAACTCTTACCAAGCTGGCCAGCTACTTACCATAGCCTATCTTGACTACTCTATCAGCCTCCTCCCTGATCAATCAATCCAAGGGAGTAATTGAGCACTTACTGTGTGCAGACCATCATACAATGAGTTGATCTTTGCTCACAAAGAGTTTAAATCTAGCTGGGGAGAAAGATATTAAAATAAATGGAGAAATAGAGTGTAAGGATAGGTACATAAATGCTGTAGAGGAGGAAGGGTGTGTTGGAGGGTGGTATATCACTTATTATCAAAGTGCTTAGAGGGTTCACTACACAGGTGACACAAAAGGGAGTGGATATAGGGTCAAGAGATGGAAGATAGAAATAACATGCATACATAACCTAACATCCCAAAAAACCCAAAGTGTTTGTAGCTGGGAATTGTATTTATGCTAAGTCTTTTTGTCCTTGCAAATGTGGGCATGACAGTGGAGTAAAGAGTGTATTCCTTTCAAGCTCTTATGGAAAAATATTTATATTGAAAATAGCCTCAATTTCTGAACATGCACAGTATGGTAAAATGTGTTGGTGGACTTTTTGAACATTACATAGGAAATTGCAAAGCATCAATAAAATGATAAATAGTAGCACTCTCATCATAGCAAACTACAAAAACTTGGGCTCAGACGTCATAAACCATCATGCCTGTTCACTGCTCCCTCAGAGCTTTACTACTTTTTCAAAACCTCAGGGAGGGAGGTCAGCCTCTTCAGTAACCTCCCTGCCTCCTGTTTCTCACCACTCCAGTCCATACTTAACTTTGCTGCCTGGATCATTTCTTGACAAAAATATTGCTGCCTGGATCATTTTTTGACAAAAACATTCAGTCCACTTCTCGCCACTGCCCAAAACCCACCCATGGCTGCCCGTCCGTCTCTGCGTCAAACAAAATCCTTACATCAGGATTTAAAGCACTTAATCATTTTACCCCTTCTACCTTACCTCTCTGCTCTCCTATAACAACCCAGCCCACATATTTTGCTCCTCTAATGCCAACCTGCTCACTATACCTCCAATCTCATGTATCTCAACCCTGACCTCTCCCCCCAACATTTCCTCTGGTCTTGAACACCCTCCCTCTTCATATCTAAGAGACCATCCCTGTCTCCACTTTCAAAGCTTTATTAAAAGCCTTCCCCAACTAAGCCCTCATTTCCTTTTACAACATTCCTGTGTCACCCTTGCACTCACTTTGCATGGCTTATTCACTCCCTCCCACAGCCCTAGAGCACTTATGTCACTATCTGTAATTTATTTATTTGCATTAATGTCTTGTTTCCCTGCTCCATACAGTAAGCTCACTGTGGGCAGGGAACATTTCTACCAACTCTGTTATATTGTACTCTCTCAAGTGCTAAGTGCAGTGCTCTGCACTGTACGATGGATGGATTGACTGAAAACCATCTCAGATTTACTCTGCTTGGCCATTTGATCTCTGTTCTTTTGTTTATTCATTTCTAGGATTTGGGCTTTGGGCAGTGTGAGAAGCAGCATGGCCAGGTGGAAAGAGCTTGGGCCTGGGAGTCAGTGAACTCAATAATAATAATAATAATAAAGTATGTGAAGTGCTTACCATGTAAGCACTGTTCTAAGAACTTGGGCATGTACAAGGTATTCAGGTAATGAGGCTCACAGTTCAAGTAGGAGGGAGAACAGGTATTTCAGCCCCATTTTGCATTTGGGGAAACTGAGGGACAGAGAAGTTAGGTGAGTTGCCCAAAGTCACACAGCAGGCATATGATTGAGCAAGGATTAGAAGCCAGGTCCTCTGACTTCCATGGGGCAGGGTTTTTCCATTAGGTCATCATGACCTGGGTTCTAAACCCTGTGGTCTACTGGGTAAACATAGGCAAGTCACTTAATTTCTCTGTGCTTCAGATCACGCATCTGTAAAATGAAGATTAAACCCTACTCTCTCTTACTTGGACTGTGAGCTCATATGGGACAGGGACTGTGTCCAAACTGATTATCTTATACTTACCCTAGAGCTGGACAGGTAGTGCATGCTTAACAAATACAATAATGATAACAATAATAGTTATTATTATTATTATTATAGCAATTATTGGACAGTAGATTTTCAGCAGTGTCCAACAATGCAGTACTTAGGAGCTGGGAGCATAAACATAGAATTCACAGTTCCTGGGTGATGGCAAAATGATTGCAAAACACCCTGCTGTACAAAGTGTGGTAGAAATGTCCATTAGTAAGAAGAACATTTCTAATAATAACAATAGTTTAAAGTAGCCTCAATTAATCAGTTTTCCGGCTTGGGAGTACCCATAATAATCTCAATGCAAACAGAGAGCTGTGAATTATTCACAGATAATGACCTGTGAAGTGTGTAAACAATGGAGTAATTTGGTTTCTGGGGTAGAGAATGGAGAATGAAGGCCAGTTTACCCACCATTGGAGGTGTAAGTACATTTCATTAAAAGATACTGTTTTTGAACAGGCCTCCTACTATGTCTGAACCTATGAGCTGAAGGATGGCTTCATATAAGATGCATTGGAAGTTTAGTTGTTGGTTCAAAGGAAAGACCGAGAACAAGCTGGCTGCTTTCCATGATTAGAAGCAGCATGGTTTAGTGGATAAAGTATTGGCCTGGGAATCAGAAGGACCTGGGTTTTAATCCCGGCCCTGCCACTTCTCTGCTGTGTGACCTTGGGCAAGTCATTTTTCTTCTCTGGGCCCTAGTTACTTCATCTGTAAAAAAACGGGGCTTAAGACTATGAGGCCCAGGTGGGACAGGGACTGTGTCCAACCTGATAACCTTGTATTTACTCCAGTGCTTAGAACAAAGCTTGGCACATAGTAAGCACTTAAAAAGTACCATAATAATAATAATTATTATTTACATAAAATAGGCCACCCCTGGTGCCATTCAAGGCCATTCATCAGCTGGACATCTGCGGAGATACAGGGGAGGCTTCTTGTCAGAATTTCTTCTGTTCCCTCCCAGGTAAGTCTAGACTAGGACTTCTCTTATTCTGAAGTGAATTCCACTTAAGGCAGTCAGGTTCTATGAAAGTAGCTATTGTGATACACCAAGAATCAGTATGCTGAGTGTCTGTTGGGGTCAGATTCAGGATCTGAGAAGCAACAGAGTAGGTCAGAGCAAGTCAAGAGAGCCCAGCTGACTCCAGCTTGTTTTGTGAGTTTGAGCATCATTTTCCTCATCTGTCAAATAGGGATAAGATAACCACTCTCCTTACCTCTTAGTTTGTGAACTCCATGTGAGACAGGGACTGTGCTTGATCTGATTCTCTTTTATCTACCTACTAGTATTAAGCCAATTACTACTATTACTACTGCTACTACTACTACAGAAACAGTGTGGCTCAGTGGAAAGAGCACAGGCTTTGGAGTCAGAGGTCATGGGTTCGAATCCCTGCTCTGCCACATGTCTGCTGTGTGACCTTGGGCAAGTCACTTAACTTCTCTGAGCCTCAGTTACCTCATCTGTAAAATGGGGATAAACAACTGTGAGCCCCATGTGGGACAACCTGATCACCTTGTATCCCCCCAGTGCTTAGAACAGTGCTTTGCACATAGTAAGTGCTTAACAAATGCCATTATTATTATTATTATTATTATTATTATTATTATTACCACTACTGACAATGATAATAATAATGATTGGGTTAAGTGCTTACTAGAGAAGCAGTGTGGCTCAGTGGAAAGAGCACGGGCTTGGAAGTCAGAAGTCATAGGTTCAAATTCCGGCTCCCCGGCTTGTCAGCTGTGTGACTTTGGGCAAGTAACTTAACTTCTCTGTGCCTCAGTTACCTCATCTGCAAAATGGGGATTAAGATTGTGAGGTCCACATGGGACAACCTGATCACCTTGTAACCACTCCAGTGCTTAGAACAGTGCTTTGCACATAGTAAGCGCTTAACAAATACCAAAATTATTATTATTAAAATTATTACTATGTGCCACTCCCTGTAGGAAGCCCTGGGACTCACAGACTAAGAGCAAGGGAAAATAAGTATCTTATTACCATTTTACAGATGAGGAAACTGGGGCCCAGAGAAGTTAAGTGACTCTCCTAAGGCCACACAGCAGGTAAATGGCAGAGCGGGATTCTGTAGAACTCAGGCCTCCTGACTGTCAGGCCATTGCTCTTTCCACTGCTCCTCAAATTGCTTGGGGCATAATAATCCCAGCTCTGCCACCTGTCTGCTGTGTGGCCTTGGGCAAGTCACTTAACTTCTCTGAGCCTCAGTTACCTCATCTGTAAAATGAGGATTAAGACTGTGAGCCCCATGTGGGACAACCTGATCACCTTGTATTCCTCCAGCACTTAGAACAGTGCTTTGCACATAGTAAGTGCTTAACAAATGCTATTATTATTATTATTATTATTATAAATAAGCACTTGTCAAATACAGCAACAACAGTAATGAAAGTTCCCACGTGAAAAGGACTGAAATCCAAAACTTTACCTGACAGGGGCTCCTCGGGACTGAGCGGGTTTCAACATGACCGTGATGGTGGTATCCGTTTCATTAAGTGGAGCATCTGTGTCATATTCAGCCATCGAAGGTGCTGTGCAGAAGACAGACAGCAAAATAATCACCCACATCACGTACTGGTGGGACACATACTCATTCATTTAATTCATTCATTTACTGAGCGCTTTCTAAGCACTTGGAAAGTACAATACAGCAATAAAGAGAGACAATCCCTGCCCACAACAGGTTCACAGTCTAGAGGGGCCCATGGCCTGGGGGAAGCTACACGATCAATCAATTGTATTTTTGGAGTACTTACTGTGTGTAGAGTAAGTACTAAGTGCCTGGAAGAGTGTACTCTATCAGAATATTACTGTGTGTTCCGCACACTTTAAGGACTCAATAAATACAACTGATGGATAACGGAATCTGTAGACACATTACACAATTAACTTACAATCTATTGACTAGGGATGGAACTCAGAGAATGCCTAAGTCCCAGGGCTGAGAATAGCCTGGACCAGAACAGTGGAAAGATGGATTCTGTTCCTTCAAGACAGAGAAGGCAACATACTCTCAGAGAAGATTTTATCAAGGGTAAAAGCTAGTTTACCCATCACAACCCTGCTAAAAATTGGTTCCAGTTAAGATTTACAATTGGCAAATGCACAGCAAGGCTTGTTTGATTTTTCTTATGGTCTTCTTAAGCACTTACTATGTGCCAGACACTGTACTGAGTTCTGAATTAGATACAAGCTAAATAGGTTGGACAAAATCTATGTCCCATCTGGGGCTCACAGCATTAATCCCCATTTTGCAGATGAGATAACTGAGAAAAAGAAAAGTTAAGTGACTTGCCCAAGGTCATACAGCACACAAGACACAAGGTCATACAGCATGGCCTAGTGGATAGAACACAGGCCTGGGAGTCAGAAGGTCATGGGTTCTAATCTTGGCTCTGCCACTTGTCTGCTGTGCTACCTTGGACAAATCACTTCACTTCTCTGTGCCTCAGTTATCTCATCTATATAATAGCGATTGAGACTGTGAGCCTCATGTGGGACAGGGACTGCATCCAACTGAATTTGCTTGTATCCACCTCAGTACTTAGTACAGTACCTGGCACACAGTAAGCGCTTAACAAATACCATTATTATTATTGTCGTGGACCCAGGATTAGAACACAGATCCTCTAACTCTCAGGCCTGTGATCTTTTTGTTTTTATGGTATTAATTACTTACTATATGCCAGGCACTGTACTAAGTGCTGGGGTAGATACAAGTTGGACACCGTCCATGGCCCACATGGGGCTCACAATCTTAATTCCCATTTCACAGATGAGGTAACTGAGGCTGAGAGAAGTTAAGTGACTTAGAGAAGCAGCGTGGCTCAGTGGAAAGAGCCCGGGCTTTGGAGTCAGAGGCCATGGGTTCATATCCCAGCTCTGCC
Organism: Tachyglossus aculeatus; assembly: GCF_015852505.1. Taxonomy (NCBI): domain Eukaryota; kingdom Metazoa; phylum Chordata; class Mammalia; order Monotremata; family Tachyglossidae; genus Tachyglossus; species Tachyglossus aculeatus. The sequence continues at coordinate 29,818,204 of NC_052073.1, read as the reverse complement.
AATTGCCAGCTGTGTGACTTTGGGCAAGTCACTTCACTTCTCTGTGCCTCAGTTACCTCATTTGTAAAATGGGGATTAAGACTGTGAGCCCCCCGTGGGACAACCTGATCACCTTGTAACCTCTCCAGCACTTAGAACAGTGCTTTGCACATAGTAAGCACTTAATAAATACTATCTTTATTATTATTACTTGCCAAGGGTCGCACAGCACCCAAAGTATCAGAGTTGAATTAGAACTCAGGTCCTCTAACATCTAGGCCTGTGCTCTTTCCACTAGGAAGGCAGGGTGCTCCAAACAGCCTACTGCAATCAAGTGTAGCCCAGTATGTCATCATCAGGGCAGGTGAGAAGGAACCCTTTGTCTCCCACTAGATTGTTCATCTATCAAATTCCTAGAGAAAACAGAGCAAATGGTGGCATCATAGAATTTGCGGAATGGGAGGATTGGGATTTCAGAGTGAATGCTATTGCATTTTTTGTGATGTTTGGGGGAGATGCCCAGTCCAAGCAGACAGCAATAAATCTGTGCTTTCATCTGTCCTGAGTTTATATTATGTGCCCAGAGAGGAACATTCATTCCAAGTTAATAGAGATATCTTCTGCGGTAATGAATTGGGTGGTTCCCTGGTGAAATGAGAGAGTGAATGACACCCCCTAAGGGACTCTGATGCTGGGGAGAAGTGAGCTGACTTGCATCTATACTAAAGGGAGACTAAACTCTCATCCACTCACAGTACAGAAGCAGCGTGGCCTAATGGATAAAGCATGGACCTGGGAGTCAGAAGGACCTGGGTTCTAATTCCGGCTCCACCACCTGTCTGCTGTATGACCTTGGGCAAGTCACTTCATTCCTCTGTGCCTCACTTACCTCATCTGTATGATGGGAATTAAGACTGTGAGACCTGTGCGGGACATGGACTGTGTCCAACATGATAAGCTTGTATCTACCCCAGCACTTAATACATTGTCTGGCACATAAATACCAATAAAAAGGTAAGAGAATATCCCTCATGCAGCACATGCACTGGAAAAATGTACATTCTGGGCACAGGGACATTAGCTCTTCTTTCTCTCTCTGAACGACTTTGGAGGGCATGGCTAAGAGGTAAGACTGACCTTTAAGGGACAGAGGCAAGTCCAGGCAGCACACATGCCCTGTCTCTCCCACTAAATTCCATGCAAGGCAGAGACAACATCCTTCAGTTTTGAGGGTACCGCTTCCCAGGGGCACAAAGTCCACTCTCCCCTCCATCATGAATAAGCACTTGGCCAAAGAGAGACCCCGGACAACCAGTAGAAAGGGCCCCCCATCCACCTGCCTTGGGACCCTTTAGTTAGGAAAGAATAGGACCCATCATAGCTGAATTTGCACCATTTAGGGCAAGGAGCCAACCCCCTGAAGCCATTCGGTCAATCTCCTAAGTGACATACCTGAAATTTTGGTAGCAATCCGAGTTGTGATGGGGGGTCCGAACCCCTTGACGGTGCTGGCTTTGATGGTGAAGGAGAAGGTGGTTCCAGGATACAGGCCTACAAAGAGGTGGTGAGTTTCATTCCTCAGTTTGAAGACCTTTCCTCTCTGGCTGGAGAGATCGGCACTGGGATCTAATGACCCAACGGCCTTGTAGGTTATCTGCAAAATAGGGACACCAAGAGTCAGGAGCTTCCTGTTTAATTCTCTTCAAGAAACAAGGAGGGACTGCCTTAACCTTGGGAAGCTCTAGCTTGGCAGTTAAATCTCAGTTACCCAGTTTGTGAGTTATCCAGAACCATGTCTTTTCTCACTTCCCTTTTTACCTGCTATGCTCCACTTCACCATTTTCAGCCTTACCTCCAGGAGGTCGGAGGATGGGAGAGCAGGCAAAAGAAAAAAATCAGGCCATTTTGGTTCATTAGTTAGGGAGTGACTGAAACCAGTGGTTAAAATCAATCAATCAAGAGTATTTTTGAGTACTTCCCATTGTTTTAAGTGCTCAGGATCAATCGATTAATCAATGCTATTCACTGAATCCTTACTGTGTGCAGATCACTATACTAAGTGCTTGTCAAAGCACTAGACAACAGACCTGGTCAATGCAATCCTGCTCACAAGAAACTTACATTCTACACTAAGGGTAGGGGAAATAGAGAAACAGAACACTTACACAAGTACTGTGGGCCTAGGGTGAATATCAAAGTACTTAAGGGGTTACCAACCAACTACATAGTTGAGGCAGAAGGGAGGGTGGATACAGGAAATGAAGGGCTAAGTTTGTGAAGGCCTCTTGTAGGAGATGTGATTTTAGGAGGGTTTCGAAGGTCGAGAGAGTGGTAGACTATAAGATATGAAGGGGGAGGGAATTCTAGAACTGAGAGAGAATGTGGGTAAGGGGTTGCTGGACTGGATGGGTGAGATTAAGCAACAAATAGTAGGGTGGTGCTACAACAGCAGAGTAGGAGATGAGTGAGGCTAGGTAGAAAGGAGAGAGGTGTTTCAGTGCCTTAAAGTGCCTTAGAGAAGCAGCATGGCTCAGTGGAAAGAGCTTGGGCTTTGGAGTCAGAGGTCATGGGTTCAAATCCCAGCTCTGCCAATTGTCAGCTGTGTGACTTTGGGCAAATCACTTAACTTCTCTGTGCCTCAGTTCCCTCATCTGTAAATTGGGGATGAAGACTGTGAGCCCCACATGGGACAACCTGATCACCTTTGTAACCTCCCCAGTGCTTAGAACAGTGCTTTGCACATAGTAAGCACTTAGCGTGGCTCAGTGGAAAGAGCCCGGGCTTTGGAGTCAGAGTTCATGGGTTTGAATCCCGACTACGCCAATTGTCAGCTGGGTGACTTTGGGCAAGTCACTTCACTTCTCTGTGCCTCAGTTACCTCATCTGTAAAATGGGGATTAAGACTGTGAGCCCCCCATGGGGCAACCTGATCACCTTGTAACCTCCCCAGTGCTTAGAACGGTGCTTTGCACATAGTAAGCACTTTAATAATAATAATAATGATAATAGTAATAATAATAATGATGGCATTTATTAAGTGCTTACTATGTGCAAAGCACCGTTCTAAGCACTGGGGAGGTTACAAGGTGATCAGGTTGCCCCATGGGGGGCTCACAGTCTTAATCCCCATTTTACAGATGAGGTAACTGAGGCACAGAGAAGTGAAGTGAAGTTGATGGTAAGGAGTTTTTGTTTGATGCAGAGGTGGATGGGCAACCACTGGACGTTCTTGAGGAGTGGGAAAATATGGAATGAATGGTTTTTCATCAGCAGAGTGAGGGGAGAGGGGAGAGAAGTTAATGAGAGGAGAGGAGAGGACAGTAGATTTTAAAAAGCAGTACCTGCCCTAGAGGGGCTAGTGGGGGAACTAGGAAAAATAAGGAAAGTGGATATGTACAAACGGTGCTGTAGGGTTTGTACAGATGTGCTGCAAGGGGTAATGTAAGTGTATAGTCAGGGCCAAGTGCTGTGGTAATATTTGGGGAAATAAAAGCAGTGGAGAGGAGCAATTAATCAGGGAAGCCCTCCTGAAGGAGAATAATTTCAGAAGTCCTTTGAAGAGGAAGTGCTCAGGTCTGGGAAAGATCAAGAGGGAGGGAGTTCCAGGTAGCAGAAAGGATATAATATAATAATAATAATGGCATTTATTAAGTGTTTACTATGTGTAAAGCACTGTTCTAAGCGCTAGGGGGGATACACATCATCAGGTTTTCCCACATGGGGCTCACAGTCTTCATCCCCATTTTACAGATGAGGTAACTGAGGCTCAGAGAAGTTAAGTGACTTGCCCAAGGTCACACAGCAGACTTGTGGCGGTGCCGGGATTAGAATCCATGACCTTTGACTCCCAAGTCCGTGCTCTTGCCGCTGAGCCATGCTGCTTCTCATAGCAAGGGATAAAATGAGACTTGAAGAGTACGGTGTCAGTGAATTTTCATTTTCCTCAGTAATGCTGTCTTCCACCAACATAGATACTATGATTCATCAGTTGTGCATAAATAGCAGTCACTGACTTGCTTTATTTCACTGAATGGAATTAATTAACCCCCTTCACATAACTCTGTGTGTCTCCCCCTGACCTCACAAAGTTCCTCCATTGTTAGCTGTTGATACCAGTGACTGCAGGAAGCCAACAGGTATCTCTTTACAATTTTACTGTGCGACCAAAGGTCACAAATCATGTGATTCAGAGAGTATGACTTGCAAAATTTCACATTTTGGTTGAACAATCCATTATGTATTTCATTTTCCCACTCAATCCTTCTCTCTTCTTCACCCACTGCCCCATCCCACCCCCTCTCAAGATAGAGGGAGGGGGAGAAGCAGAAGGGGCGGCAGAGTTTATATAAAGTCAGCAATCTTTACCCATGGATCAATCCACAAACCATCACTTGTCCTGGTGACTGTTAGATGGGGTGCCTGACAGGCTGCTTAATCTATCCCACTCCCTTCCGCGTCACCCCAACCTGCTCCCTTCATTCATCCCCTCTCCCAGCCTCATGTCACTTAAGTAAATATCTGTTATTTATTTATATTAATGTCTGTCTCCCCCTCCAGACTGTGAACTTATTCTGGGCAGGGACTTTGACTGTTTATTGTTATATCGTACTCTCCCAAGAGCTTAATACAGTGCTTTGTGCACAGTAAGGACTCAATAAATACAATTGAATGAATAGGAGCAAATATGACCAACTCCTCTGTAGTTCTCCTCACGAAGATGCTTGGAAGGTAGGATCTGATGCAATCTCAGCAGGACAGTTTTGTCAGGGCCAAAACACGTGGTCATTAATGATTATGGTATTTGTTAAGTGCTTACTATGTGTCAGGAACTGTATTAAGTGCTGGGGTGAATACAAGAAAATCAGGTTGTACACAGTCCCTGTCCCAGGCGGGTCTCTCAGTCTTAATACCCATTTTAAAGTTGAAGTAACTGAGGCACAGAGAAGTGAAATGACTTGCTCGAGGTCACACAGCAGACAAGTGACAGAGCTGGGATTAGAGCCCATGAACTTCTGATTTCCAGGCTCGTGTTCTATTCACTACTCCATGTTGCTGCCAGGATCAAGGAGCAAGGAACACCCACTTGGATAGCACTGACCAATGAAATCATAAGAGGCCCATTTAACAAGGAAAATCCATGATGTTTGTTCAGTCTCTGCTGTAGTTTGAGGACTGCTCCTGATTTCTCCCTCATTCCAGCCTTGCTTTTTCTAGTTAGTGAATGGGAATGATCCCTGACTTCCACCTCACAGAGCCAGCAGTGAGTTTGGCTACCGAGATTCATGAGTACATATATTGCAAGTACTAACACATCTTTAGCAAGAAATACAACCCAAAGCACACCTTTGAAATTCCACCTGAGTGTGGCTACGTATACTGGTGGCAACTCTTGATATACAGATACTTGGAGGTAAAACTCATGACTTATTTACCAGCCAATTCCTTCCCTGTGTTCCAAATTCAATCCAAAGGCGGCTCAATTTCAACTGAGCTGTCAATATAATATACCATGCTCTCCCGCTCCCTAACCTTTCCTTATATTACAGGATCCTCACTTATTTGTAATGAAACACTATGAATAAATCAATGTATGTTAATTTAGTGGGTCTTCAATTTTTTATGAAGGGCTTCTCAAAATCTAATTCCCAGCTTTGCTAGAGACAGTCTTTGAAAATTTTAAGTCACTGGTTTCATGAAGGTGGGGGTGGGCGATGGTGCATGGAAGAGAAGAAGGCAGGCATGAAAAAGAGGGGCAAGAGAATTCTGCTGCATCATGAACCTAAAAACAATGGCAACAAGGATTTAGAAAGACCTTTGTTTTACAAAGAACAAAGAGAATTTGATTTCAATAGCTACCCTGAAAGCTCAAAATGCAAAACCATTTCCTACTGGCTTTCTGACAGACAAACCCGATTAAGGACCTCTGGCGAGCTTTGCTGTATGGAGACATGGCCGGTCACTACCCAGAATGCTGGGACCAGAGGCTTGTTCTGATGACTGGGAAAAAAAACACCTCAGAAATAATGAATTCCTTCAGTTACCCAATGGTAGCGAACAATGAAAATTTAGGCACAGAGCCCCCAAGAGAACTGTGCCACTTCAAGGGATGTCAGTGTTTTTATTATAAAACAGCTGATTTTTAGATTTGGTGACCTGCCTGAAATTGGCTCTCTAAGGCCATTCTAAAACTTCTGTTTTCTTTCAGGGCTGGCCACTTGGTGGATCCTGGCAAATTCTAAAGCAAACTTTCAAAACAGGACTCTAGTTAAAAAAAAAGAATCATCCGGATTGAAAAATGAGTGTCCTAAAAATATGCAACATTGATTCTTTGTTTAAATATAGTTTGAAAATAAATTAGGAATGGCTTACCATTAAAACAGGGGGTTGGTACAAGGATTTTTGGGATTGGATACTGGTAAATTTGTAGCGCTTTATACTTGACCTAGAGGGATATTATGATTAAATGAGCCCTCAGCCCACCTTCTGTCTCTCCCTCCCACCTTCTGTGGATTGATGTTTTGAAGACTTTTGAAGAAGGCCTTCAACCCTAAAACATTCTGCTGTAGTTTGAGCACCACTCCTCATGTCTCCCACATTTCAGCCTTGCTTTTTGTGGTTAGTGAATGGGAATGGTCCCTGATTTCCACCTCAGAGAGCCAGCGGTGAGTTTGGCTCCAGAGAGATATTCATGAGTACATATATTGCAAGTACTAACACACCTTTAGAGAAATACAACCCAAAGCACACCTTTGAAATTCCGCCTGAGTGTGATTACATTAAATCCATCAGGTCCGACCTCCCCAATGTCACTTCCCCCCCTTCTCCAACCCCCTGGCTCTCAACACTCTCTGCTACTCTCCCATCCTTCCCAGCAGTATCCTCAGAGGAGCTCTCCTCCCTCCTCTCAAGTGCTACTCCGGCCACCTGTGCTTCTGACCCCATTCCCTCTTATCTCATGAAATCTCTCGCTCCATCCCTTCTCCTCTCCTTAACTTCCATCTTCAACCGCTCACTCTCCACTGGTTCCTTCCCCTCTGCCTTCAAACATGCCCATGTGTCTCCCATCCTAAAAAAACCCTCTCTTGACCCCACCTCACCTTCTAGTTATCTCCCCATATCCCTCCTACCATTCCTTTCCAAACTCCTTGAATGAGTCGTCTACACGCGCTGCCTCGAATTCCTCAACACCAACTCTCTCCTCAACCCCCTCCAGTCTGGCTTCCGTCCCCTACCTTCCACGGAAACTGCCCTCTCAAAGGTCACCAATGACCTCCTGCTTGCCAAATCCAACGGCTCATACTCTGTCCTAATCCTCCTCGACCTCTCAGCTGCCTTCGACACTGTGGACCACCCCCTTCTCCTCAACACGCTATCTGACCTTGGCTTCACAGACTCCGTCCTCTCCTGGTTCTCCTCTTATCTCTCCGGTCGTTCATTCTCAGTCTCTTTTGCAGGCTCCTCGTCCCCCTCCCATCTCCTTACTTTCGGGGGTTCCCCAAGGTTCAGTGCTTGGTCCCCTTCTGTTCTCGATCTACACGCACTCCCTTGGTGACCTCATTCGCTCCCACGGCTTCAACTATCACCTCTACGCTGATGACACCCAGATCTAAATCTCTGTCCCTGCTCTCTCCCCCTCCCTCCAGGCTCGCATCGCCTCCTGTCTTCAGGACATCTCCATCTGGATGTCTGCCCGCCACCTAAGCTCAACATGTCCAAGACTGAACTCCTTGTCTTCCCTCCCAAACCCTGCCCTCTCCCTGACTTTCCCATCTCTGTTGACGGCACTACCATCCTTCCCGTCTCACAAGCCTGCAAACTTGGTGTCATCCTCGACTTCACTCTCTCATTCACCCCTCATATCCAAGCCGTCACCGAAACCTGCCGGTCTCAGCTCCGCAACATTGCCAAGATCCACCCTTTCCTCTCCATCCAAACCGCTACCCTGCTCGTTCAAGCTCTCATCCTATCCCGTCTGCACTACTGCATCAGCCTTCTCTCTGATCTCCCATCCTCGTGTCTCTCCCCACTTCAATCCATACTTCATGCTGCTGCCCGGATTGTCTTTGTCCAGAAACGCTCTGGGCATGTTACTCCCCTCCTCAAAAATCTCCAGTGGCTACCAATCAATCTGCGCATCAGGCAGAAACTCCTCACCCTGGGCTTCAAGGCTCTCCATCACCTCGCCCCCTCCTACCTCACCTCCCTTCTCTCCTTCTACAGCCCACCCCGCACCCTCCGCTCCTCTGCCGCTAATCTCCTCACCGTGCCTCGTTCTCGCCTGTCCCGCCATCAACGCCCGGCCCACGTCATCCTCCGGGCCTGGAATGCCCTCCCTCTGCTCATCCGCCAAGCTAGCTCTCATCCTCCCTTCAAGGCCCTACTGAGAGCTCACCTCCTCCAGGAGGCCTTCCCAGACTGAGCCCCTTCCTTCCTCTCCCCCTCATCCCCCTCTCCATCCCCCCATCTTACCTCCTTACCTTCCCCACAGCACCTGTATATATGTATATATGTTTGTACATATTTATTACTCTATTTATTTATTTATTTTACCTGTACATATATATTCTATTTATTTTATTTTGTTAGTATGTTTGGTTTTGTTCTCTGTCTCCCCCTTTTAAACTGTGAGCCCACTGTTGGGTAGGGACTATCTCTGTATGTTGCCAACTTGTACTTCCCAAGTGCTTAGTACAGTGCTCTGCACACAGTAAGCGCTCAATAAATATGATTGATTGATTGATTGATTGATTACAGCTCACCATCATGTGCTTCCCATTGGGCTGGGCTGACCCACCAGCAAAATCTCAATGGGATTGGTTGGTTTCCTGAAGAGTGGGAGCTGGAAGAAGAGGATGGGCAAACAAAAGCCAGAAGTGGAGAAGCACTGTGAACTAATAGAGCACAGGCCTGGGAGTCAGAAGGACCTGGGTTCAAACCCAACTCTGCCACTTGTCTGCTGTGCAACCTTGGGCAAGTCACTTTCACATCTCTGGGCCTCAGTTTCCTCATCTGTAAAATGGAGATTAAGACTGTGAGTCCCATGTGGGACAGGGACTGTGTCCAACCTGATTAGCTTGTATCTATCACATTGCTTATTTAGTACAGTGCCTGGTACATAATAAGCACTTAACAAATACCATAAAAAGAAAAAAAGTGGATCCTCTCTGCTCCTCACTCCCTCCCACCTTAATACTCCTAATCCTCTTTATCACTATATTTATTAAGCAATGTTTCCTTGCCAAAGCACGATGCTAAGCGCTCCCAGTAAGTTTTTCAGAGCAAGTATGCCAGCCCTATGTGCCATCTGGACACCAAGAAGTCCTCTCTCCCACACTTCAGCTCTTCTTCTTCATAGATACATCCAGAAACCACAGATCCAGCCCTGTGATGCCTATTTCCAACAGTCACCCTTCACCTTCCCTCTTCACTTCTTCCCACCTCCAGCCCCAGCCTGATGACAAGATTCAGTTGTCCAACAGGAAGCCATAAGCTCATGGCCAAAGAGGTAACAGGTCACAGAGACATCTATTTTCAGATATCAGTGGTCAACTCACTGCACCAATCAAAATTTCTCCCTCCACCCTTCCCCCAAACACACCCCAGAACTTTTCAAAACTCATGATGATATTTTACAGATCAGCAACACTCCTGCCCTGGAACAGAATGATATGAACTAAAGGCATGGCTGATATCCCCCTAATACCCGACTCTTCTCAGATCCAACCACAGAAAGCAGCACTGTTTTTTGTCAATGTTCTTTATCAAAGTGTAAGCCCCTTGTGGGCAGGGTTCATGTCTACCAACTCTACTATATTATACTTCCCCAAGCATTTAGTCTGGTGCTCTGCATAATAAATCCACAAATACCATTGATTGAATGATTGATTGAAAGGACAAGAGAAATGAATACTGTAACTCTGTTCCTTGACCATTTCTGAACAAATTGCATTATCCAACTTGATGAGAAAACCGTCCTATGAACCATTATTAATTTCCCTATTATTATTCTCACAAACTTTCCACTTTAAAATAAAATAGTTGTCTTTGGTAAGTAAAGCAAATGTAAATTTGAACTGAATTTAAATAGGATTCTAATCTGAACAGATCACAATCAGTCATGGACTGCAGAATTTAGGGACAAATAGTTATGTTCCATCTAAGGGACTTACATAAACATTTTAGGACTTCAGGCTTGAGTTCTTCAGCAAATTCCAGTGTGTTTTCCCAATTCAGAGCTTAGAGAACAGATCTATTCAAGCTGTGGGACTAAATCAAATATTGTCTTCCAGGTACACAATGCAATTTAAAAATCAATTTGCTGTTTAACTGGCAAGCTGGGCAATGATTTCTGGGCCAATGCACTGTATTTGAATGTTCACTTCAGTTTACTTCTTTCTCTCTCCCTCTCTCTCTCTTTCTCTGCACCCCTCTATTTTTTGTACTTTGTAACAGTTTCCTCAAAAGGCATGTGAGTGATCCCACTTCCTTCCCACCTCACTCTCTGATCTTTGAGAAGCAGCATGGCTTAGTGGACAGAGCTCGGTTCTGGGAATCAAAAGGACCAAGGTTCTAATCTCAGCTTTGCCACATGTTTGCTGTGTGACCTTTGGCAAGTCACGGCACTTCTTTGGGCTTCAGTTACCTCATCTGTAAAATGGGGATAATATTGTGAGCACCATGTGGGGCAGGGTCTGAATACCGTGTATTGACCCCAGCACTTTTGTGTTTGGAACCTCGTAAGTGCTGTAAAAGTGCCTTAGTCATTATTATCATTATTATCTGTTTTATTCCTTTCCCTCCCAAGCTGTAGAGAGAGCCAAGAGGGTCTCCAGGAGGAATTTATCTCATAGCATGGAAAAGCATGTGGCTAGGCCTAGGGAGACCCACTGGCCTCTTAAATAAGTGGTCCGTCCTAGATTCAAATCTGAATCTTCTGAGATGATGGTTCACTTCCCCAAAATGCAGAGTTTTCTTTCCTCTTTGGAAGAATGATCTAATTTCCAGGAGAGGAGCTCCAACTGGTGGGACCGATACTTTCACCTAACAAGCCTGCTGACCGTTTTAGTTTTAGTGCTCTCTGAGGAAGGTGAGGTCGGCTGAAGGAGAGAAAGGCATCATGTGAAGGGAGCCATGGTGAAACTTGCCTTCATCAACAACCTATGGAAAAGAGAGCAGAGTCTTGTAAGGGCTTCACTTTCCCCACAGACCCCCAGTTTGAGGACTCTCTTAGGGAAACCACAATCAATCAGTGGTATTTATTGAGGGCTTAATATGCACTGAGCACTGGACTAAGCACCTGGGAGAGTACAACAGTTAGAAAAGATCCCTGACCTCAAGAAGCTTGTGGTCTAAAGGAAAACTCACTCTAGACTGTGAGCTTGTTGTGGGTAGGGATTGTGTTTGTCTTTTGTTATATTGTTATCTCCCAAGTGCTGACTACAGTGCTTTGCACAATAAATGCTCAATAAATACGATTGAATGAATGAATGAGAACTGGCATTCTAGTGATTCTCATTAATTGAAGTCTAAGAATATCACTTTGGTGGAATTGAGGAAAACATACATAAGATCTATTTCAATCACTCCCCTCTCTACTTGCTTTGAGACAGTCCTTTTGGAGGCCTCCAAGGTGGAGGGTAATGGAGTTCTTCAGGGGAGGGCAGATAATCTACCCTGTTCCAGGTATCGCAAAGGTGATGCACAGCCTCGTTTGCACAAACAAGAGCCATCTTGCCAACCTCATCACAAAAAGGACCTAAGGGGACACTCTTGTCCCATTTTAAAATATTCCACAGACATGGTAATAAGCATTAAAAGCCAATTTTATTTTCCATCCCCTAAATATAATTGGATTTATGTATGTCTGACACTGACTGTCCTTGAATATGAAGTAAAACCGCAAAAATGGATATTGTATCTCTTTTCAAAGAAGGAATTTGGCTTAACAAATTCTAACAAAGGCCTCCAAATCACAATTTCTGGATTCTCTCCCAACACCATCACTGTACTAACCCAAAGTTGAAGTGGACTTTCACCACAGGCTCAGAGAGCTAGCCTGTTTGCCTGCCTCTGAGTAGGATTACATAGTGGCTCTTCAACACAGGTGTTTGTAAACCCTGTTCCTAAAGGTGGTTGAAATGGAGGGGTCACCCACTTCCTCACAGCCTGCATAAAATCCTTTCGGTGAGTGAGGATTCCTAATTGGATTTCTAAATCTCTCTCACTGTATTAACAAGTTGCTTCCCTGGTTTACGCCTTGGTTTCCCCACTGAAGGGAAATCTCAGCTCACTGATCTCCTACTACAACCCAGACTACACCCCTGGATCCCCTAATGACAACCTTCTCATTGTGCCTCCATCTCGTCTGTCTTACCACCACATCCTCCCTTTGGTGTGGAACTCCCTCCCGCTTCACATTGGACAGCCCACCATTCTCACCACCTTCAAAGCCATCTGAAAATCATATCTCCTCCAAGAGGGCTTTCTGAACAAAGCCCATATCAATTAACCAATCAACCAATGGTATTTTTTGAGCACTAAGTGTGGAGCACAGTACAAAGCACTTGGGAGAGTACAACAGAATGAGCAGACACATTCCTTTGCCCATAATGAGCTTATAGTCTAGAAGGGGAGACAGACATTAATATAAATAATTTATAATATCTAACAAAGATGTGAGAAGCAGCGTGGCTTAGTGTAAAGAGCACGGGCATGGGAGTCAGAGATCACGGGTTCTAATCCTGACTCTGCCACTTGTCTGCTGTGTGACCTTGGGCAAGTCACTTAACTTCTCTTTGCCTCAGTTCCCTCATCTGTAAAATGGGGATTAAGACTGTGAGCCCCATGTGGGACAACCTGATTACCTTGCATCTACTCCAGGGCTTAGAACAGTGCTTGGAAGATAGTAAGCGCTTAAAAAATACCATTATTATTATTATTATTATTGTTATGTATATAAATATGCTGTGGGACTTATGTACACTTTAGCATAGGGCTTGGTGCATGGTAAGCACTTAAGCAAATAATGCTATTTATTGAGCTCTCGCAGTGTGCAGAGTTTTATACTAAGCGCTTGGAAGAATGCAATACAATAGAGTACGTATAAGTGATCCATGCCCACAAGAAGCTTACAGGTTACAGGGGGAGATAGATATTAAAATAAATTACAGACAGATATTTACATAAATGTTATTCCCACGTTTTTCCTTCTATTTGCTTCTAAGCACTTGGTAATCACCTCACTCTCAGCCCCACAGCCCTTATCCTTACACTCTGCCATTTCCCCTATTTGTAATTTATTTCAATGTCTGTCTCCCCCTCTAGTCTGCAAATCTGTACACACATCAAACACTCAACAAATATCACTGACTGCTATTGAGAGGGGACAACTTTGACAGAGGCATGCGTTTCTAAGCTACTTTCAACCCTCTGGATGAAAGGTTCTGGAAAACGAAAGCAGGATTATGTATAATTGAATGTGGCTCAGAAAAAACACAGTTTCTTAAAATGGCAATCATGCATCACACTAACGAGTCTGCCAAGTTTACATGGAAATAGTTTTTCTTTACGACCAAGAAGCAAGATAAACAAGGTAAACTGGGAGATCTGAGAGGAGCAGATGAACCTAATAAGGTCCTATATGAGGCTCACAGCCTAAGTAAGAGGAAGAATGGGTATTTAATCCCCATTTTGCAGATGAGGGAACTGAGGCCCAGAGAAGTGAAATGACTTGCCCGAGGTCACACAGGCAGGTCCTGGCTCCCTCGGACTCCCAGGCCCCTGTTCTTATCACTCTTCCTCCCTTCCCCATCGCCCCTACTTCCTCCCTCTGCTCTACCACCCCCCCCCGCCCGCCCCACAGCATTTGTGTATATTTGTACATATTTATTATTCTATTTATTTAATTAATGATGTGTATATTTCTAGAATTCTATTTATTCTATTTATCTATTTTGATCCTATTGATGCCTGTCTACTTGTTTTGTTTTGTTGTCTGTTTTTCCCTTCTAGACTGTGAGCCCCTTTCTGGGTAGGAATTGTCTCTGTTGCCGAATTGTACTTTCCAAGCGCTTAGTACAGTGCTCTCCACACAGTAAGTGCTCAATAAATACGATTGAATGAAAGAATGAATGGAGGTAACTGGAAAAGCTTAACAGCCTGTGCCCCATGGCATAATGGATACAGCACAGGCCTGGGAGTCAGGAGGTCATGAGTTCTAATCCTGACTTCTCCACTTGCAAGTCACTTTACCTCTCTGGGCCTCAGTTCTCTCATCTGTAAAATGGGAATTGAGACTGTGAGCCCCACGTGGGACAGGGGCTGTGTTCAACCCAATTTGCTTGTACACACCCCAGCACTTAGTACAGTATCTGACTCCTAGTAAGAACTTAACAAATTCCATTACTGGTATCCTGTAATAGTAACAAAGATGAGCATGAGGGTCAAGAACAAAATGTTTTCCTGAATCTTTGTCTTAATTACATAGAGATCACTGAAAAGACTCCCAGCTTCTGTGAGACTCAGTTTTCCATAATATGGGCCCATTTCCTCCTTCCTATTGGAAGGCTAATCTATATCTGGCAAAGTCCTTATCCCAAGGCCTGATTAGCCTGGACATGCCAGTATCATTCATTCAATCGTATTTATTAATAATAATAATAATGACATTTATTAAGCACTTCCTATGTGCAAAACACTGTTCTAAGCGCTGGGGAGGCTACAAGGTGATCAGGTTGTCCCATGGGGGGCTCACAGTCTTTCTTAATCCCCATTTTCCAGATGAGGTAACTGAGGCACAGAGAAGTTAAGTGACTTGCCCAAAGTCACACAGCTGACAAGTGGCAGAGTCGGGATTTGAGCCCCTGACCTCTGACTCCAAATCCCGTGCTCTTTCCACTGAGCCATGCTGCTTCCCACTTATTGAGCACTTACTGTGTGCAGAGTACTGTACTAAGTGCTTGGGAAGTACAAATTGGCAACATATAGAGACAGTTCCTACCCAACAATGGGCTCACAGTCTAGAAGATAATTATGGTATTTGTTAAGTGCTTACCAGTGCCAGGCATTGTACCTAGCGCTGGGGTGGACACAAGCAAATCGGGTTGGACGTAGTCTCTTGTCCCACATGGGGCTCACAATCCCAATCCCCACCCTACAGATGAAGTAACTGAGGCACAGAGAAATGAAGCAGTGTAGCTAAGTGGAAAGAGCCCGGGCTTGGGAGTTAGAGGACATGGGTTCTAATCCCAGCTCTGCAACTTGTCTGCTGTGTGACCTTGGGCAAGTCACTTAACGTCTCTGTGCCTCAATTTCCTCATCTGTAAAATGGGGATTAAGACTGTGAGCCCCATGTGGGACAACCTGTTTACCTTGTATCTATCCAGTGCCAATATCCCACTTCCACCACTTCACAGGGACTTCAACACCATGCAGTTGAACAAGGGATTGCTAGACTTGTAAAAGGGTGTCCTACAACATTTGGGTTTGGTGTTTGATTTCTTTCTCTACCAGCCTTCCTGTCTTCCTTCCTGGTCGTAGCTACTGGATTGGATCAAAGTGCGCTCACCTTCTGGGCTGATAACCCAAAAGACACTAGTACTAAATGAATGAATAATAACGGTATTTATTAAGTGCTTACCAAGCACAGTTCTAAGCTCTTCGGTAGAGACAAGGTAATCAGGTTGGACACAGTCCCTGTTCCACATGGAGCTCACTGTCTTAATTTCCATTTTATAGATGAGGGAACTAAGGCACAGAGAATTTAAGTGACGTCCCCAGGGTCACACAGCAGATGAGTGATGGAGCTGGGATTAGAACCGAGGTACTTTGTCTCCCAAGCCTGTGCTCTTTCTAAGCCATGTCTGCTTCCTTTGGGTCCCTCTGACCGTGAACTCTGCTGAGGACAGCAGCATGGCTTAGTGGGCAGAACTTGGGCCTGGGAGCCAGAAGCACCTGGGTTCTAATGCTGCTACATGTCTGCTGTGTGACCTTGGGCAAATAGCTTCTCTGGGCTTCCGTTACTTTATCTGTAAAATGGAGATTAAGACTGCGGAGATTAAGCCCATTGCGGGACAGGGACTGTCACCATCCTAATTAATTTGCATCTATTCCAGTATTTAAAATAGTGCTTGGCACATAGTAAGTGCTTAACAAGTACCATTATTATTGTTAACTACCTCCTCTTAACCCCCAAGAGCCACAGAGCCTGAGCTCAGGGAGAGTGGGGTCAAATCTGGGTGAGTTCTGGGGTAAGCAAATTTCCAAGTCTCCCACAGTGCGAAGGGCAGAGGTGCAACCAGGCGAGTGGCACATGATTGTTGGGTTAAGGTGAGGGAGGGAAGATGGCCAACCTGTGAGACAATTTGATTCAGTGAGCATCCTTCAGCTGTGGGGCTAGGCTCCCTTTCCCTAGAAATCCTTCCTTCACGTCCCCGTTTCACTTCTCTGCTACCTGTGCCTAAAATCCTTTGTCAGGAAAGAGCGCAATATGAGAGTCAAAAGTGACTTCTGTACTAGTCAGTCATTCCTACACCAACACCATCATTTCTTCCAGCCACTTCTGCCTCATCCACTCATGTTAGTTTCCTCCTGCCTTTTTTATGGTATTTTTAAAGTGCATACTAAGTGCCAGCAACTATATTAAGCACTCGGGTAGATACAAGCTAATCAGGTTGGACACAGTACATATTCCACATGGGGCTCATAGTCTTAATCCCCATTTTACAGATGAGGGGATTGAGGAACAGAGCAGTTAAGTGAATTGCCCAAGGTCACACAACAGACAATTGGCAGACCTGGGGTTAGAAGCAAGTCCTTTGATTCACAGGGAAATGTTCTTTCCACTACAGCATGAGTCTTCTAGCCTCTTCTTTGACTGAGGGTGAAGAGACTTTGTCTAAACCTACAAGCCTGAATCATTTTACTGGAGGAAACAAAATATTTGATAAATAAGGAATCTGGACCTAGCGGTAAATGGGTGTAGACATATACTGACAAAAGGCGGCAGAGAAGTTTCTTACTCCCACCCCTGGGTTCAACCAACTTTCTTGGAATGAGTTCCATTGGCAGTCTCTTTTCAGAGACTTGGAGTTAACTCTTAAAAGCATCGAAGGGTTGCCCATCACTCTGACAGATTCGAGCGCAGGGCCAGCCTTTCCATCTGCCACGCTTCGAGTCCCGTCGATCTATAGATGACATGCTTTGGAGAAGATTAAAGTAAAGGAGAAAGTAAATCAAATCAATGTGAAGATACCAAGTAATGTCAATGCCAGCTGGAACTCGCTGTAAGGAATGATTACAAATGATCAAGCCAGAAGCTTTAACTTTTGTACTCATTTTTTTCTTTAAGTGTTACATTTTCAACTATGAATTCTGAATGTCATTTGGCTCAGCAACAGCTCAATTATTATGCCAGCAATCTGACAGTCACACAGAACTCCCCCAAACGTAAAAATCTGAAGGAGTTGTTTCTTTTAGAGGATGGAAATACCTAAGCCTAAACATTAAATCAGACCAGAGAGAATCAAGATCTAGTATAGGATCGGGTCATTAGCTGGCCAGTGTCCCAAGCAGAAACTCACACCTATATAACCAGATCTGCAGAACACATTAGGAAGCAGAGGGTTGAGCAATTTCCCATGGAGTTCTGGATCTTTCAGACCTCAATGGGAATGACTTTTCTGACTGGGAGAATCCCTCTAAACTGTAAGCTCCTTGTGGGCAGGGAACATGTCAAGGAACACATCTATCAATCCTCTCATATCCTCTCCCAAGTGCTTAGTAAACATGATTGAGGGATTGAATGATCAATCAATAGATCATATTTATTGAGTGCTTACTGTGTGCAGAGCACTGTACTAAGCGGTTGCCTGAATTTCCATTTCACTGTGAAGTAACACACCATCCCAGACTAGTGCTTAGCAGACCCAAAAGCCAAGGCTTCACACCAGGAACCCACTGGGATTTACTTAAAAAAGTTCAGGACACGTCACACTGCTCCTCAAAAATCTCCAGTGGTTGCCCATCCACATCTGCATCAAACAAAAACTCCTCGTTATTGGTTTCAAAGCATTCCACCACCTTGCCCCCTCCTAACTCACCTCATTTCTCTCCTTTTACAACCCAGCCAGCCTACTTCGTTTGTCTAGTGCTAACCTTCTCACTGTGCCTCGATCTCACCTGTCTCACTGCTGATCCCTTGCCCACATCCAGCCTCTGTCTTGGAATGTCCTCCCTCCTCAAATCTGACAGATAATTACTCTCCCTTGCTTCAAAGCCTTACTGAAAGCACCATTCCTCCAAGAGGTCTTCCCAGGCTAAGCCCCACTTTTCCTCATCTCCCATTCCCTTCTGCATTGCCCTGATTTGCTCCCTTTGCTCTTTCACCCTCCCTGCCTCACAGCACTTATTCACATATCTGTAATTTTATTTATTTGTATTGATGTCTGTCTCCACCCCTCTTGACTGTAAACCTATTGTGGGCAGGGAATGTGACTGTTTATTGTTGTATTGTACTCTTCCAAGTCCTTAGTAAAGTGTTCCGCATAAAGTAAGCTCTCAATAAAAGATTGAATGAATGAATACCATTATGCCATTGCTGAAATGGGGGCCCCACTTTAAGAGGGTATGATGATGTAGTTCAAAGTCAGAAACAATGGTCTTTCCAGCACTTAGAACAGTGCTTTGCACATAGTAAGCGCTTAACAAATACCATCATTATTATTATCCCAAGATGCAACCCAGCAGGAAAAATGAGAGGAGGGGTCATTTTTCAGCTGTCTGTACCTACCTTCTAGGGTAAGTGACCAACTTTTTCATACAAATAAATTGGTTGAGCAGGTGTACAGGGGCAGCATAAAGCACAGGAGAGAGAAATCATCTGATGACTCCAAATCTGCAGGCTGCTAAGATGGATAACCCAGACAGCATAGTGAGTTTTCTGCTTGGCTGATCCACACTGGCCCAAATGATTCGGTTCACCAAGCGATTGCCCAGTGCCCTGCTTCAGCTGGGCTGACCAAAAATTACAGGGACATTTCCCTCTTTTTTTTTTGCTGGTGATTTGCTTGCACTGGTAAATGCAGCTTATCCGCTTTACTGACCACGAAACCCCTAAGTCGAGGTTGGAGTGCTATTTGGTCAAATACGGTCACTTCAGGACATTCTTCCTGGAGTGCTTAGAGCAATGCTTTGCATCCAGTAAGCGCTCAATCAACACCATTGATCAGTGGGTACACCCTGTCCCAGGTGACCAAGCAACCTCCTCAGCACCCCTCGATCCTCCCATCATTCCTCACCCTCCATGCTGGAGGGCCATGCGGGCTGGAAACCTGCTTCCCCACAGGGTCGGAAGGTTCATTCCTTCAGTTGTATTTGCTGAGCACTTACTGTGTGCAAAGCACTGTACTAAGCACTTGGGAGAGTACAGTACAACAACAGCCATATTCCCTGCCTGCAATGAGACTGGGATAGAGATCCATGTTACCCAGAGAACTCTTGAGACCACACTCTCTCCAGGCATTCCCAGGACCATAGGACACCATCCATCCAATGTTGCATCCCTGCCCTTTACAATCTGCAGAATGAATGTTGGAATGAATACCTTGGTGACTAAGGACTGTTGCCTGAGTGGTGAGGACCCTGAGAACTCTGATCACTGAGTACACATAATATCAATCATATTTATTGACTGCTTACAGTGTACCTAAGCATTTGGGAGAATGCAATAAAACAGAGTTGGTAGGCACGTATAATGAACACTCCAATACCATAGCTACTATTGCTATTCTTGTAGAAATCCACTCCTGGTTTTCATCTGTGCCTGATTCCCAAAGACTGTTCTAATTCCTGGCTCCACTTGCCTACTGTGTGACCTTGGGCAAGTCACTTAAATTCTCTGTACCTCAGTTGCCTCATCCACAATATGGGGATTCAGTACCTGTTTTTCCTCCTACTAAGACTGTGAGCCCCATGTGGGACCTGATTAATATGGTGCTTGGGACATAGTAAGTGATTAACAAATATTATTATTATCACTATTATGATCATACCCAGTGACAGGTGAGTTTTTATCATGAAATAATTAACAATGAAATGGCAATCAACCAATTATGCTCCTTCTTTCATAGCATCTATTGGATAAAAATGGAACGTATACATGTCCGTAATTCATATGTTACAGGTTTGTCTGGAGACTTACTTTCACTTGGACAAAATTGTTTCCTTCCAAGCTAAGGCAGAGGGATAAAACCTTTCCTGGTCTTGGGTTGGAAGCCGGACATGTAGGTGTTATAAAAAAAAATAGGCACCTAACTGCAAATAAAAACTGTTCTGAAGCAATCAAATAAATAACAACCAGAAAATGCTTACAAGAGGACAAGCTGATGGAAGGATTTACATTAATAGCACATCTTTTATTCAGATGAATGATAAGTATATGGAAACTCAGAATCACAATTTCACAGCAGGATTTTTTTTTCTTGTGAGAGACACAATTTATGGTTACATATATTTGCAAGAATAAATTCAGGACCTACTGATTCAAATTAGCTAGTTCTTCAGGGCAAACCCAGGCCTTGTTTGCAACAATGCTGGCAAGAGAATCTGAGAAGAATCTGATTTAGACCATACTCGCTTCTTCCTCCACTAAAATGGAGGTTTTACTGCGAAGAAGCTATTACCAGACATGGTGGCAGTAAAAACACTGTTGGTTCTCTGACCAGTTACATGTGAAGCTGCTTCACGCCATCAGAATGTAGGCCGAGGTTGGGGAATATTTTTTCAAACAATAAAGATGAAAGAGCTAAGCACACCCTCTTCAGTGCACCCAAACTGAGGTTTTGCAATGTTATCCCCAGGAAGAAATACCTAACAAGATAATGCATACTAAATTCACAATGTAATCAATCACCCCTCTGGTTAACAAAACAGAAAATTCTATTTCCAAATAGGAAGTATCTACTAAGTAGAATTTGCATGGTTAAGCATATTCTAGTCAACTAAGCAATTGGATTGGTGGAACTTGGCCATCTGACACTGCACATTCTGAAATTTCTGTGTGCCGACTAAAGACAGAATGTTAAATGTACAATCATTCCCCAGTATTGTCTACTCAAAACAATGGTTGTGATTACTGTTGGAATAACATGGGGTGCAGCTTTCCTGTTCACTTGTTTCAGATTTAGGGACTACTCATCCCGACAGATCTAAAAGAAGGCACTGGCTCGTAATGGAATGGGAAAATAGGGTGTAATTTTTCAGCACTATTTTTTCTATTTCAGATCAATGTCTTACACATTTTGGCCCAGTAATCATTACTTCCACTCACTGGCCTTGAGATATCAGAAACCTACTCAATCTCATCATATTTAGCAAGAGCTGAATGGAAAGCAGTCTACCTGCAGCAAAGAAGAGAGTCAAAGCTTCCTGTCACTGTCAGGTTAAAAAACCTCACTCAGATGTTCTACACATCTAATAATAATAATAATAATAATAATAATAATA
Organism: Tachyglossus aculeatus; assembly: GCF_015852505.1. Lineage (NCBI taxonomy): Eukaryota > Metazoa > Chordata > Mammalia > Monotremata > Tachyglossidae > Tachyglossus > Tachyglossus aculeatus. The sequence goes on along the minus strand of NC_052073.1, from coordinate 29,796,724 downwards.
ATAATAATAATAGCAGCATTTGTTAAGCATTTACTATGTGCCAAGAACTGTTCTAAGTGCTGGGGTAAATAAAAGGTTATCAGGTTGTCCCACATGGGGCTCACGGTCTTAATCCCCATTTTTACAGATGAGGTAACTGAGGCACAGGGAAGTGACTCGTTCAAAGTCATCCAGCTGACAAGTGATGGAGCCATGACCTGTGACTCCCAAGCCCATGCTCTTTCCACTAAGCTACGCTGCTTCTCAGCCACACGGCTTATCAAATATATTCTTATTTACCCTGGCTCCATCTGCAAAAGCACCCAGAGACATATTCTTCTTTTGTCCTATTCTAGAGCAGAAATAGTCCTATTTTCCACTTAGCTATTGCAGGATGAAAGCAATGACTATTGATATGTAAAACATTCACTAAGGATTTAGGGGACAAAGCACTTTTTTTGAAATCTGGTATTTATAGGCAGGAGAGAAAATATTTGTCTTGGTAAACCAGAAAATAAAAGCTATGAATATGAATTAGGTCTGTATTACTGTATTTCATAAACGTATCTTGCACAATTTAATGATGTAAATCTCATAGCCTCAGAGAATTAAGAAACACCTTAAAAAAATAATATGCCCAATTAAAAGCAGTGTGGCGTCAGGGAAAGAACAAGGGCCTTAGCTGAGCAGCGGGGCATAGTGGATAGAGCATAGGCCTGGGATGCAGAAGGTCAGGGGTTCCAATCCTGAGTCCACTACTTGTCTGCTGTGTGACCTTGGGCAAGTCACTTTACTTCTCTGTGCCTCAATTACCTCATCTGTAAAATGGGGATTGAGACTGTGAGCCCCATATGGGGCAGGAATTGTGTCTAACTTGATTTGCTTGTATCTACCCCAGGGCTTAGTATATAGTACCTGGCACATAGTAAGTACTTAAAATATACCACAACTATTATTATTATTATTATCATCATTAGAGGACCTGCAGTCTACTCCTGGCTCCTCCACTTGTTTGCTATGTGACCTTAGACAAGTCAGTTAACTTCCCTGTGCTTCAGTTACCTCATCTGTAAAATGGAGATTAAAACTCTGAGCCCTATGTGGGAGAGGGTCTGTGTTCAACTTGATTATCTTATAGCTACCCCAGCACTTAGTACAATGCCCGACATAGTACATATTCAACAAATACAACAACAAAAACATTTGATCTACCAAAGATCCATATCTTTTTAAATATGACAACTGTGTCAAATAAAAAAAACTCTCACCCCATACACTGATGTTATAAGTGTAATTCATTCATTCATTTAATTATATTTATTGAGCACTTACTGTGTGCACAGCACTGTACTAAGTGCTTGGAAAGTACAATTTGGCAACAGATAAAATGAAAGAATAGGATATGGGGGAAAATGGGTTTGTCATTTTGAGTAAAAAACATTATTGGAAATAATTTCATTTTCCAAAAAAGGCAAATATAATCATACTCCACTCATTCTCAGGGCTCTTCTTTATCCTTTTCATCTTTATCCTCTTTCTCCAACTTCATTTTTTAAAAGAAAATTAGGTTGTAAGAGTCCAATAGAAATGTATTGTCCAAAACCCAGCCTCTCAAATTTAAACAACTTTTCTTCTCTCCTTAACTTACATTTCCTGGGCTCTTTTTTAGGACTGTGTATTTAGGTTACATGAATTATTGTAGAAGTTGGGATTTGGGAATTTGAGTCTGTTTTCCAAATGAAACTGTGATAATGGAAGTGAGAAGCCTCATAGGACAAGGAAATAAAGAAAAAAAATGAGAATCATAAAGGTAACACTTCAAAGGCAAAGCTAAGTGGAAAAGTGACCAATTATCCCAGTACTTTTGATCTATATGGACTGCTAATCTGGATCAATCAGACGAAGTCTACATGTTTTCTTCAGGAAAAAGAAATAAGATTTAGATTTGAATTATTCGGGTAACTGTTTCAACTCTACCTTGTGGAAAAGTCATTATTCAGTTGTGGTGGTGGGGGAAAAGGCATAATTTACCTATTTCATAAAATCACAAACAGAAGCAGCATCACAATCCACATGAGAGAGAGCTTCCAAGGGATGTTTTTTATGAAAAATTTCATGGAATAATGAAAGACTAGACTAGAGTTGTGCAGAGAGGTATAACTCCTGATTGACCAGGGAGTCTGAATAACTGACAACAGCTGTCCAAGGTAACGATTGTTAATATGATTATATATATTATATATATCATTATATATATATATATATATATATATATATATATATATATATATGATGGCATTTGTTAAGCACTTACTATGTGTGAAGCACTGTTTTAAGTGCTGGGGGGATACAAGGTGATCAGGTTGTTCCACGTGGGGCTCACAGTCTTAACCCCCATTTTACAGATGAGGTAACTGAGGCACAGAGAAGTTAAGTGACTAGCCCAAAGTCACACAGCTGACAAGTGGCAGAGCTGGGATTAGAACCTACGACCTCTGGCTCCCAAGCCCGTGCACTTTCCACTGAGCCATGATTACTACTACTACTATTAATATTTGTTAAACACTTACTATGTGCCAAGCACTATACTAAATGCTGGGGTAGATGTAATATTTGCTGATTGCACAAAGTCCCTGTCCCACATGGGACTTATAGTCTAATGGGGAGGTAGAACAGGTACCTTTGCCCCATTTTACAGATGAAAAAACAGCACCCCAGAAAAGTCCATTGATTTGCCCAAGGTCACATAGCAGTCAAGTGGAGGAGCTGGGGTTAGAGCCCAGGTCTTCTGACTCCCAGGCCCAGAGAACACAATTGATTGTGGTACTTGTTTTGCACTATGTGCCAAGAACCATACTAAGTGCTGAGGTAGATATAAAGTAATCAGATCCCACAGGGGGCTCACAGCCTAAGTTGAAGGGAGGCTTCTTATCTGCCCGACTGGTTCTTATCTGTCAGGGCTTTCCAAGGAGTTCTCTAATAGTGGAGTCCACATCACAGCATAAGCTTTTTTTCCCCTTTTTTCCCCTCTCTTGGGATAATTCATTTTCCCTGTAGTGAATTTAATTCCCACTGTTTGATTCAACAGACAAGTATTCCTTTTGTTTGTACGTAAAATAGCCTCTGGTCACACTGCCCTTCCCCAAAAGAAACATTATCGATTTATCAGGTCATTGTTCCCTATAGAATAATAATAATCATAATAATACAATGATAATGAAATAATGGGGCATTTGCTAAGCACATACAATGTGCCAAATATTGTACTAAGCACATGGGTAAATAACAATCCAATTTTCTCAGTCCCAAATGGTGATCACAGACAAAGGGTGATGGAAAGCAGGTATTTAATCCCCATTTTACAAATGAGGGGTCTGAGGCACAGAGAAGTTAAGTGGCTTGCCCAAGGTAACACAGTAGGCTGGTCCTTTTTTTTTTCTTTTCCACTGGTATTTTTTAAGCACTTACTATTTGTCAGGCATTTTACTAATCACTGGGGTAGATAAAAGTTAAATAAGGTTGAAAAACAAGGGGCAAGGGAACCGAGGCATAGAAAAGGGACAAGGGAACTGAGACATAGAAAAGTTAAGTGACTTGTGCAAGGTCACACAGCAGACAATTGGCAGAACCGGGATTAGAACTACTTTCACTAGGCCACAGAATGGGAAGGATAAGGTTTATAGACTAGAAAAGCCTGAAATGTAGCCTGTCATTCAAGTGGATCATCCAGCTGTCAAGGATGGAAGCGGGGAGGAGGGTGAAAGTGTTTTTGGGAGAATCAAGTGCTTTGTGCCTCACAAAACCACAAGTTTTGATGGCATGGGAAATATTTCTTTCCATCATTTTTTGGACAAATATTAAGTTTTTCTCATGCAAATTTGGGTCTAAATCAGATTTTTCAACTGTAAATATTCTACCTTTAAATGTGCCTATCCATTTGGTCTTGGGAAGGCTTAACCTAAAAATACACGAGGAACCGACATTTCTTCCTACTGAATTTCCCAAAGAATTAATTTTAGCCACAATTTTAAAATGGACAATCCTGATGTTCATGGAGTTTCTGAGGAATAGATGAACCTAAATGGTAGCAGGTCTTTCTAGTAACCTCATTTCTGAGCCCAAACCAGAAGCCCAGGTGATACGGAATTGACTGACAGTGCATCTTAAGCCTTTATAGCCCCTGATCTTATCCTCTGAGAAATTATGGGTTTGGGTGGCCAGAGGACAGACCAAGCAGGAAGGAGGGGTAAGGGGATCACAAGCACCCCCAGACATTACCTATTAATCATGTGGATTCCTGAACTAAGATGACGGACAGAAACTCCTTCACGGACCTCACTGCTGCCTCCACTCCCTGATCCCAACTGAGCACGCTCGCAGAAAACTGGGTGGAAATTTAGCAAGTGCTGTATTTAAGTGCATACTATGTGCCAGGCACTGTACTAAGCACTGAGGGAGATGCAAAATATTCAGGTTTTACACAGTCTCCATCCCACATAAGGCTCACAGCCTTAATCCCCATTTTACAGAGGTGTAACTAGATCACAGAGAAGTTAAGTGACTTGCCCAAGGTCAAACAGCAGAAAAGTGGCAGGGACAGGATTAGAACCCAGGTCCTTTGACTCCCAGGCCTCTCTTTCCAATAATCATGCTGCCTAGCTATCAGCTTCTCCTTCACAGACTTGAAAACAAGAATGGAACTGGAAACACGAATCCTCAGGGTTCACTCAGATTCTCGATCTTAAATTAAAATGTGCCAGGCAGTTCATCCCCGGGAGACACAAAAACATGCCATGAGAAATGGTGGCTGAGCAAGAAAAGGAAAGATGAAGCAAAGGTAAGTTCATTGGTGGGGGTGAGGTTGGTGAGAAAAGAAGCAAGGAAAAGGAAGAAGAAATTGAAGGAAACACGAAGGCCAAAATGAATTAAAAGGAAAGTAGTTACCTTAGTTATCTTCCCACAATTCTGTTATATCTCTGTCTTTCTATAGGTTCTACCTTTACATCTCTGGAGTCTGTCCCTCCCTCTCCACCCAAACTGCTACCATGCTGATAAAAGAACTTATTATAGCCTGCCTTGATTACTGCATCAGCTTCTTTACTGACTTCCCTGCCTCCTGTCTGTCCTGCCTCCAATCCATACTTCAGTCTGCTGGTTCTAAAAAAAACTTCTCCTCTATCCTCAAAAACCTCCAATTTAGCATTTTCATTTTCATTTTCCATCTATTTTCAAATCGAACAGAAACTTCCCCATCCTACCTTACTTCACCCATTTCCTACTACAATCTAACCCACTCAACCTCCCCCCTCTAAACCCCAACCTACTCATTATATCTCGATCCCATCTGACTTGCTGCCAACCTCTTGCCCACATCTTCCCTTCAGCCTGAAACTCCCTCATGCTTCATAGCTAGCATTCACTCTCCCCACCTTCAAGGCCCCACTAAAATCCTGTCTCCTCTAAGAGGACTTTTCTAAATAAATCCTCATTTCTTTAAGCTTGTTGTGGGCAGGAATTTTGTCTGTTAATTGTTATTATTGTTGTATTGTACTCTCCCAAGCACGTAGTACAGTGCTCTGCACACAGCAAGTGCTCAATAAATACAATGGAATGGATGAATGAATGTCACCTGTCCACTTGGGTCTGTGCCCCTTAAGCATTTTGATATTCACCCTCACATATCCTCAGCACTTACATACTTACCCATCTGTAATTTATTTTAATGTCTGTCTCATGTGTATGTGAAAGAGCACGGGCTTGGGAGTCAGAGGACATGGGTTCTAATCCCAGCTCCACGAGTTGTCTGCTGTGTGGCCTTAGGCAAGTTACTTAACTTCTCTGGGCCTCAGTTACTTCATCTGTGAAATGGGGATTAAGACTGTGAGCCCCGTGTGGGACAATCTGCTTACCTTGCATCTACCCCAGCACTAAGAACTGTGCTTGGCACATAGTATGTACTTAAATACATACAATTCCAACTTGTACTTCCCAAGCGCTTAGTACAGTGCTCTGCACACAGTAAGCGCTCAATAAATAAGATTGAATGAATGAAATACCATAATTATTATTACTGATGCAGTGCTCTGCACTAAGAGCTCGATATATTCCATGAATTCATTGATTGATTTTACAAAGCTCTTTTTGAAGGAAGGGAATGAATAACCTTGCCTTGATCTGCATTACTTCTATCATAATCTTTGATGTGTTCTGCTAAACTAGGAATCATGTTTGGTTGGGTATGTGCCTTAAAAATTATTAAGGATTTAAAGTGGAAAGTACTTTTTTTCTGGAAAGGTCTGAGACCAGCCCACCAGCTTTTGGAGTTAAATCTATGCTGGAGTGTAAATCATCCCACGCAGTGCAGAGATCTGCACACAGTGAGCACCCAATAAATAGCACTGATGGACTGATTTATTCCAATTCCATTTCTCTCTCATTTCAAGACCTGTAATTCTGCAAGACACCTGCAGGATTTGGGGCTTTTCCTAGAGTTCTCGCACCCCCTAATTTGGATTGCATCCTGAGGCTTTCAGAATTTCCTATTTCTCTGCACACATTAGGATGCTGATTACTGTGCACTTCATTATGTAACTGTCATTCGTTTTTAAGTTTGGAAATTCTTTTTACCAAAACTTTAATATGAAGCCAAAACCTCCAGCCACAAATTGATCTGACCACCTGAGAATCCTGCATCTTACGTTTTTGTTATTTCCCTAGGCCAACTCTTGATAATTAACTGATCTATTGACATTTCCAGTTGATTTTATTCATATTATAGAACATCTTGGTTTTTCAAATCTAAATTGCTTTATTTTTCTATTCAGTCTTTGGGAAGGGAAGGAGTGGAGGGGTTTTACTATGATTAAGTTTAAAATTCTGAAACTATGCCACCCCCTGCTTTCTTTTCAGTGTTTTATAACAAAACAAATATCAACAAAACTTTCAGTTCTTATCATTGTTATGATTATCAGAAGCATCATTATCACTATTTATTGACCATCTTTATGCAGAACACCATATGAGCCAATAGATTTGAAGGCATAATCCTCCCTTCCTAAAACTTATCTTCATGAATTTCCCCATGTTTACTTGTTCATTATACTTTAGATAAGCACTATATAATTTAACAATGTTTCAAAATCTTTTTGGTCAATGGAAATATTTTGAACATTATTTCACAGGGATATTTATTATTATTTAAATCAGATTGAAATACTGGATTTGGATCCAACAATTCTTTTAAGCATTATCAACCTATCAATAATATTTATAGAGCACTGCTTAGGAGAGTTACAATAGAGTTATCTTCTATCACCCAGAGTTCTCCTTTTGGGAATAAAATAAGGTTATTTCTTCTGAATTATAGAAAAATATGCAAAATCCTGTTTGAATGGGTTTTTTGAAGTGAAACATATTAATTAATTACACTCATGAAACTATATTTTTACTGTTTTATGAAAACAGATATGCTATTTATCTATAAGAAGATTTACAATGGTCTAATATATGGTTATCTCACTTCTGTCAACAGGGTATACGAAGCTTTGTCTGGTGCTAGAAGTGTCTTAGAAAACATTTTAATATTATCTCTCTCAAACTTTATTTTCCTTCTTTAGCTCTTTAGTTAATATTAATGTTTTAATATTTTAAAGTTTTAATATTTTTTAATGTTTTAAAGTGTCAAGTACTGTACCAAACGCTTAGATAGATAAGAAGGTAATCAAGTCAAACGCAGTCTCTGCACATGTGGGATTCACAGTCAAAGTAGGAATCAATATTTTGCAGGTGAGGAAACTGAAGCGCAGAAAAGTTAAGTGACTCACCCAAGTTCATACAGCAGGCAAATGGGATAATTGGGATTAGAACTCAGGTTCCTTGACTCTCAAGGCCTCTGTTCTTTCCACTAGGCCAAGCTGTTTCCTATATCCCAATTGCTATCATGTGTATGTCTGAAGGGAATATATGGCCAAAATATTTTATGTTTCTTACACTTAGGCATAGCTGTCTATGCTTTTCAAAACAAGGCTACATTATAGTTTAAATGTATCAATCGGAGTTAAATAATAATAATGATTATGATAATAATAATAATTTTGGGGGTTTGTTTGCTTTTATGCTGCCTGTTACGTACTTACTATATACCAAACACTGAATTAGACTTCTAGACTATGAGCCCACTGTTGGGTAGGGACTGTCTCTATATGCTGCCAACTTGTACTTCCCAAGTGCTTAGTACAGTGCTCTGCACATAGTAAGCGCTCAATAAATATGATTGAATGAATGAATGAATGAATTAAATGCTGGGGAGATACAAGATGATTAGGTCAGATGCAGGGCTCATATTTCCAGTAGGAGGGAGAGTAGGTATGGAATCCCATTTTACAGGTGAGGAAACAGAGGCATAGAGAAGTGAAGTGACTTATCCAAGGTGCCACAGCAGAGAAGTGGAGGATTCAGGATTAAAACCCAGGTCCTCTGACTCCCAGGCCTGGGCTATTTCAATTAGGTTTGACACACAGTAAGCGTTTAACAAATACTACTGCCACTACTACTATTATCATTATTCTTATTATTATTATTGCATGGTTAGAACTGGTTAGCACCCAACTTCTCTGAACTACAAGAACACACCCTATGTACCCATGAACTTCAAGTCTCAGTGCCAACACTCCCCTGAATCCCCTCCAATTCAGCTTCTGAAAATTTCACTCCACAGATGAGTCACGGGAATTATATGTATAGCAGCAATTCCTTCCCTGCACCAAGGCTGTTTTTATTCTGTCAAAGTGAGACATGTTATTTGCAAAAAATGCTACTGATATTTCTATACTTGGATGACACATTATTTTGTTCGTTGGTTATTTTGCCTTTAACAGTGCTGGAAAAAATCCAAAATTGACCAGAATCAGCTCTGGTATTATAAGAAAAAGTTCTGGAATGGCTCTTCTGGGGTTGGAGGGGATGCTAGTGGTTCCTCTAGCCTGCTTCCCCACTCACAGTGGCTATTACAACCCCTCTCTATTCTCTTCTCCAACCTCCATGGCCAGGAAAGCCTGGCTTTCTGGTTAAAAATATTTTTTTTTACGATTTTCAACAACTGACCTTTACTCTATGATGCGCAAGGTAGTCAGGGATGCTTCAAGACTTTGGCACCACCAAGTAAACTGGTGAAGCAGGGAAGGAGTATGAGTGGTAAACAGAGTCATTATTGAGGGTGGCAAATGACAGTTTGTGGCAATGCAAACTATATGCTTGGCTAATGTAGAAAGGTAAACAGGAGCCTTGGGAGAATCAAAAACTGCAATTCTCCCCTTACTGACTCCATTCATACAATCATATTTATTGAGCGCTATGTGCAAAGCACTGTACTAAGCTCTTGGAAAGTGTAATTCGGCAACAAATAGAGACAATCCATTCCCAACAACGGGACCCCATTATAGATAAGCAAAACACCAGCTTTGGCTTTTTCAGTATTTCCAATAACATGCTTCACTTTGACAATGTAGAAATGTTCCAGTGTTCTGCAATCAGTGTTGATTATACTTGCAAATTATTCAATTCCCCTTTTTTTTTTGCCACCACTGGGACAAGGAGCTTATTCTGCAACACGTAAGCTCAATGTGGGCAGGGAATGTGTATGCTACATTGTTGAGTTGGGCTCTCTCAAGTGTTTAATACACAGTTCTGCAAACAGTAGGTGCTCAATAACTACAATTGATTGATCTCATAAGATGACTGGCCAGAAGCTTCTTAGTGGTTCCCAGCTCCTCCCCAAATCCTCCAGGAGTCTGGTTGTCTGACACTTCTCAGGCTGCTGGTACTTTGAGGAATTGACAAGGATGGGGGTTGGCAAGGATGATTATGACATAGCACTTGGGCCAGGTGAACACAAATAGAAAAACTTCAATGCCAAGGAGGGTGAGATTCTCTCAAGTTTGGACAACTTACATCCTTTTCCCTAAGCTGAATCCCTGCTTATGGCTCTTAGATCATTCAAGTGCTTGTCGAGTGATATCTCATCTCCCTGGCTCACTCTATACCCAGGTTATAAATATGTACAATTATTTTCATCTTTTCTGATAAATCAATCCTTCAAGCTACCTATTGTTTCTTTTCTATAAATGACATCCAGTTTCCAGAGAGAAATCTGGAAACAAAGTGCCTAGAAATGTACTCAAGATTCGTCTCACTTTTAGAGGGAAGTTGGATGGGGAGGTTATTTGTACTCAGAGTTTGAACACTTAGAACATGAATTTCCCATCCCCCATGGGTATTTCTAGCAGGTAGCTTTTGCTTGGCAACATCATTTTTTTTTCCTGACATATTTGGGTGGTTTTGACAATGTATAGCTGGATTTCATTATTTTCTGCAAGCATTATATTTCTCCTGATTTGTATTTATCTCTTCCATTGGTATCAGAATCACTCAATCAAGTAGTAGTATTTATTGAATGCTTACTGTGTGCAGAGCACTGTACTTAGCATTCAGGCCACTAAAAAGAGTTAGTAAACATGATCCCTGCCCTTAAGGAGTTTTACAATGGAGTAAGTGAGGGAGACAGACATTAAAATAGATTACAGACAGGGGAAGCAACCAAGTAGAAGAATATATACTTTAGTGCTGAAGGGGTTGGGAGATCACTAAAATGCTTAGGGTGTACAGATTCAAGTGCATGGGTGATGCAGAAGGGAGGGAGAATAGGGTGGAGAGATGAGGGCTTAATCAGGGAAGGCTTCCTTGAGGAGATGTGATTTTAGTAGGGCTTTGAGGATGGCATGAGTGGTGGTCAGTCTGATACGATGGAGGAGGGAGTCCCAGATAGGAGGGAACATGTGAACAAGAGATTGATGGCAAGAGAGAGAGAGAAGATTGAGGAACAGTACCAATTCTCTGCCTTTTGAGGATTCCAAAAGTGACTATTTCCAATTCATGATCAACAAAAGAGATGTCAACTAAAATGTGACCTAACAGAGAACTTCAGGCACCCCTCCAAGTCAGTTCGATAGACCTAGAACTGAACGGAAAGCCATTTAGCCGAAATATTCAACAGGCTGTTCTTCTGCATGATAGTGCTCAATTTTTGGCTACTTGAAAGACATTTTTCAAAATTTTATAAGATGCTATATGAAATGCGTTCCTATTAGATGTCAGATAAATTATCTTCATCCTTGACTTGATTAGAATGAAGAATAGATTGTAAGGTCTTTGAGGGCAGGGAATATATCTACTTACTCCACTGTACTCTCCCACGTGCTTTGTATAGTGCTCTGCACTCTGCAGAGCACCCAGGAAGCACTCGGTAAATGCCACTTCTGGTAAGACTTTTCTTAGTACTTTTCCATTCACATAATACATTCATCTTTTTAGTAGGGAGAGCAATGTCTTCTATGAAATTTCTGCAACATGTAAACATGCAATGGGGAAGTTGACATCATCCTAGATGTGTTGGATTGAAAGACCCACAATCTTTAAACTGAAGCCAAATTCTTCCACTTAGTGATTCTAAAAGAATTGAAAGACCAGTTACTATGGATTTGTTCTGAATCTGTTCGGGTCTACAGAAAATCACAGTAACCTTTGTAAAATAGTAAAATGGGTACATTTTAAAATGAAATGATGTGAGCAATTTTTTTATAGTTCATTTCTTCCAAAACAAATTTCTTTTTCCCCCCACCAGGATGAATATTTTCCAAACCTATGATGTGTCAAGCACTGTTCTAAGAGTTGGGGTAGATAAAATTAATCAGGTTGAACACAGTCCATGTGAACATGGAGCTCACAGTCTTCACCACAATTTCATCGATGAGGTAACTGAGGCACAGAGAAGTGATTTGCCCAAAGTCACAAAGTAGACAAGTGGCAGGGCCAGAATTAGAACCCAGGTGCTTCTAACTCACAGGCTAGCATTCTATCCATTAGATCACACTGCTTCTTAGAGAAGCAGCGTGGCTCAATGGAAAAGAGCCCGGGTTTTGGATTCAGAGGTCATGGGTTCAAATCCCGGCTCCACCAATTGTCAGCTGTGTGACTTTGGGCAAGTCACTTCACTTCTCTGGGCCTCAGTCTCCTCATCTGTAAAATGGGGATGAAGACTGTGAGCCCCCCGTGGGACAACATGATCACCTCGTAACCTCCCCAGCGCTTAGAACAGTGCTTTGCACATAGTAAGTACTTAATAAATGCCATTATTATTATTATTGTTATTATTCTTAGTCTATCTCCTTAGAGCAACTGAGCATATATGGGACAGGACCTCCAAGGATTCCTGTTAGGAGTTCATTGTGGATGTGATTTAGATAACAAGCATGCCAGTGTTATCTGGGTTGCATGGGCTCTGGCTGTGCATTCCCTTTTGGGAGGTAATAGGTTGCTAGCTCTTTTTTCTTTTCACTAATGGGGTGGAAAATGACCCTGCTGATTCCATGCACCCAAAGGCCATGTGCAAGTTGTTAGATTTCATGGGGAATTTATGGCCTAATATTTCCTCTTCTGAGGAGAGACTGCAGCAACTGGTTAACTTCTCCCTCCAATAGTCATAGTCTGTATTATTATGATTTTAACTGTTAGTGTTGTTATCATTATCGTATTTGTTAAGTTCTTACTATGTGCCAGGCACTTTTCTAAGTAATGGGATAGATACAAGTTAATCAGGCTGGACACCATCCCTGACTTACCTGGAGTGCATAGTCTAAGTAGGAGGGAGACCAGGGATTGAATCACTGCATTGAGAAGCAACGTGGCCTGGTGGAAAGAGCCTGGCGTAGGAGTCAGAGGACCTGGATTCTAAACCCAGCTGTGCCATGGACCTGCTGTTTGACCTTGGCCAAGTCACTTAACTTTTCTGGGATGCAGTTCCCTCATCTGCAAAATGGGGATTCAACCCCTGGTCTCCCTCCTATTTAGACTGTGAACCCCTGCTTATCTTGTACCTATCCAGGTGCTTATTACAGTGCTTGGCACATTATAAATGTTTAATAAATATTATTATTATTATTATAAGCACCATCATCATCACTTTACTGTCTGAGGCTGAGAGTTGAGTGAGTTGTCCGAAGTCACACAACTGGCAAGTGGTAGAGCTGGAATTAGAACCCAGATCCTCTGGCTCTCAGGTCTGTGCTCTTTCTAATAGGCCAAGCTGCTCCTCCTCATTGTGGGAAACTAACTGGAATTATCTGCTTCTGCTGCTGATGGGGCAGCCTTCTAGTGAATCAGTCAACACCTTCCCTCATGCAGGGTGGTCATTTCCTCTGGATATTCCTGCTCCCCTGATCATGGGGAAAATCCTCTAGATTCAAATATCAATCAACACTGTAAGGTCATCCTCTAGACTGTAAGCTTCACTGTGTGCTGGGAATTTGTCTGTGATATTGTTATACTGTACTCTCCCAAGCCTTAGTACAGTGCTCTGCACACAGTAAATGCTCAATAAATAAGATTGACTGACTGACAGCCTTCTGTGATTCCACCAGCCATTTCTTCATGGGATGACTTCCTGGCACTCCAGGGGAAGGAAAAAAAATCTCCAGAAGTCATATTTCTACGCTGGGGCCGCTCTTCTAGAGCTCATCATTGCTTTTATCATCCTGCCTTCGTTAGCGCAAACCTCTGCTTTTCATTCATTCGTTCAATCACATTTATTGAGTGCTGTGTGCAGAGCACTGTACTAAGCACTTGGAAAGTATAATTTGGCAATAGATACAGTCCCTACCCAACAATCGGCAGCAGCTGTGGGCTCGTAGTGACTCCCCCACCCCCAACCTGGACTCAGATGGCCGGGAAGGCAGTGGGCCAGGACACATCTGCTTGGATTAGGTGAGAGGCTTTGAACAAATCAGGGTATCAGGTTTGTGTCTCTGCCACAGCTGAGGCCTTCCCATCTCTTCATCCCATCTCTTCCTTCCTGCTGCCTCCCCAGATTAAGAAAGCACCCCTGGATTTCCCAGTGTGGCATGGCTAGGGCACCATCAGTCCAACCACCTGAGCTGGTGGTTGGAGATAGAGAGAGAGCTGTGTGCATGGCCAGGAGTGGGTACTACAGTGCGCAATCAGAGAACATCTGCCCGCCATGTCCCGGGACCCCTGGCTGGGAGAAAGCCATCCCAGATTCACTTCCTGGATCTAGCAGCTGATGGGGATTCCTCATACCGGAACCTGGAAAGCTCCTGGGCCTCCTTGGATGGAGCTCTGGGCTCCTGGCTGGCCTGGCTAAGGATATCCCTGATCCTTTGCAAGCACTCGGCCAGGTTCAGAAGCTGGTACCGGCTTGATTCCGAGTTCATGATCAACTCCCCCAACTCACTGATCCGATGCCTTTACGCAATGGCAATTATTACTTCTCTTCCCTTGCTTCAAACAGGCAACACCTCAAAAGTTTCCTTAACATCCATCTTAACCTCATCAGCAATTCATTCCTTCTACTCCAAAACTCTCCAGGGCTATGACAAGTGAAGACCCCTGAGCCCACCTGAGCAGTGGCTACCTTTCTGCTGGATTAAAGCCTGGACCAAGCACAACAGAGGGATGGGAAAGCAGGAGCCCTTGGGAGAACTGGTAGAGAGCCAACTGTTCCTCCACTCCGAGCATCGGTGAGGTGAACCAGGTCAATTGCTGAGGATGTAAACGGCCGAGTCTCATGCTGGGAATCTCAGAAATTAAGCTCATTTGGGAAAGCCTAGATTGTCCTCTAATAGCTATACCTCATTAGGTTTCAGTTGGAAGGTAAAATTGGAGAATAGATGAGGAAAGAGCCAGGAGTGAGGGTTTGCCTTCCATCTCAGAACTAGGGCTGGGTCTGTTTTCCTTTATTAGTTTGGGGGATTAGTTTTCTTTATTCCCTTCCTTCTGAAGGAGGCGCTACATAATGTACAACCAATATAGGCAGAACTCATCCGTGGTACCACAGTGCTAACGATATGTGACTTACTAGAAGGGGTGAAAGTGGATAATTTATTTTGAGAATGGGTGAAAGTGGAAAATTTCTTTTGTCAGAACTTCAGGGAGTGAGCAATTGTTCCTGAGGGCCAGGCAGGGTGTTGGAGTGTGGGCGGAAAGTTTTTGAAGGAAGAGGAGGAATTGAGGAAGCTCCTTCCCTCTTCTGCTTAGCCTACAGCTGGAGATGTGACTCCTGGTTCTCTTCCTACTCATGCTGACCATACACCTGAGCATTAGGTTGGCCACTGAAGACACATATGAAGTCTCATGTGTGAAATCTGGGCACATATTCCAAGACCTTGAGTTCAGGGGGTGGAGTTAAAACCAGAAGGCGGGACTGTCACTGCTGGTCAGGAGAAGGCAGTGGGGCAGGGGCTAAAAGAGGGGTTAGGTGCCTCTGCTCCCTTGGGCACATGTGGATGGGGTCCTTGGCTCCTGCTGGCCAAAAGGGCTGGAGCAGAAGTGTATTGCAGCGTTAGGAGACACAACATAAACTGGTGGAAAGAGCACAGGCCTGGGAGTTAGAGGACCTGGGTTCTAATCCTGGCTCTGCCACCTGTCTGCTGTGTGATCTCGGGCAAGACAGTTAACTTCCCTATACCTGTTTCTTCATCTGTAATCTGGGGATTGAACCCTCTGATTTAGATGGTGAGCCCCTTGTGGAACAGGGATTGTGTTCAACCTAATTTGGTTGTATCTACCCTGGCACTTACAGTGTGGCTCAGTGGAAAGAGCACAGGCTTGGGAGTCAGAGGTCATGGATTCTAATCCCGACTCTGCCACTTGTCTGCTGTGTGACAACTTCTCTGTGCCTCAGTTACCTCATCTGTAAAATGGGGATTAAGACTGTGAGCCCTATGTTGGACAACCTAATCACCTTATATCCCCCCCACCCCTGGCACTTAGAACAGTGTTTTGCACATAGTAAGCACTTAACAAGTGCCATCATTGTTACAGTGCCAGGCACATAGTAAGTGCTGAATACCTGCCATAACACCAGATTATCATACATTTTAAATATGTAGATTGTAAACTCCTTGAGGGCCGCTACTGTCCTTACCACGTATGGGTAGGAACTGTTTATGATCTGATTTAATGTATGTAATTTATTTATTTATATTAATGTCTGCCTCCCCCTCTAGTCTGTATGCTGTTAACACACAGCAGGGAATGTGTCTGTTATATGCTGATTTTGTACTCTCCTAACACTTAGTACTATGCTCTGCACAAAGTAAGTGCTCAATAAGTACGATTGACTGAATATCTTATATCTGCCCCAGTGCTTAGTAAAATGCCTGGCACGTAGTAAGCACTTAACAAATGCCACAACGAAAAAAATCAAAACCACAACAGCAACACCACCAAAAAACCCTGAAGAAGTGCCTTGCCTATCAGTCTCAACAGTCCTCCAAAAGCTCAGGGCTCATGGCAATCTTACCTTCTAATGACTAACCTGAGTTACTCTGAGGGGTTACCAGTATGCAAATCCACAGGACAAGGAGCTGAATGACTGATTTCAACACTTAACAGAGCCTAGATCCAAGTGTTTGCATCTATGTCTATTCCTTGATTTTGTTTTCTCTTTAATGGGAAGATGAAGGGGTATCAAGTATCCCCTACATGTAGCATTTCTTGGTGATTTATGGGAATGGCCCTGGAGGCTTCTGGATCTTAAGAAATACAATTAATAGTAAGCAAAAGGGCCAGAATCTTCCTCATCAGTGAACATGAGCAGAGCTTCTCTTCTCTGAGCTTCCTGGTTCAAAAAGTTCTACAGTAGAGAGTTGACTCAATCAATAGCCTTTTTGAGCCCTGCTTTATGCACAGCACTGCATTGTTTGGAAGAGTACAATACAGGTAGAAGATATGAGCTCCGTGTGATCAGGGAGCTCCGTGTGGTCAGGGAATTTACCTCCCAAGGCCACAGAACAGTGCTCGACACACAAGTAAGCATTCAATAAATGCCATTCACTGCTTGGTGCTAATAGAAATGTTACAATTTAAGACCTCAGGGAGCTTACGTTCTAAAAAAGACAACACACAGATAAGCTCAATCAGTGGTACTTACTGAGTGCTAACTGTGTGCAGAGCACTGTACTATGCGCTTGGGAGAGTACAACAGAGTCAGTAGACCACATTGAAGAAAAATAGCGATCCTGGAGAAAATAGCCATTATTTTTGCAATTGACTTCATGAAAGATTCACGTTTATGCTGTTTTTGGTTTCTTTGTTGTGAAACTACAAACAGGGAAATGCAGTTTTATTGAGTTCATATGAGTAGAACAATACAGACGAATGATGACATCCACTCTCCTACTCAATCAGGACAACAAATAATGAATACCAAGTTTGGTGGGCTGATTTCATTAATTTTGTAACCTTTGAGCCTCTTTGGGAGGAAGACATATTCATAGACATTGCCTGATCTGGTAAATGGTATGTACTCATTTCCATCACATGATGCACATTTGGGTACCGTTACTGGGAGATTCTAGATTCATGAATGTCCAAGGCAAACACCCTTTTTTAAAAAATGATACTTGTTAAGCACTTAACTAAGTGACAGGCACTGTACTGATTGCTGGGGTAGATACAAGATAATCAGGTTGAACGCAGTCTGCGTCCCACCTAGGGCTCACAATTTTAATTCCCATTTTGCAGATGAGGTAACTGAAGCACACAGAAATGAAGTGGCTTGCCCAAGGTCACACAGAAGACAAGTGGCAGAATTGGGATTAGAACCCAGGCTTTCTGATTCTCTAGTCAATACTAGGCCCTGCTATTTTTCTCAGCCTTGTTCATGTCCACAAAATCAGAACTTTCTATCTCATGAGATTCAATTGAGAAGAAGTAGTAATGATCTGGGGCTCTTCCAAAGTTATTTTAAGGATGCAACTACCTAGACAAAGGACTCCCAGATTATTTACCAGCCACCTGGCAAAACTCATGTCTATGATAATAATAATGATGGTTTTTGTTAAGTGCTTACTATGTGCCATGCACTGTTCTAAGCACTGATGTAGAAACAAGCTAATCAGGTTTTCCCACATGGGGCTCACAGTCAATCCCCCATTGACAAATGAGGTAAATGAGGCACAGAGAAGTTAAGTGACTTTCCCAAAGTCACACAGCTGATAAGTGGCGGAGCCGGGATTAGAGCCCATGACTTCTGACTCCCAAGCCCTTGCTCTTTCCACTAAGCCATGCTGCTTCTCTATGATACCCTACAGTTACAGTAACAGTAACAGTTACAGTTACCCTACAAGAATATGCCCTGGGAGCTCTTTTTCTTATTAACAGCATTTGGAGACTTGAAAATGAAAAAAAATTATGAATTCTGTGGGGATAGAAGAATTCACAGGGAAATGGAAGAAGCAGCATCCTACTGACTCAACTTAGGAATACTTTTTATTGAAAGGCAGCAAGATTTACATGAGAGGCATTTGAAATTGTCTGCGATGTGATGGGACTTGTTTGGTATAAATATAAAAAGTCACCTTAAGATGTCAAGTGAATTCCAGCTGATTGGACTGAAATAGCTAGGCTGGTTTGCCTTTCCTGCTATAGTCAATCACTGTGATTATTAGGCTTTCCTCTCCTCCTAACCTAAGCAACTCCCTCTATGGTTATAAGGTATATGTTAGGTCAATCAGAAAGAGAAGTCAGTCTTTCAAGGCCACCCAGGGACCCTTTAGTTCACTCTACAAAACCTTTCAGTTCATGTTTTCCTACTCCAAAATCTCCAGTGGTTCCCTATTCATCTCCACCTCAAACTGAAACTCCTTACCGTTGGCTTTAAAACACTTCATCGCTTTGCCCCATCTCCCTTACGTTTCAGACTTTTTACTACAACCCAGTCCGCATACTATGCTCTCCTAACCCCAACCTACTCACTGTACCTCAGCCTCTTCTATTTCTCCACCAAACCCTCAACCATGTCCTGCTCTGGAACTCCCTCCCACTTCATAGACAACTTATGATTACTCTCCCCGACCTTCAAAGCCTTAATAACAGCCCATCTCCTCCAAGAGGCCATCCCCAATTAAGCCCTCATTTCCTCTACTCCTAGTCCCTTCTGTGTCATCCTTGCACTTGGATTTTCACCCCTTCAACAGTTCCACAGCATTTAAGTGTATATCTGAAATTTATTCCTTTATATGAATGCCTGTTCACCCCGCTATAATGTTAGCTCACCATGGGCAGGGAATGTGTCTACCAACTCTGTTAAACTGTATTGGTACAGGACTCTGCACATAGTAAGCATTCAATAAATACGATTGATTCACTCACACCTCAACCACTTTTAAAGGCTTTTCTTGGTCTTGAAGAGGATTTTCACCCTCTCACACACCTAACAATAACGTACCAAACCAGGGAGGGATTTAGCGACGGGGGATGGAGTCACAAAAACACATTGGCTGAACACAACCCCATGACCCTTTCCCAGCATCCTCTGGACATTTAATAGTTAAGCCTCCTTTCTGTCAAAGGAGCATTTCACCATCAAGGGCTTGGGCCCCAAAGCCAACCAGAGACATCAGGAGTCTCAGTTTGGAGTCCTGGATGTTTCTCAGGATTCTGAACTACATAACCTTTTGTGAAGACACTATGGAAAAGAGTCAGATGCTAAGGATTGGCAGCTAAATCTTGATGGTATCGTCATCAACGGCAATCATCGAAGGCAGTGGGGTCAAAGATCCTAGAGGATATTCATGCAGGTTAAGTAAAGATTAGAGTAGAAGTAGATTAGAAGTAGATTAGAGTAGATTGGAGTACATATCTCTCCTTTTACTAACTTTAGGTGACATGAATAGTAGAAGTACAAGCTTCAGAGTTAAACGTGGGTTGTTGTTTTTTTGCCTGTGGCCGATCCCACCTGTGATCCTTTAGTTCCAGTTTAGCAGTCTTTTTCCACCTGGCACAAGGCAGCCCAGCATCATTCTCCTGACTTACAGATCTTCAATCCCCTTTATATACTTTTCTAGTATATGGTTAGCCATGTATTTACCACCTATTCAGTACAGAACTTTGTACTAGGTGCTCTCCACTTAGTACAAAATACTCTCTAGGTGCTTACCAAATACAATTATTAGGAGAGAACAACATAGTTAAAAGATCCTGTCACCACCTACAAGGAGTTTACAATCTAGCAGTGGTGACAGGCGCAAAATTATTTACAGAGAGGAGGAAGGGGAAAATGCAAAGATGGATAGATGGATGGATAAGTGATTAAATGGAGTAAATCAATCAACACAGAAGTGCTAAGGATGGTTGTGAGTATGTAAGTGTGGTGGTGGCATAAAATGCTGAGGTGGTGGTTGAGAAATAGTAATCATTAATCCTATGAAATATTTGAACTCACAGAATCCAGTTATTTTTCTTTAGCACTCAGATACTACCACCTTCCTGACAGTTTAGCAGAGTGATATTTGAACCTCCAACAAACGCCAAAACAAATGTCACCATTAAATGAGCACCTTATTTATGTCCAAACACACTCTTTGGGATAGCTATTTATGGAGAAAGCTCTTTAAAATAAGACATTATCAGATAATGCACCCCACCATTCTGCAACAATCATCAGAATCAACTTTTGGTGAGGAAAAAAAATTGCTCCTGAAATGGCTCAAAAACAGCTGAAAGTGAGAGAGATGGAGATTTTTGCAAATTATGATGATGGAGAGTAAAAAGGCAAGGAAGAAACTTACATTTCCTTTTCATAAGACAATGGTGATTAATACGGCTGGAGACGATGCAAGCTCAATTGAAATGTTAAACAATAAACTTGCCAGTTAGGAAATCAAGTAAAAGGGCTATGGGAACTCAGGCCCTTAGTCTAGCTTTCAATCAATCAATCAATCGTATTTATTGAGCGCTTACTGTGTGCAGAGCACTGTACAAAGCGCTTGGGAAGTACAAGTTGGCAACATATAGAGACAGTCCCTACCCAACAGTGGGCTCACAGTCTAAAAGGGGGAGACAGAGAACAAAACCAAACATACTAACAAAATAAAATAAATAGAATAGATATGTACAAGTAAAATACAGTAATAGAGTAAAATAAATAGAGTAATAAATATGTAAAAACATATATACATATATACAGGTGCTGTGGGGAAGGGAAGGAGGTAAGATGGGGATGATGGAGAGGGGGACGAGGGGGAGAGGAAGGAAGGGGCTCAGTCTGGGAAGGTCTCCTGGAGGAGGTGAGCTCTCAGTAGGGCCTTGATGGGAGGAAGAGAGCTAGCTTAGCGGATGGGCAGAGGGAGGGCATTCCAGGCCCAGGGGATGACGTAGGCTGGGGGTTGATGGCGGGACAGGCGAGAACGAGGTACGGTGAGGAGATCAGCGGCAGAGGAGCGGAGGGTGCGGGGTGGGCTGTAGAAGGAGAGAAGGTATGTAGGAGGGGGCGAGGTGATGGAGAGCCTTGAAGCCCAGGGTGAGGAGTTTCTGCCTGATGCGCAGATTGATTGGTAGCCAGTGGAGATTTTTGAGGAGGGGAGTAACATGCCCAGAGCGTTTCTGGACAAAGACAATCCGGGCAGCAGCATGAAGTATGGATTGAAGTGGAGAGAGACACAAAGATGGGAAATCAGAGAGAAGGCTGATGCAGTAGTCCAGACAGGATAGGATGAGAGCTTGAACGAGCAGGGTAGTGGTATGGATGGAGAGGAAAGGCCAGATCTTGGCAATGTTGCGGAGCTGAGACCGGCAGGTTTTGGTGACGGCTTGGATGTTAGGGGTGACCGAGAGAGCGGAGTCGAGGATGACACCAAGTTTGCAGGCTTGTGAGACGGGAAGGATGGTAGTGCCGTCAACAGAGATGGGAAAGTCAGGGAGAGGGCAGGGTTTGGGAGGGAAGACAAGGAGTTCAGTCTTGGACATGTTGAGTTTTAGGTGCTGGGCAGACATCCAAATGGAGATGTCCTGAAGGCAGGAGGAGATGCGAGGGGGGAGAGAGCAGGGGCAGAGATTTAGATCTGGGTGTCATCAGCGTAGAGGTGATAGTTGAAGCCGTGGGAGCGAATGAGGTCACCAAGGGAGTGCGTGTAGATCGAGAACAGAAGGGGACCAATCACTGAACCTTGGGGAACCCCCACAGTAAGGGGATGGGAGGGGGAGGAGGAGCCTGCAAAAGAGACTGAGAATGAACGACCGGAGAGATAAGAGGAGAACCAGGAGAGGACGGAGTCTGTGAAGCCAAGGTCAGATAGCGTGTTGAGGAGAAGGGGGTGGTCCACAGTGTCGAAGGCAGCTGAGAGGTCGAGGAGGATTAGGATAGAGTATGAGCCGTTGGATTTGGCAAGCAGGAGGTCATTGGTGACATTTGAGAGGGCAGTTTCCGTGGAATGTAGGGGACGGAAGCCAGACTGGAGGGGGTCGAGGAGAGAGTTGGTGTTGAGGAATTCGAGGCAGTGCATGTAGACAACTCACTCAAGGAGTTTGGAAAGGAATGGTAGGAGGGATATGGGGCAATAACTAGAAGGTGAGGTGGGGTCAAACCCCCTGAAATCTAACGCTGAAAGAGGTCTCCGCATATAAACAGTGTCTTCAGAACAAAACTTCATTGAAGTCTAAAGATCACCGTCATATTTCTGCAGTTGTTTCCTACCAATGTTTCCAGGCTGCTTTCGTATTCTCAGTCTCAAGGACTAAATTCCTAAATAGCATCAATCAATCAATCGTATTTATTGAGCGCTTACTGTGTGCAGAGCACTGTACTAAGCGCTTGGGAAGTACAAGTTGGCAACATATAGAGACAGTCCCTACCCAACAGTGGGCTCACAGTCTAAAAGGGGGAGACAGAGAACAAAACCAAACATACTGACAAAATAAAATAGAGTAGATATGTACAATTAAAATAAATAGAGTAATAAATATGTACAAACATGTATACATATATACAGGTGCTGTGGGGAAGGGAAGGAAGTAAGATGGGGGGATGGAGAGGGGGACGAGGGGGAGAGGAAGGAAGGGGCTCAGTCTGGGAAGGCCTCCTGGAGGAGGTGAGCTCTCAGTAGGGCCTTGAAGGGAGGAAGAGAGCTAGCTTGGTGGATGGGCAGAGGGAGGGCATTCCAGGCCCGAGGGATGACGTGGGCTGGGGGTCGATGGCGGGACAGATGAGAACGAGGTATGGTGAGGAGATTAGCGGCAGAGGAGCAGAGGGTGCGGGGTGGGCTGTAGAAGGAGAGAAGGGAGGTGAGGTAGGAGGGGGCGAGGTGATGGAAAGCCTTGAAGCCCAGGGTGAGGAGTTTCTGCCTGATGTGCAGATTGATTGGTAGCCATTGGAGATTTTTGAGGAGGGGAGCGTTTCTGGACAAAGACAATCCGGGCAGCAGCATGAAGTATGGATTGAAGTGGGGAGAGACACAAGGATGGGAGATCAGAGAGAAGGCTAATGCAGTAGTCCAGACAGGATAGGATAAGAGCTTGAACGAGCAGGGTAGCGGTATGGATGGAAAGGAAAGGGCGGATCTTGGCAATGTTGCGGAGCTGAGAACGGCAGGTTTTGGTGACGGCTTGGATGTGAGGGGTGAATGAGAGAGCACAGTCAAGGAAGCCAGACTGGAGGGGGTCGAGGAGAGAGTTGCTGCTGAGGAATTCGAGGCAGCGCGTGTAGACACTCACGAGGGTTCACGGTTTGAACAACCTCCCGCAATCCTGTTTAATAGTACACTCGCTTTCAACTCTGGGTTGGCTGTCTGGATGTAATGCAGTTGTGGAGGGGGTCTCACTCCATTGCCCTGCCAGACGCTAGACTCATATCCCCCGGCTAAAGAAGCAGCATGGCCTAGTGGATAGAGCACGGCCCTGGAAGTCAGAAGGACCTGGGTTCCAATCCTGGTTCCGCCACTTGTACACCATGTGACCTTGGGCAGGTTACTTCACTTCTCTGTGCCTTGGTTCCCCCATCTGTCAAATGGAGATAAATACTGTCTCCCTTGACAAACATCATAACAGTCTGGGATTTACCATCTAACATCCTTAAGTGTTCCCTTCTACATTCCCCTATAGTCAACCATTATAGGTACATAAGAAATACTGATAGCTGGCAGACAATTAGGTTCCTCTTTTATTACATCCTTCCTTTTGTAATTTTCAGGCAAGGCATTTCCACTTAAGGAGTGAGGCAAAGCTTTTTAATAGCTCCAGATGCTAGCTAAAAAAGCTCCCAGGGCATTTACCGTAAATACTCACCCTGAGACGAGCCCCCTCCCCTAGCCATAACAGCCAGGAGTCTCAGGGGCACCAGGGGGGGTTCAACGCTTGCAGTTGTTACGAGTCAAATGTATAGTGTAGGTTGGTTTGTTCATCTAAACCCAAAGGAAACGTAAATTCACCTATGAGCCCTCACAAGGAATTGTGGCATTTACTCAGAAGCTTCGGCAAACAACAAAAATCTCTTGGCTGGGTGACCACACCGGCATTCAAATCAGGTCCTTCTGAAATGTACACCTCCTTCTTCAGCAGGCAGAACTGAATCAACTACTAGTCATTCCTCTAATGCCAACCTACTCACTGTACCTCAATCTCATCTATCTTGTCGCTGACCTCTTGCCTTCATCCTGCCTCTGTCCCGAAACAGCCTCCCTCTTCCTATGTGGCAGATCACTCTCCCTACTTTCAAAGCCTTATTAAAAGCATATCTCCAAGACGCCTTCTCCCAGTAAGCCCTCATTTCCTCTTCTCCCATTCCTTTCTGCTTTATCCTTGCACTTGGATTTATACCCTTATTCACCCCTCTCTCAGCCCCACAACACTTATGTACATATCCATAATTTATGTATATTAATATCTATATCTCCCTCTAGACTTTAAGCTCTGAAAACTCCTTTTTTGGTTTATTTTTATGGTACTTGTTAAGTGCGTCCTACATATCAGGCACTGTACCAAGCTAATCAGATTGGACACAGTCCATGCCCCCCATGGGCTCACAGTCTAAATCCCCATTTTACAGAGGAGGTAATTGAGGCCCAGAGAAGTTAAGTGACTTACCCAAAGTCACAGAGCAGACAAGTGGCAGAGTCTTGATTGGTCCATATGACTCCCAGGCCCCTCCTCCTTCCACTAGGCTACTGTTGTGGGCAGGGAATGTTTCTACTAACTCTGTTATAGTATACTCTCCCAAAAACTTAGTATAGTGCTCTGCAAACAGTAAGCGCTCAATAAATGCAAATGATTGATTTTATGCACATTTTATGCACATTCATCCTGTGTCCCCCATCTTTAATTGATTTTAATGTCAATCTTCCCCTGCAAACCAGAAGCTCCTTGTGTACAGGGATGTTGTCTACCAACTGTTTTTTATCATCATCACAAACCTGATGATCCAGTATGTACCCCAGTACTTAGTACACAGTATGTCCTTAACAAACACCATTAAAACAAACAAAAACAAAACAACTGTATTATATTGTTCTCTACCAGGGTGAGCCTGGAGACCACCCCAGACTGATCCTCATGGGGATTCTAGGGTACCCTGAGCCTTCAGGGACATTCTAGAGTAGGCAAATGTGGCAATGTGGAAAGAGAAAATGTCTGCCTACTCTGTTTCATTGTTATATTGTACTCTCCCATGCTCTTAGTACAG
The DNA here is from genome assembly GCF_015852505.1 of Tachyglossus aculeatus. NCBI lineage: Eukaryota > Metazoa > Chordata > Mammalia > Monotremata > Tachyglossidae > Tachyglossus > Tachyglossus aculeatus. The sequence goes on along the minus strand of NC_052073.1, from coordinate 29,771,220 downwards.
AGTTCTGCACACAGTAAACACTCAATAAATCCACTTCATTGATTGGAGGGTGGGGAATTCAATTTATCACATTGGGAAAGACACAAAAGTCACTCTCCTATTGAGTGTGGCCACATTGCTTCTCTGAATCTTCATTTTACAAATGAGGGAACTAAGGCCCTGAGAAGTTAAAGGACTTGCCCAAAGTCACACAGCAGACAAGTTGTCAGAGCCAGGATTAGAACCCAAGTCCTCTGACACCCAGGCCTGGGTTCTTTCACCTAGGCCACACTGCTTCTCTATCTGCAGATTTCCACAAACTGCATTTGCTCCTCCCTAACAGCTCCAGCCAAGAGCTACCAGCCCACAAGCAATCACTCCTTTTTGCCAAGATGGGCTGCCCCAGAGTGATCCAACCCAACAGGCAAAGACTGTGAGAAACTGTTCTTATGGGTGAAGCCAGGCTTTGGGATAGATCTTTGACTAATGCCTGCTTTCCTTATTTTTGTTTTTCAGTGACATGGCTAAGAATAGCACCACCTTCCCCGTGGCACTTGTGGGAATACAGGAGTTAAACAACTTGCAGCCAAATCAGGACTTCCTTTACTCTTCTTAAGCAGTTTTCTTGGCCCTCCATTACTATAATGGAGGAAGCTGAGCATCTAAGAAAACTTGGCTGCTAGAGGAGCAGACCTTTTCCTAAGGCAAAGCAGAATTACTTTCACCTTCTCCCTGCTTTCTTGTAATGATTAGCTCAGGGCTATTCTCATGATTCTACCTGCTGATGTTGCAGGAACAGCCTTGTTGGTGGTGAAAGGCCCAGCCTCCAACTGGGGTTTGAGCAGGTCTTTGGGGGTGTTGGGAATTTACCTGGTCTCCATGCTTGTGGGACAGGGAATCAGCTGAGGAAACAAAGGCCTGGAAGAAGTGAGGGGAGGAATCAAGGAATGCTTGTGCGAATGTGAAAGGATCAGAGGCTATCGATCAGAGATATCCTCTGGGGAAAGGGCAGATGGTTAAATTACAATGATCTGCAGCCCTTCCTGATTGGTTAGATACAGGGGTACATGTTGAACCAAGTGCTTCAATCACTAACATGCTTTCCAGGAGTGACTTGCATGCACTAAATATCGACTGAGTGGCCTGAAAGAGTCAATGCGCCTTGCCATTCTTAACTTATTATATTATTGTTGCTAAAGCCGTGGGAAGAATTCTTCAATCAGATTAATGCTTATTGCGCCCTAATCCATTTGTGCTGGCTTCTAGAAAAGGTTACAGTCCTATAATTCAGGTAGGAGCTTCTTTTTTCACCTAGATTATTTTCATAAGTGTTCCAACCCCCTGCCATCCTTTTCTCACGAAAGCCGTCTTGCTGTCCTGCCCAAGAGTCATAAGGAATTTTAACAGGAAGCAGTGTGGCCCAGCAGACAGATCGTGGGCCTGGGAGTCAGAAGGACCTGGGTTCTAATCCTGACTCCACCACTGATCTGCTCTGTTACCTTGGGTAAATCACTTCCCTGTGCCTCAGTTACCTGGAGATTAGGATTGTGAGCCCCACATGGGACGGGACCATGTCCAACCCAATTTACTTGTATCCACCCCAGTGCTTAGTACATTGTTTGGCATATAGCAAATGCTCAAAAAAACCCACAATCATTGTAATTACTATTATTACTATTATTATTAACAAAGAATGTGATAAGCAGTTCCAGTGGTTATTCCTGAACCCAGAGAAGCGGCATGGCTCAGTGGAAAGAGCACGGGCTTTGGAGTCAGAGGTCATGAGTTCAAATCCCAGCTCTGCCAATTGTCAGCTGTGTGACTTTGGGTAAGTCACTTAACTTCTCTGTGCCTCAGTTACCTCATCTGTAAAATGGGGATTAAGACTGTGAGCCTCCCTGGGACAACCTGATCACCTTGTAACCTCCCCAGCGCTTAGAAAATGCCGTTATTATTATTATTATTAGAGTCAAAGGCAACTGCTGAATCCCTGTAGATGGTCCCATCTGCCTTGGGTCAAGATACTCTGAAACCCTTCTCACTCTCTAATAATAATAATAATTATTATTATTATTAACGGTATTTTAAGCACTTACTGTGTGCCAAGCATTGGGGTGGATCCAAACAAGTCGAGTTGGACACAGTCCCTGTCTTATATAGAGCTCACAGTTTCAATCCCCATCTTATAAATGAGGTAACTGAAGCACAGAGACGTGAAGTGACTTGCCCAAGGCCACGCTACAGATGAATGGCGAAGTCAAAATTAGAACCCATAACCTTCTGACTCCCAGCCTCTTGCTCTATCCACTATACCATGCTGCTTCTCTACAGAACTGTAGTACCACAAACAGTTACTCCAGTCCCCCTCCCCCTCTAGAGTTGATGAGTCAATCACTCATGTTTATGTGCACTTACTGTGTGTAGAGCATTGTACACTAAGCCCTTGGGACAGTACAATATAATAGAGTTGGTAGGCACATTCACCACCCACAACAGGCTTACAGTCAAGCTATTGATCAGGAGAAGATTAACTCTGCTGTTTTAGCATTTATCCACATCCCCTGACAAGCAGGTTTATCCTTTCTAAATCACGCTGGCTTTTGCTAGATGATCAGGAAAACAAAACATAGCAGGCTGAGGCCCGTACGTTCCCAAATTATAATTTCAAGGTGATTTGAACTCCTTTTTTCCTAGGTTCTTGGGATGAATGGGATATCTGAAATCCTTTTTTTGAGCAGAGGGCCAAACAGAATTAATTTACTTAGAACTGCATTGTGTTCCAAAGTGAATGTAATGCCAGCAGCACAATCAGTTTCACCATTTTCTAAAGTTAATTAAATCATGATTTTAAAGCCATCTGAAACTTTTTTTTTTTTTACCATGGATTCCAGGAGGTTTTGTGTCTTAGAATCAGAGTGTAGTATTTAGCAGGAGAGGGGAATTCACTTCAATTTTTCATATTTTCAGTCAGGTTGGGGAAGAAGAGGAGGTTAATTTTAACAAATGCTTTAAACTATTAGAAGGAAGCATCTTCATCATTAATTACCAATGCCAGGAATGTGTTCCCCAAATAAGGATAAAACAAAGGCATTTTAGGGTTCTTTGCTTTTGGGCGGGGGGAGAGGTGTGTGTGTACATTTAAATGGCAGGAGAGATGGGGAACAGAATTCACATGGTGTTCTTCATATTCAAAAATGATATTATTGACAATGAGGTAATTCCCCTCTTAGGGCACAGGTAGTAGCAGAATTGGGATTTTGGGGGTGATACAATAAACAGAAACTTCTTACAATTAGCTTTAAAGCACTCAATCAGCTTGCCCCCTCCTACCTTACCTCACTGATCTCCTACTATAATAATGGCATTTATTAAGCACTTACTATGTGCAAAGCACTGTTCTAAGCACTGGATAATAACGATGACATTTATTAAGTGCTTACTATGTGCAAAACACTGTTCTAAGCACTAGGGAGGTTACAAGGTGATCAGGTTGTCCCATGGAGGGCTTACAGTCTTAATCCCCATTTTATAGATGAGGTAACTGAGGCACAGAGAAGTTAAGTGACTTGCCCAAAGTCACACAACTGACAAATGGCCGAGCTGGGATTTGAACCCATGACCTCTGACTCCAAAGCCCATGATCTTTCCACAGGTCCTGCCACACACTACACTCCTCTAGCACCAGTTTGCTTACTGTACCTCAGTTTCATCTATCTCACCACCAAACCCTTTCCCACATGCGCCCTTTGATTTGGAACTGCTTCCCCTTTCATAAATGATAGACCACCACTCTCTCCACCTAAAAAGCCTAAAAAGCCAAGAGGCCTTCTCCAATTAAGCCCTTTTATCCCTCCTCTCTCTTCTTTCTGGGATGTCTATGCTCTCAGATCTGGGCCCTTTAAGCACTTGATAATAATAACAATAATAATGATTATGGTATTTGTTAAGTCCATACTATGTGCCAGGCACTGTTGTAAGTGCTGGGGTAGATACAAGATAATTAGGTTGGACACAGTCCCTGTCCCAGGTAGGGCTCACGGTCTTAATCCCCATTTTACAGATGAGAGAATGGAGGCACAGAGAAATTAAGTAACTTGCCCAAGGTCAAACAGCAGACAAGTGGTAGAGTCGGGATTAGTACTTCTGGCCTTCTGACTCCCAGGCCTGTGTTCTTTGCACTAGGCCACGGTGCTTCCCCAACCTCAGCTCCAGGTAGACAGGTTTCCAGCCCTCAGTGAGCTTACAGTTTGCTGCTCTTACCACAAAATCCCGAGCCAGATCCTGGGCCCTCAGATCAGAATTCTGCAATAACTTTTTTTCCCTTGCCCCTGAAGCCCAGCCTCGACCCACTCCACTCAATTCATCAATCATATTTACTGAGCATTTACTGTATGCAGAACACTGTTCTAAGTGCTTGCGAGAGCACAATATAATAGAATTGGTAGAAACATTCCCTACTCACAAAGAACTTACAGTTTAGAGTGGGATGCAGACATTAACATAGATTAAATAAATTAGGGATATGGACATAAGTGCTGGGGCACTGAAAGAAGGGTGAATAAAGAGTGCAAATCCAAATACAAGGGTGATACAGAAGGGAGTGGAAGATGAGGAAATTAGGCCTTAGTCACAGAAGGCCTCTAGGAGGAGATGGGCTTTTAATAAGGCTTTGAAGGTGAGGAGAATGATCATCTGTTGGATATGAAGGAGGTTGTTCTACACTAGAGGCAGGATGTGGGAGAGAAGTCAGCAGTGAAATAAATGAAACTGAGGTACTGTGAGTAGGTTATAGTAATAATAATAATAACAATAATAATAATAATGGTATTTGTTAAGCACTTACTATGTGCCAAGGACTGTTCTAAGCACTGAGGTAGATACAAAGTAATCAGGTTGTTCCGCATGGGGCTCAGAGTCTTAATCCTCATATTACAGATGAGGTAACTGAGGCACAGAGAAGTTAAGTGATTTGCCCAATGTCACACAGCTGATAAGAGGTGGAGCTGGGATTAGAACCCACGAACTCTGACTCCCGAGCCCATGCTCTTTCCACTAAGCCATAGGAAATCAGGGAGATAAGGTAAGAAGGGGTAAGGTTTTTGAATGCTTTAAAGCCGTTGGAAAGGAATTTCTGTTCAATGTGGAGGTGGATGGGCAACCCCTGGAAATTCATGAGGAGTGGGTAAACATGGATTGAATGGCTTTGTAGAAAAATGATCAAAATGATCCAAATTAATCCATCAGTGATATTCATTGTGTGCTTACTGTGTGACAAGTACTGTACTCAGTGCTTATGTGCTCAAAAACTGTGATTGACTGATGGATTGACTGATTCAATGCAATGCAGTTGGTATCAGGGATCATGCCCACAAGGAGCTTAAAGGATTCCACCTCCTGTGGCCAAACTTGTGCTACATCAGCCCGGTTGTTCTGCAGCCCTTCACAGTCTACCGAACTCCCAATAAGTCAAACACGAACGCCTTGGCTCTGGCCTTTGGCACTCTCCATCTTCATTTTCTAAAGTCCACATCAAATAGTTACCTGGGGATTGGCAATCTGCAGATCAGTGACCATGAACAGGGCAGAAGTTGAGCTGAAGGAAAGATGGGCAGACATTGCAAACTCCCTGGATTTGGGTCAGGTCAGGGGGAGGGCAGGGTGTGGCTGAGGTGGTAGTGGAGAGAGCAAGGAGGAGGAGCCCAGGGAAATGCCACTAAGACACTGGTTATGTGGGGTAAGGGAATGTATCTGTCATTGTTATATGACACTCTCCCAGGTGCTTAGTAGAGTGCTCTGCACACAGTAAGTGCTCAGTAAATCCAACTGACTGGCTGACTGGCTAAAGGCATCAATTGCCTTCTCCAGCCTGGGCACCTCTGGGAGTCTTGTTCCTCTCCTCCAGTCTTCTTGCTACACACAGGCAAAGCTCAGTGGACTCTTGGTCCTTGGGTACTTGTCTGTCACTGCACCAAGCCCCCACTTCTTATTTCCGCTTCTTGCTCCCAGAGAGCTGTCTGGCACATGGTACTTGCCTGTATGTTTGCACCGGGTTAAGTCATTTCCCAAGACACGGCAACAGTGTAATAAAATTTCTCGAGAAAAACGGGAAGCGGGCATGAAGCAGGAAACACAAAGCAATTGGGAGTTTTCTGTAAGGCTATTATGGACTTCTTTTGATTTACTAAACTATAGATAATGGAAAAAAAATCCTTTTTATTTTACCTACTCTCTGAACATTATAGTCAAACTCAGCTCTCTAAGCTCTGCACCCCATTGACATTAATTAGAATGCTCTATATTATGGAGAGCTTTTAATGAGCTCTCATTTCAAATGATTTTACTGCCAACTAGCATTGTTCAGTTCAATAGCACGTAAAATGACATCTATAGAAAGGCTTTGATAAGATTGCAGTTCTGATGGTGTAATCTGCCCCATGCACTGTAGCTCAGTGAGTCTGCAGCAATGAGATTACATTCTTCCTAACATCCCTGCTACCCTTTGAGACCCAAATTTTCAGTCTTGCTGAATGCTGAATCCTCTATCTGGGGAAAAAAAATATTGGGAATTTGGTTTGTAAATAACACAGAGTTTGGGGAAGTATCCAAATTTATATCCAGCCCAGTTCAACACTCCCTTCCTATCAATATCAAACTCACATGGCCGTTCAGTATATCTATAAATATCTTTTCAATAAGGATGAAGCCAAGTATTTCTGAATGATTGTACCCAGCCTCAGGTGGTTTTATAAAGTGCTAGATGAAAGGCCAGGCAAGTTTAAGCACTCCAGAGATGCAATAAGTTAAAATATGTTTTGGAAAAAAGCTTGAGGCCAGACCTCCTTTGTGCTTCACAATTATGTTGAAATACCTTACTCAGCACTTGTGGAGAGACTATGGCAAGTGGATTCCAATGTGAAGCAGCCTGTTCGGTAACCCAGAATAAAAGCTGTTCTAAATTTAAAGCATTTGAGATAGATGGCCATTAAGCCATGCAGAAGGAAACAGAAGGACACTCATTTTTGCCACTGAGAAATTAATTGTGAAGTCCATCCAACACTTTTTATCTACCTTTGGCTGCATTTACGCAAAGGAAGGCCAACCACTTACCTAAGGCCAAGGAGGGCACTTCCCTTTAAGTGGACCTGCAGAAGAGCACTCCAGGCTGCTAAACTAAAGTGACAACACAAGGAAAACACGTGTATGTTGTAAGGTCACTGAAGTTTGAACATAGTAGAGGGGTAAGTTGAAAATGAATCCAACTTTTGAAACGTCAATTGACACATCTAAGCAATAACTTGACTCACACTGAATGATTTCAGAGTTAATCCCTTATTGTCATTAAAAGCAACGTTCACAGTGAGGACTCCCTGAAAGCCACAGGTCTATTGCTAAATCCCATATTACCCCCTTATCAGCACTGTGCTCTTAAGGTCCCTAGATGTACAGATGGTTGCTGTTGGAATCATATTGGGAGTTTACAAGCTTTCTTTTCTGGCAAGCGTAATTTAGGAAACCTTGGGATTGGTGAGATTTGTCATTGTAGGTAACTAAAATCAAATCTGATTGTTCCAAAAGAAGTTAAGTTTTCCCAAAGTAGATGCTGTCTCTATCTGCCTTCATTTCTGACCCTCAGACTTAGCTCCTTAAAGACAGTCTTACTGTTCATCATCCCCGATGAGAAGCAGCATGGTCTAGTGGAAAGAGCAAGGGTTTGAAAGTCTGAGAACTTGGGGTCTAATCCCTGATGTGTGACTTTGGACAAGTCACTTACATTATCTGGGCCTCGGTTTCCTCATCTGTAAAATGGGAATTCAATACCTGTTCTCCCTTCTGCTTAGATTGTTATTATTATCATTAAACCTGCTGGAAAATCACATGTAGGAAATTTCTGCTATACATTCTAGTCTCTGAAAATATAACTGAAGTGTTGATAGAGAGTAGGATTATCTTAACAGAGAAGTGGAAAGAACAAAAATTCATAAAGAAGGAAATATAACTTCCTGACCTCTGGATGCTAACATCATCCAAAAGAGGCAAAGGACAAGGAAACAAATCCAAACTTAACAGTTTCCTTTCAGAATGAAGCAGCCAATGGAGAAACATAAACAGGGAAAGATAAGGTGCACTATCATTAGAATGTGAGGAGCCTGAGAGATGTTTAGATGTTCTGAGAACTGAGTGTCAAGGGTAGGTTCAGATATATATATACATATTCATATTCACATATATATGTAGAGAGAATTTTGATCATAAACATACATATGTATGATTAAAAGCAAAACATACCCATATATATGTACATATACACACAAATCCATACACTTGTATACATACCACCCATATAGAACATCTATGTATGTGTGTGTGTGAACCTTTTACTTTTAATGACCCTCATTCTGATCCTTCATGCACAGTGGAGTATCAACTTGATGGCATTATTATTTTAAACTACAGTTCACTCAATTACACTGATCCAAGGAATTAAACCACCACTTTTAGAATTTTAATGCTTTGAAATTGCTAAATTGCAAAATGTTAAATGACAGAAAGGAAAAAAAAAACCTCACTGGAAAGGAAATATAAGGCCTATTCCTCACTTTGAACTGGAGAATCTGTGGGGAATTTGATGGGTATATGTTTATCTCCAGTACCTTAGCCAGACAGGTCTCTAGAAAGATCATGAAAAAAAAATGGGTCAACAACAACCACCAGATACAGAAAAGGAGAAGGTACATTTATTCAACATTAAGAATGAATTAGGGATATTTAGTAAGTCAATCTACTTCTGGGTTGATCAGAAGACCTTTCAGGAATTCTTCATATTAATGCCCCTGTAAACGTGTATTTTGGGTAAGGAATTTTAGGTTAAGCATTTTATTTTTTCAGAAGAGACTGTACTGGTGATCTCTAAAACAGCATACTTGAAGGGAATGATGTTGTGGAAATTTTCTAAAGCAAAAATATCAAGTTTAAAACCAGGGATCAAAGGCATGTATGGATATTCATATGTGCAGTGTATTGCATATATTTACATTTTTAAAATGTTTTTACCTATCATGAGGTATGTCTATTTTCTTTCTATACATCTGGGAATTTAACGGAATTCACTGAACATAAAGATCGCTCAAATCACTTAAAATTTTGCAAATTCACTTCCCAGTACAAATTTTGTGGGGATCCACATCTTGCTAATTTAGTCGTACTTCATGCTAATTGAGGTAGTCAAGAACTGCTAAAATAAATGAATATCAAGAGCTCAAATTCATTACTTTTAGACAGTTCAGACAATTATCCTATTTTAATGAGATAATCAAAACTGTGCACAGGAGTGTTTCTAGGAACAGGACATTTGAAAGTATTTGTGCACCCCCGGTGACTTGGGGGATCTTTTGGTTCAAGACCAAAGTTGGTTTGCTTTGATGGTAATATTAATACTAATAATACCAATGGTGCTTTCTAAGTGCTTACTATGTGCCAAGCACTGTACTAAACACTGGAGTTGATACAAGATAATCAGGTCCCACATGGGGCTCACCGTCTAAGTAGGAAGAAAAACAGTTACTGAATCCCCATTTTACAGACAAGGGAACTGAGGCATAGAGAAGTGAAGTGACTTGCCCAAGGTTACACAGCAGGTAAATGGTGGGGCCAGGGTTGGAACTCAGGTCCTCTGACTCCCAGTCCCAAGCTCCTTCCACTAGGCCACATTGCTTCTCACTCCAGTATTTCAGTATCCTAGTCAGGCTATACAAAAGGAGTATATAAGTTTAAGTATTCAGAATTGGTCATTGGGTTTGCCATTCATTAAGTTTGAATCTCTAAACTGGAGATGCAACACATAATCATGAAGGGCCTGAGTCTACGATTTCCATATTAGTTCCCAAGTGAGTATTGTAATGCTCATTGCACATTCTCCATAAATGCTGTCAATGAACAGATGTCTGACAGTAATGATGATGATGGTATTTGTTAAGTACTTACTATGTGCCAAGCACTGTTCTAAGCACTAAAAGTAGATACAAGGTTATCAGGCTGGACACAGTCCCTGTCCCACATGGGCTCACAGTCTTAATCCCCATTTTACATATGAGGCAACTGAGGCATAGAGAAGGAACACAGCAGAAAGTGGCAGAAATGGGAGTAGAACCAATGTTCTAATTGGTTCTGGCGGTTGTGGCCACCTCTCAGTAACATCTTAGAAATGATGTGCAACCATGGAGGTTACTCACATTTGAGAGGCTTACTTCAGCCTTTGATATATTTGGCCACCTCCAGAGTGTAGTTCTCCTAGCCTAGTCATAAAGCCCCAATTCAGAACCAATAAGACCACAGTTTGTTTGTTTTTATGGTATCTATTAAGCACTAACTGTGTGCCAGGTAGTGTACTAAACACTGGTTAAGTACCTATAGACTGTAAGCTCATTGAGGGCAGGAAATGTGTATTTTGTTTTGTTATATTGTACCCTCCCAAGTACTTAGCACAGTGTTCTGCACACAGTAAGCACTCAATTAAGATGATTGATTGACTACAAGCTAATCAAGTTAGAAATAATCCATGTTCCACACCCTTAAGACCTATTTTGTAAATGAGGTAACAAAGATGCAGAGAAGTTAGGTGACTTGGCCAAGTGGCAGAGTTTGGATTAGAACCCAGGTCCTCTGACTCCCAGTCCTGCTGCTTTCCACAAGAAGCAAGAAGATCAGGAATTTTCCCCAAAGGGCCTCTCAGTGAATTCATCAACAGTATTTATTGAGCAACTACTGTGTACAGAACACTGTACTGACTTCTTGGTATTTGTTCAGTGCTTACTATGTTGCAGGCACTGTACTAAGCACTGGGGTAGATCAATGCAAAATACTCAGGTTGTCACAGTCCCTGTCCTACATAAGGTTCACAATCTTAATCCCCATTTTACAGATGAAGTAACAGACACAGATAAATTAAGTGACTTGCCCAAGGTCACACAGCAGACACATGGTGGAGGTAGAATTAGAACCCAGTTCCTTTGACTCCCAGGCCTATGCTCTTTCCATTGAGTATAATGGTTTAGGAGCCTCAGACTCTGCTCTCAAATACTTTACAGTCTCTCCAGGAGTTGGGCATTCTTGGCAGATGTTCAAGAATCTCTTTTCAGAATCTTTGTGGCCTCTCAGGGATGATTGGATCTGGTTTCTCTGGTACATAAATCCCAGGCCATCCCTCATCACCACAGGGACATAGAGGTGGCCAGGACTCCTTGCCAAGGGGCAAGTCATTTCCTGACTTCAAAATAATTCACATCAGTCTCCTTAGGGATTCCAAGATACCACTTACCTCCCCTATTCCAGCTGGGAACCTTTTCCTCTAACTGGGTATTTTGAAATCCCAAAGGGAGGGTGGAGCACTGTTAATTTACTTGGAGAGAAGTGAAAATGGTTCTATATGCAATTCCAAATAATCTGCTTTTTCAAATATCTGCAAAGTGATTGCACAACTGAGAATGATTGGAAGTGCGCTAAGTTGCTGAAATGACTATTATTTGTACTTTTGGCCTAGTAGAAAAAACACAGGACTGGGAGTTAGGAGACTGGGTTCTAATCACAGCTCTTCCAGTTGACTTTATGACCTTAAGCAAGTCACTTCATTTCTCTGTGCCTCCCTTTCCTCATCTGTTAAATGGGGACCAATATCTACTCTCCCCCCACTCTGCCCCTTAAACTATGAGTCTCATGTGGATCACCAAACTGTATCTGATTATTTTGTATCTACCCCAGCTCAAACATAGTGCTTGGCACATAGTAAATGTTCAACGAATAGCAAAAATATTATAACTATTACTTAAAATACACATTTGAGCTAATAAATAGGTTGCTAAAATTGGGGAATTTCATTAACTTTAAGATGAAGCTGCACCCACATGATTTGTGGTACAATATTAGAAATACTTTTGAAAGAAAATCCTATCTACTTAATGGAGAAACCTGGAAAAAACATGTTCCATCCACCAGAACATGAATTAGAAGTTTCTCTCAGATGTAAGAGTGTAAGCAGCAGAAACATTTCAAGCACCTGCAAGTCAGTATTTATTTATTATTATGACATTTGTCAAGTGCTCACAATGTGTCAAGCACTGTTCTCAGCACTAGAGTAAGCTCATTATGGTCAGGGAACGTCTGCTAATTTTATTGTGTTTAACTCTCCCAAGCACTTAAAACAGTGCACTTCTCATAGTAAGTGCTCAGTTGATTGACAAAGAGAGTATAAACAATTTAATCAGGTTGGACACAGTCCCTGTCCAACTTGGGGCTCACAGTTTAAGTAATAGGGAGAACAGGTATTGCAATTTCATTATACAGTTGAGGAAACCAAGTCACAGATAAGTTAGGTGACTTGCCAAAGGTCACACAGCAGATGATGGCAGAGCTGGGATTAGAATTCAGGTACCATTGAGTCTCAGGCCAGCCAGCAGCCTTCCTTCAAGCCCAAGGCAGTGACCAAGCCAGCCAAGAAAGAGTTATCACAAGTTGCAAGGAGGCGAGTCCTTCACAAGCCAAACAACAGAAATGATCCTGAGCTTTCTTCAATAGGAATCCCCAGCCACAAGTTGCCAACTCTCACGGTATAGCAAACTAATCACATTTATCGACTGAAAACACATGCAAGCCCATAATGCTAGATCTCAAGGTTAGGCTGAGGGCATCATTCCCCTTAGGCTCCATTGGAATTCACTATATCCGTTTTCTGCCAATGATTCTCTAAGGCTTGGACTTAAAGCTATCGGAATCTGAAAGCTCATTCAATGTCACACACACTGTACACAGATTTGCAGAATCTGAAGGGAGATTTCTCTTGTTAAGAAAGAGTCATTATGATTGGCCTTTGGCTTAAAAATTAACTTTGAGGAAGCATATTATTTTTCTGGGAACGTTAACTGCCCTTTAATTTAGGGGATTTTTATTACTAGCTGTGGACTGAAATATCTAAAAAATTAAGGAGATTGGACCTGGATGCAACTAGATGTTAACAAGGAAAGCACAATAATTTTAAAGTGACAGAATGCTGAATGCTTCAGAATGAAAGGACAGTATTCAAACATGATTTCACAGGACTACCAAGCCACCTTTGATTTGTTGGTTGCAGGCGTTTGTTCTAGTGGACTCTCGAATGAAAATCATTCACCAAAACATGGGTCTTTCTTCAAGGAGGATTAAGGGCACAGTCTAAAACTATTTCAAGACAGAAGAATAACAATGACAAAACAGTGAACTAATGGACCCGTTTTTGAGCCACAATGAAATATATCTGATTGGACTGCATCTGTGTTGGCATAATGATTTGTTCTCGGTCTCTTCCTGATCATTATAACTGACTGATCGCTACAGCCGAAGTAGGCCAGAGAAGCCGATGGGGTGGATAACAAGGAAAACTAAAACAGCACATGAGTTATTGATAACCTGCTCATTTGTTCCTCTTTATCAAACAACTTGGCAGCTACCGACGGGCTACGGCACTATGGCAGTTAGAAGGGGACCCTACCAGTTGATTATTGAAATGGAGACCTCATTCACCAGGAATTTTTTTCCCAATTTTAAAAGAAACAGGATGTGCTGTTTTCCAATCTATTCTCCTGGGGTTTGCAAGTCAAGCATTGTAACACGAGTAAAGGAGAAGCCAGGCAAAGCGGGTATCACACTAATTAGCTAACGCTTGAGTTAACACCATATGGGGAGTGGGAAAACAAACAACTAATGCCATGCTTTCTCAGTCTGTGTACCTTTAGGTTTGGCAGGTGGTGCAGGTAATAGCGGGTGAGAAGCACTGATCTAATGACAAGCAGCAATTCTTAAATTCCCAACTGACTGTAAACACTTCAAGATTTGACGCAGGAAGGAATAGGTCAGTAGTGTAGTGATGGACCCTATTGGTCTACAAGGACATTGTCTAAACATGTCCTGTGCCTGTGGCCCAGCACACTGATATAATAACATCTGCAGCACCTACTTGTAAGCTCTTCCCAAAATCACACCGCTGGTAGGCTTTCCAAAGACTAATCTCTGTAATCCAATTTTTAAAAATGATATTTGTTAAGTGTTTACTATGTGCCAAGCACTGTACTAAGCCTGGCTCTCAGTAAGTGCATAACAACTCTCATTATAAAAAGCACTGGAGTAGATACAGGGTAATCAGGTTGGACACAGTTCATGTCACACATGGGGCTCATAGTGTTAAATCCTCATTTTACAGATGAGGTAACTGAAGCACAGATAAAGGAAGTGACATGTTCAAGGTCACACAGCAGACAAGTGGCAGGGATGGGGTTAGAACCCAGGTCCTTCTGACTCCCAGGACCATGCTCTATCCACTGGGCCACGCTGTTTCTCAATGAATGGTTTAGGAAAGATAACAATCCAGTTAACTGACAACAAGGTGTTCAAGTGACCACAAGCCTAATTTATTTTATGGCCCTCTACAACTTACTGATAAGGCATACTTTTTCATATTTTATAATCGTTATATAAATGTTTATCTCTCCCTCTGGACTATAAGCTTGGTTTAGGCAGGGCACGCATCTAACAATTCTGTTGTATTGTATTCTCCCAACTGCTTAGAACAGTGCTCTGCTTACAGTAAGTGCTTAATAATTTTAGTGGAACATGAACATGTATGTAGAGAGCCAATTCTCCCCTAAAGTAATAATGATTTAATTTAATAATGATTTTGGTATTTTTTAAGTGCTTAATATATGCCAAGCACTATACTAATCATTGGGATTGAAACAACACAATCAGGTGAGACACAGGCCCTGTACCACATGGGGCTCACAGTCTAAGTGACAGGGAGAATGGGTATGGGCAGGGAATGTATCTGCTAATTCTGTGGTATTGTACTCTCCCACGATCTTAGTACAGTACTCTGCACATGGTAAATGCTCTAGAAATATAATTATCACACCATTTTACCGATGAGAAAACTGAGGCACAGAGAAATTAAGTGACTTGCCCATAGTCACAAAGCAGACAAGGTTTGGATCAGGTTAGAACACAGGTCGTCCAACCTCTCACCTGGACATATGAGAGACAATGGGAGAATCTGGCTCCTTTTCCTTCAGTAACTTGAACAAGAGCCATCCGCTAAAACTTAGTTTCTAAATCACAGTTGATTTTAAGGAAGTGAATGAAATCAGCATTGACTCCCAGGACCATGTCCTTTTTTCACTAGGCCAAGCAGCTTCCCATAATTCCACAGATTGCTGTACAATGACATGTTAGCAATTCTTTCTCAAACAGCTATTGGTACGAACCTCAGAATCTTGAAGAGGTTATAGTCTGGGAGTCAAAAGGACCTGGGTTCTAATCTTCATTCCAGTACTCGTCTGCTGGGTGACCTTGGGCAAATCACTTCACTTCTCTGTGCCTCAGTTACCTCATCTGTAAAATGGGGATTAAGACTGCGAGTCCCATGTGGGACAGGGTCTGGGTCCAACCCGATTTGCTTGTATTCACCCCAGATCTTAATAAAGTTCCTGGCACATATTAAGTGCTTAACTAATACCACAATGATTACAGGCACCCCAAGTCAACCAATGTTCTTTGAACACTGTCCCTAAATCTTGCTCTAATGCTTATCTCAGTTATCCCTGTCCATCATCCTAACACTGACCCTAAGTGTATTGTTTCATTTTGTTTGTTTCACAGTGCTTGTTAAGCGCTTACTCTCTCCTATGAATCGACACCTTATCGTGGCAGGAGAATTTGCATACACTGGCAAAGCTTAGAGCTATGCTATTTAGGGCTACCCATAATGTAATGGTCGAAGCCAAAGTATCTGACCAAGTAGATTCACTTATGCTGGGCAGCACTGGCATGGGAAAGAGTCAAAGGCCCTTGAGTCAAAACGTTGATCAAAGAAAATGGCAGACTCAGATTTTTACTGCTTAGAAGAAGACAATGGTAAACCACTTCCATATCTTCACCAAGAAAACTCTATAGATACATATGCCACATTGACTTTATTACAGAATATGGGACATTCTGAAGAGAGTGTGTCCATGGAGTCATTATGGGCAGGAAATGACTTAATTATAATAATAATGGCATTTACTAAGTGCTTACTATGTGCAAAGCACTGTTCTAAGTGCTAGGGGGGTTACAAGGTGATCAGGTTGTCTCATAGGGGGCTCACAGTCTTAATCCCCATTTTCCAGATGAGGTAACTGAGGACCAGAGAAGTTAAGTGACTTGCCCAAAGTCACACAGCTGACAACTGGCGGAGCTGGGATTTGAACCCATGACCTCAGACTCCAAAGCCCGGGCTCTTTCCACTGAGCCACACTGCTTCTCAATGGCATTTGAGGAATGATGAAGCACTTACTATGTGTCAAATACTGTTCT
Source organism: Tachyglossus aculeatus (assembly GCF_015852505.1). Taxonomy (NCBI): domain Eukaryota; kingdom Metazoa; phylum Chordata; class Mammalia; order Monotremata; family Tachyglossidae; genus Tachyglossus; species Tachyglossus aculeatus. The sequence goes on along the minus strand of NC_052073.1, from coordinate 29,754,870 downwards.
AAGTGCTGGGATAGGAACAAATCAGTTAGGTCAGACATACTCCCTGTCCCGCATGGGATTCATAGTCTGAAGTAGGAAGAAGAACAGATATTGAATGCCCATTTTACAGTTGAGTAAGCACAGGGGAGTTAAGTGACTTGACCAAGGTCACACAGCAAGCAATTGGCAGAGCAATTGATGAAGCTGGGATTAGAACTCAGGTCCTCTGACTCCCGGGCCCATCCCTTTCCACCAGGTAACACTACTTCTATTGTTGATTTTTTACTGTTGCTTAGTATGTGCTGTACACACAGTAAGGACTCAGTAAATACCACTGATTGATTTTGACATTCCTGACACAATATACTTTTTGATATTTAATAATTATTCTGATTTTCACTAATTTGTCATCAAGCATAACATCATCAACAAGGTCCAGTCCTAGTTTCTCATTGGAAAGTTGTCATTCTTGAGTGAACCTCTCCTAAATAATTCCTTGGCTTTACTAAAGAGCTGTCCCAATCTGAAGGAATTAAGGTTGCTCCTAGGTTGTTGAACCTCTTACCTGGACAAATGGGAGACAATGGGAGAATCGGGCTCCTTTTCCTTCAGTAACTTGAACAAGAGCCATCTGCTAAAACTTAGTTTCTAAATCACGATTGATTTTAAGGAAGTGAATGAAATCATCGTTGATGGAACCCATAGAGATGTTGAGGTTAGGGAATGCTGATCTGAAATATCAAAGCAGAGGAATTTTCCACTCCACTGTGAGCTCACACTGTGTCTCCTGCACATCATGGTGTGATGCTAGGTAAACTTTTAATTCAGTGTCAGCTCTCATGAATCTGCTTCCCGTGCAGTGAAAAGCCAAGTTAAATAACCCAAGAGAAATGGGCTACTGGCAACAGGAAATGGAATTAGGGTTGACTGCAATTTTACAAGGCAAACAAGAGGGACTCTAACCTTCGAAGGACAATTTAAACTCAAATCTACTGGGATTAAAGTAACTAGACTCAAGTGCCCCGTTAAGGAGCTAAAAGTGTATGAAAGCCCCTTATTTTTATTCCTGGCATCCCAGCACAGACAATTTGCTACAGAAAATGGATATTGAGAAAGCTGGTCCATTACAAGAAGGAAATTCACTCCTGAGTAGTCTGAGTGGAATTTTTTTTAAAAAAATCATGAAATGGGAACATAAATGATGAAAAGAAAACACCTCGTAATGTTTAAAGAGACAGTTTGCTATTTACACATTTCCCTTAGGCATCACTCATTGAAAAGACTTTACCAATTTGAGCACTGCTTTTTCTAGCTGAGTGGCTACATATACTGTAGATACTTTTAAAATGCCTTAAGGATGGTAATGCATCAAAACAGTGCTTTCCATCCCCAGTCAAGTAACAGGAAGGATATTTCATACTGTGAAAACTGCAGAACTTTTTGTTTCCATCTTTCCTCCTTCTTCTGCCAAAGATATCTTTCTGTAAGCATTTTGCTTAGGTATTTATTTACCATATGTCTTGGAGATTTATTTTTACTTTCCTAGATTGCACAGAAGAAGAATGTTGGTGCTAATATCAGGAGTCCCTCCTGTTAGCTAATCAAGATGAGGTCTTGCAGCGTGGATGGGGAGGGCTAATATCCCATGAGCCATGACTAAAAGGCTGAGGTCAAGGCGTTATCCTCGCTCTCAGGCAGCTAAATTCTCATCCAAGAATATGATTAATGATGCAGCCAAGACAAAAACAGTGGCTAAATGAACCCCCCAGATCTGCAAATTCTTCCTCACATATACTGCCACACTATAAGGCTGCTCACCAGATTTCAAAAAGCACTGCTAATATTCTGCTGATGAAATCAATAATTAATGCCAACATCAAACATTATTCCTTCCACAGGGACATATTTGCTATACCCCTGGTTAAAAAAACCCGCCATCTGTCGATTTCCCCAGTTACCTTGTCCCGCCACATTACAAAGTACCTTTGTTGGATTAAAAAACAACAACCCTAAAGATCTTGATATTCACAACTGAGAGACAGCTGTAACAAAGATGCTTAAACAACTGTCACCTACATTTAATACCTTGCTTTCTCGTCTTCCCAGTGTATCACTGCAGTTCATCGTTCTTTTTAACTTTGTACCATTTCTATTTGAACACTTGTCAGTCTATCTGTCAGCTTTAAGCATCTGTGAACAGGCTCCAGGAGTGAAACTGCTCTACGTGTTTCAGGCTTTCGGGAGTGAAACATGATATGGAGGTTAGAGGAAGACCTAAAAATAGTAATTCTGAAGGGAGGCAGGAAAATCTTCCACTTTCCCTCCTTGATCCTTACAAATCCTGGGAAATAGTATCTTCTCTGTCCGACTCCTCAATCTCTCCCCCCATCTTCTTGGATCGTTGCCTCCTGGGCACCGGTTTGTTGCAGAAGGGTTTAAGGATTTTGCTTATCCATGTTCTCTGTGTACTTACGTCGATCTTCTTTAAGAGGGTGAATTGTACTTGGGGCCAAAAAGACTTTTCTTCACCCAAAGCATTTGAACAGAAGATCCTCCTCTAATCCTAGTGCCGCTCTCTTCCCTTCCATTTCCATCTGGATGATCTTCACTTATTCCTCAGCTCCCCTCATCACCATTAGAATCTGCCTGCAGCAAGTACGCTTATCAAAGATACCATGAAAATTCAAAATTCCCAGGAAAACCAAACATAAAGCTAAAAAATAAAAAAGATGAAGCAGAGCTGATTCATTTTATTTGGGGCTATCTTCCTTCAGGCCTGGCCCAAATTCTTTTCAACAATTAGTACAAACCTGCTTTAAGAGATCTCTCTTTCCACGAAGGGATTTTTTTTCCCAGGCTCTCCACATTAATGTTTCAGTATTTGTTAGACAGTATTTCCAATGCCTGGAACCATCCTGTCTCTTTGGATTACAGCCTTCACAACCTGAGAATGAATTCTGATAGAATTCCGATTCCTGTGATCTCTGCATTGTTGGGGGGGGCGGGGGGGAGAATAGTGAAGAGGGGGGAATGAAACGAAACTAGATATCTGTATCTAGAAAAAACGTTGACAACTTTCAAACCTATTGTACCTTCTAACCAAGTCTCATAAGTAGAGATTTAACATGGAATGTCTTTCTAAGAATAGCTTGAAGGGGGAATGTCAATCCCAGACTACTATTCTCAAAGCTACCATTCCCAGCTCATTAGGGGCATCTCATTTTCTTTAAGCTTCTTAGATTTATACATAGAATTTAGAAACTTAGTGATTCTGACTGCTTTAATCATAACGCTTACTTGGTGATTCATATGTCTGATTTTTAAGTGTTTTCACTACAATTTAACATAGTTTACATGAGAAACCTATTCCAGTTTAAATCAAATGTATTAAGTTCCCTTGCTTTCTGGGAAAGAGAAGCTTTGCAGTTAATTAGTTTGAAACAAATATTGATTATTGTTTTTCATAATCTCTAAAAGCTTGTCTTCGAATGGTTATATTGACATGATTTTTGACAGTGGATGACTTCTGGACAGCTTTCCTGATTAGCCTAAGACTCTGAATGTACTTTCTCCATTTAGCTGGAGTACTATGTTGGGGGCCCATGGATGTCAGTGGGATTTTTTGCCACAAAAAATCATCATCATGTACTTACATATAATGATAATGGTGCAATTTGTTGATCGCTTACTTTGTGTCAATTGATGTAGACGTAGAATAATCTGGTCAGACAGTCCCTGCCCCACATGGGGCTCGCAGTCTAAATAGGAGGGAAAATCCCCATTTTCTAGATGAGGAAGCTGAAGCACTAAGAAGTTAATCGACTTACCCAGGGTCCAACATCAGGCCAGTGACAGAGTCCAACTCCCAGGCCTGCGCTCTTTCCACTGGACCAGGCTGCTTCCCAGCAGCCCCGGGGCCTCCAGGCTCTCCTGGATGAGTCCTGGCTAGTTGTCATGTGGGCGGATTATCGGGTTTGGAGGGGAAGCATATGCTCAGGAATGGCTTGTGATGGTGCCAGTTTGGGGGTGGTACAAGGTTTCTTGTTGTTCTGAGAATGAACTGCTTGTTATACTAAGAGGAGTCAATTTTTCAGTTGCTGAGTTAGCAAAACTGATCATTTTAAGAAATGTTAATCAACTCAATTTGCAGGCACCACCCAATCAGTCAATCCAAAGTTAGTGAGGGTTTACTGTGGGCAGAGCACTGTACTAAGCTGTACTCCTCCAACAACATAAAAAAGAACTTGGTTCTGAGGAATTGCCTAACGTTACTTTGGATATGTGATGTTTCAAATAAGACTGGAAGAATCACCTCAATTCCAATGCATCTGCTGCCAAGATCCTCTGAGAAGGCAAACAGCAGGATCACCAACAACTCAGTGGGGGTGTTGGCATACTATGGGGCATCCTATCATTACCACCTGAGGGAGGGACTATATGTAAGATTTATAGGCCTTTGAGAGGGGTAACCTCCAAAGAAATAGAGAGCTCCTCCAATTCACATATGTGGCCTACCTTCCGCCTTGCAAACTGGGTCGCACTCACATACCTCTCCATTTGTGGGCGCTAAGTTTATGAACCTTGCAGGGAGACATAAAACCATTATGTCAAAGAACTCAGTCCTACTGTGAAAACAGGGTTGGGATCCTGAGCTAGTAGCCTCCATGATACCTGTCATGTTGGAAACCTCAAACAAGAAAAGGATCTGGGCCCTAGAACAACAGGAAGGCATAAGCAGGCATGGTCAACTAGACATCAATTTTGGCAGTGTTAGGAAGACCCAGGACCCAAGAATCCTGGAATACTACCTTTGGGGCTGTTGGGTTTCCCAAGCATTTAATACAGTGCAACACACCCAAAGGGGGCTCAATGAACATTGTAACCTTTTAAAAGGGGTCTTTTAAACTATAACTGCATTTGTCTCTGATCCAATATTTAGAACAAGGGATCACAGTTGACATCGAGTGAAATCCACAGTTTAGAAAGGCACAAATTTCAAGGTCTTGAGGGAAAGATATAATCTTTCTTTTTTTTTCATTTCAAAGATGATGATTTTAATGCAGAACCTCACTTAGGGGAGTGTGTATAGCTAGAAATCTCAGTACAATGTACCGACCTTTCCACCCTGTGCATATATAAACAACTCCCTTCCTTGGCTGCCATATGTTCCATTGTCAGCAGCTGGCCCCATTTTTCTATTTTGCTTTCAATATCACGATTTGTTTAAAGCTTCATCTCAGAGAGTTGTTCCTCCCTCAGAACTGACCTGCCGATTCCATGTTCTCCCACAGGTTGAGAGTGCCTAGGAGGCCAGAGGGCTAGCTGGGCAGAGCCAGCCTCATCTCCCTCCAGGAGCTATCCCTGTTAGACTCGGGAGGATGCTCCTCATTCATTCAATCATATTTATTGAGAGCTTACTGTGCAGATCACTTTACTGAGCACTTGGGAGAATACAATACCACAATAGTCAGACTCATTCCTCTCCCACAATGAGCACAAATCCTAATTTACTACGATTTTCCAGGGGAAGACCTGAGGTCATCTTGAACTGTGCAAGTACCAGTGAAACCAAGACCCCAGTCAATCAATCTGTGGTATTTTTTGAGTGCATATTCTGAGCAGAATACTAGACTAAGCCCTTTGGAAACTATAGTATGGTAGAATTTGTATACTCAATAGCATCATGGTCTAGTGGATAGAGCATGGGCCCGGAAGTCAGAAGGACCTGGATTCTAATCCTGCCTCCACTACTTACCTGCTGTATGACCTTGGGCGAGTCACTTCACTTCTCTGTGCCTCACTTACCTCATCTGTAAACTGGGGATTTGAGTCTCTGCCTTCAAACATGCCCATGTCTCTCCCATCCTAAAAAAACCCTCTCTTGACCCCACCTCACCTTCTGGTTATCACCCCATATGCCTCCTACCATTCCTTTCCAAACTCCTTAAATGAGTTGTCTACACGCGCTGCCTTGAATTCCTCAACAACAACTCTCTCCTCGACCCCCTCCAGTCTGGCTTCCGTCCCCTACATTCCACGGAAACTGCCCTCTCAAAGGTCACCAATGACCTCCTGCTTGCCAAATCCAACGGCTCATGCTCTGTCCTAATCCTTCTCGACCTCTCAGCTGCCTTCGACACTGTAGACCACCTCCTTCTCCTCAATATGCTATCTGACCTTGGCTTCACAGACTCCGTCCTCTCCTGGTTCTCCTCTTATCGCTACGGTTGTTGATTCTCAGTCTCTTTTGCAAGCTCCTCCTCCCCCTCCCATCCCCTTACTGTGGGGGTTCCCCAAGGTTCAGTGCTTGGTCCCCTTCTGTTCTCGATCTACACGCACTCCCTTGGTGACCTCATTCGCTCCCACGGCTTCAACTATCATCTCTACGCTGATGACACCCAGATCTACGTCTCTGCCCCTGCTCTCTTCCCCTCTCTCCAGGCTCGCATCTCCTCCTGTCTTCAGGACATCTCCATCTGGATGTCTGCCCGCCACCTAAAACTCAACATGTCCAAGACTGAACTCCTTGTCTTCCCTCCCAAACCCTGCCCTCTCCCTGACTTTCCCATCTCTGTTGACGGCACTACCATCCTTCCCGTCTCACAAGCCTGCAAACTTGGTGTCATCCTCGACTCCGTTCTCTCGGTCACCCCTAACATCCAAGCCGTCACCAAAACCTGCCGGTCTAAGCTCCGCAACATTGCCAAGATCCGCCCTTTCCTCTCCATCCATACCACTACCCTGCTCATTCAAGCTCTCATCCTATCCTGTCTGGACTACTGCATCAGCCTTCTCTCTGATCTCCCATCCTCGTGTCTCTCCCCACTTCAATCCATACTTCATGCTGCTGCCCGGATTGTCTTTGTCCAGAAACGCTCTGGGCATGTTACTCCCCTCCTCAAAAATCTCCAGTGGCTACCAATCAATCTGCGCATCAGGCAGAAACTCCTCACCCTGGGCTTCAAGGCTCTCCATCACCTCGCCCCCTCCTACCTCACCTCCCTTCTCTCCTTCTACAGCCTACCCCGCACCCTCCACTCCTCTGCCGCTAATCTCCTCACTGTACCTCGTTCTCGCCTGTCCCGCCATCGACCCCCGGCCCACGTCATCCCTCGGTCCTGGAGTGCCCTCCCTCTGCCCATCCGCCAAGCTAGCTCTCTTCCTCCCTTCAAGGCCCTACTGAGAGCTCACCTCCTCCATGAGGCCTTCCCAGACTGAGCCCCTTCCTTCCTCTCCCCCTCGTCCCCCTCTCCATCCCCCCATCTTACCTCCTTCCCTTCCCCACAGCACCTGTATATATGTATATATGTTTGTACATATTTATTACTCTATTTATTTTACTTGTACATATCTATTCTATTTATTTTATTTTGTTAGTATGTTTGGTTTTGTTCTCTGTCTCCCCCTTTTAGACTGTGAGCCCACTGTTGGGTAGGGACTGTCTCTATATGTTGCCAACTTGTACTTCCCAAGCGCTTAGTACAGTGCTCTGCACACAGTAAGCGCTCAATAAATACGATTGATGATGATGATGATGATGTGGGACAGGGACTTCTTCCAACCTGACTAGCTGTTTACCCCAGTGATTAGTACAGTTCTTGATACACAGTACGCAATTAAAAAAAACAACATCCTCATCAAAGAGCTTAAGGACCAGAGAGCCTGAGAACTCAGACATCTTCATCGCTCTTTACTAGTGTGTATTGTAATCTGGGGTCACTTGATCCTCCTAATGAGGCTAATAGAACTGAATTTCTGGCAGATGCTTCAACCACTAGTACAGCATTATCAATACCATGCTAATATTATATTATCAAAGAACTATCCTCTGTGACCAAAAATCATGCTCCTGATGTAAAGATTTAACTACACTGGGAAAGGTAACATGCTGGCATGCCAACCAGCTTCTATTTCACTAAACAAACTTCTCTGACCTCTTTCCCAACTATTGAGCAGGAAGGACAATGCTAAGTTTGGGGTGATGTCCCAGTTTCCTGATTGTTAACAAGAGGCAATCTGATCAGTCTATCTTTAAATAATGGACACACAAGTTGCAAATTAGCTACCAATGGAATACAGTGTTTACTGAATTAAAACAGATAGTTTGACTGGAGGCCAAAAAGGCAGAAAGATCAAAAGGCCAAACTGCGGAAAACTCTACCTCATGGAAGGTAGTTTAAAACAGATGACACTGTATGTGTTCTCTTTGATAATGGAAAGCCTTCAGTATTATTCATTGGATTAAACCATCAGGAGACCTAATTAGTGCATAGGCATACCTGCTGAAAGAAGTCAATGCATTTTAATGTATAGGAATACAGAACATAAGGAAAAATGGGCAGACATTAGGGCCTTTAACCTGCTGATTTGTGATGTCATATTCCTAGGATTAACCTCTTGTGTGACAAGACCCTGGAAATGTAGCCTGTCAACTGCAGATTAGCTAGGACCAGGCAATGCTCCTGATTAAGAGAATTCTGATTCTCCAAAAATATTTAAGACACACTGAGAACCACAGTTTTCAGGGCTAATGCTACAGGCAGACTGAAATTAAAGAAAAAACCATTTGATTGAACATAGATAAAAGTGGTATTCTTATCATCATCAGAAAAAAAGAGAATTTGAATGCCTGTGTGAAGAGTGCTGTACCAAGTGCAAAGGAACAAGCAACAGAGGAGAAGGTCCTCAGGGAGCTTCCAATCTCATGGGGGAAGATAGGAGAAAATAAATTGCAAAATCTGCAAACAGTGAAAGCTCAAATACACATGAACTATGAAAAAATAAGCAATTATAAACAAAATAATTAAGTAACAGATCACCAAATAAGCCCATGAGTTTCAAGGTGGTTGTTGGGTGACACTGTCAAGAATATATGGCAATTAGTCAAGGAATTCCCCTTAGAAGAGATGACGCTTGAGGAAGTCTTTTAAGGTTGGGAAGAAGGTGGGTTACCAGATTTGAGGTGGGTAAAGAGAGAGGGAAGTTCATACAGGGGCAAAGGAGTGAGCTTTGTGAGATTTATGGGCAGGTTAAATTAAGTTAGCTTGGGTACAGTGAAGAATGCAAGATGAGAATTAGTGGGAAAAAGGAGTAAATTGGTAATGATCAGACACTTGGTGGAGAGCCTTAAGTTAGTGGTTAAGAGACATTATGTGTGAACAATTGGGTAGACATTAAAAACAGTTTTTTAAGGAGGATGTATTCCAAACTGCCATTTAAGAAGACGGTTTGTTCAGTTGTTTAAAAGATGGTTAAAAGAGAGAAGAGGTTTGAGGAAGTGAGGCCCATTAGAACTAGCATGACCTAGTGGAAAGAACAGGAGCCTGGGAATCAGAGGATGTGGGTTCTAATCCCCATTCTGCCAGTTGCCTGCTGTGTGAGCTTGAGCAAGTCACAACTTCTTTGTGTCTCAATTTCTTCATCTGTAAATGGGGATTCAATGCCTTCTCTCCCTCCTACTTAGACTGTGAGCCCCATGTGGGACAAGGATTGTGTCTGGCCTGATTAACTTATATTTACCTCACCACTTACAGCGGGGTTTGACACCTAGTAAGTGCTTAACAAATATAACAGAAATAATAATAAGGCCCTTCATGCTTTCAGCAGGCTGGTGGTCACAGGGGTGGAGAGAAAAAGGAGGAGTTAGGAAATAGAGAGAAAAAAACACAGTATTTGAGACCAACAATGCAGGCATTCATGACAAAGAAGTGTTAACGACAATACAAAGTTTGTTGATAGTGATATGATGAGTACTTGGATCAGCATGAAAGCAGTTTGGAAAGTAGGAAGGGGCAGATTCTAGAGATGTTGTGAAGAAAAAATGATCAGCTCTCATCCTATCCCGTCTGGACTACTGCACTAGCCTTCTCTCTGATCTCCCATCCTCGTGTCTCTCTCCACTTCAATCCATACTTCATGCTGCTGCCCGGATTATCTTTGTCCAGAAACGCTCTGGACATATTACTCCCCTCCTCAAAAACCTCCAATGGCTACCGATCAATCTGCGCATCAGGCAGAAACTCCTCACCCTGGGCTTCAAGGCTCTCCATCACCTCGCCCCCTCCTACCTCACCTCCCTTCTCTCCTTCTACTGCCCAGCCCGCAACCTCCGCTCCTCCACCACTAATCTCCTCACTGTACCTCGCTCTCGCCTATCCCGCCATCGACCCCCGGCCCACGTCATCCCCCGGGCCTGGAATGCCCTCCCTCTGCCCATCCGCCAAGCTAGCTCTCTTCCTCCCTTCAAGGCCCTGCTGAGAGCTCACCTCCTCCAGGAGGCCTTCCCAGACTGAGCCCCTTCTTTCCTCTCCCCCTCGTCCCCCTCTCCATCCCCCCGTCTTACCTCCTTCCCTTCCCCACAGCACCTGTATATATGTATATATGGTTGTACATATTTATTACTCTATTTATTTATTTATTTATTTTACTTGTACATTTCTATCCTACTTATTTTATTTTGTTGGTATGTTTGGTTCTGTTCTCTGTCTCCCCCTTTTAGACTGTGAGCCCACTGTTGGGTAGGGACTGTCTCTATGTGATGCCAATTTGTGCTTCCCAAGCGCTTAGTACAGTGCTCTGCACATAGTAAGCGCTCAATAAATACGATTGATTGATTGATTGATTGATTAATCAGAAAGCTTTATCTAGTTCATTCTGCTGTTTTAATTCCTAGACTTCTCTATTGAGAGATACTGTAGAGGAAACGGCAGAAATGTACTTGGATAGCACAGCTGTGAAAAGGCTGATTTCTCGGTCAGAAAGAAGAACTTTAATGCAAGGAGGAGGGATTTGTACAGAGATTCAGATCCTAATGTGGCTGACCAGATGTTCATCAACACCCCCACCAGAGACATCCGGAGAACAATCCACGTTCAGTTTGGTGAATCTCTTTCAGAGCTCTCAGCCTGCCTGTACTGTGTTAGCAGCAAACCACAGGTTTAAAAATTAAAAGAGGTTTTCTTTGTATCATTTGGTTCTTCCCTCTATTTACTGACATATATTTCCTTACTAAATCTTCCAAGGGTTAGCCCTACTGCCCCAAAATAATTAGGTGATGGAACCTAATCCCCAGAATAGTCTTTCTGGTCTCTGGGAACTTAAAACAAAATATATTTCATTTTACCATTTCTCTGATATTTACCATAGAGCTCGCTGTCTCATGCCTTTAAATAAAACAAGTTTGTTCAGAAGTGAGCCCTGAAAGAAAGCGATCTAGCCATATTGGGCCCAGTTTGAACCCAGCGTATATGGACACCCTCTTAGAGTCAGATCTGTAACTACTCCCATGTCTTCTTTTGGCTAAGGTGTCTGAACTTTGAGCAGCTGGCTGATAATGGCAAATGAGAAGCAGCATGGCCTGGTGGATAGATCACGGGCCTGGAATTCAGAAGGACTGGGTTCTAATCCCAGTCCCGCCACTTGTCTGCTGGGTGAGCTTGGGCAAGTCATGTAATTTCTCTGGGCCTCAGTTACCTCAGCTGTATAGTGAGGATTAAGACTGTGAGCCCCATGTGGGACATGGACTGTGTCCAGCCTGATTAGCTTGTACCTATTCCAGTGTTTAGTATAGTGCCTGACACATAGTAAGTGCTTAACAAATACCATTAGAAAAAAAATGAGGTAGCTGTTTGGAAACGGACAAATATTTTCAAAAGATTAGGGAAAAACCACCAAGCCAATTTCATCTACAAGTCAAGCCCTATGGACTAATGAGCTCTTAGATGTGAAAAGTTAATCTTCATTAATTCCACTGTACCTCCCAGCCTCCTGCAATCTGCTTTTGCTACAATGCCTGGTTTGAAGTTCAAGATAAAAAGGAAATAACTCCTTGTTGGGTTCTTTTACTTAAAAAATGATCTGTTTCCTGTGAAGACAGGCAGCTAAACTTTGCACTCTAATGCTAGGTGTGTTTTCTGCTTGGATAGGCCACAGAAAGCAAATATAAGTTTAGACATCTAATCACATGAGCCTTCCTGGACTACCCTGTTCAATCCTCCCAAACAGCCAAGCAATTAATTTACAAAGGTACCTGAATGAGAATATTCAGCACTTCTGCCAGCTCATAATTGAGCTGGAAAGAAATCAGTCAAGTCTTTTTCACAATCAAGGCAAAACGGTTGCTTCTTCATATACTTTAAACATTTTTAATGGTATGTGTTTAGAGCTTACTGTGTGTCCAAAACTGTTCTAATTGCTGGGATTTGCACAAGTGAATTGGGTTGAGCACAGTCCCTGTCCCTTATGGAGCTCACAGTCTAAGTAGAGGGGAGAACAGGAAAACTGAGATAAAACAAAGTTAGGTGACTTGTCCAAGGTCACAAAGCAAACATTTTGGCAGTGCTGGGATTAGAACCCAGGTCCTCTAACTCCCAGGCCCGTGCCCTCTCTGCTAGGCCATGCTGCTTCTTTACTAGCTCAAACTTGTGTAGATTAAAAATGCTTTAATGCAGATTAAATGCAGATTAAAATGCTTTAATACTTTTTTGCAGAGAAGCAGTGTGGCTCAGTGGAAAGAGCACGGGCTTTGGAGTCAGAGGTCATGAGTTCAAACCCCAGCTCCGCCAATTGTCAGCTGTGTGACTTTGCCAAGTCACTTAACTTCTCTGTGCCTCAGTTACCTCATCTGTAAAATGGGGATTAAGACCATGAGCCCCCTGTGGGACAACCTGATCACCTTGTAACCTCTCCAGCACTTAGAACAGTGTTTTGCAGCACATAGTAAGCACTTAATAAATGCCATCATTATTATTATTATTAAACTTCCTTAATTCCCTTTGGTGGCACTCTGTATTCCACTGTGGACTTGGTGGAGGTTTTGTAGGTGGCAAGGGGTCTCGCTTATTTATGTTTTCCTATTTCAATAAACCATTTATCAGTTAATCATATTTATTGAGCATTTCCTTTTTTCTGGTATTTGGTAAGAACTAGGTGCCAGAAATTGTACAAAGTGCTGTGGTGGACGCAAGACAATCAGGTTTGGGTACAGTCCATGTCCCACATGGGGCTCACGGTCTTATTCCCCATTTTGCACATGAGGTAACCAAGGCACAGAGAAGTTAAGTGACTTGTCCAATGTAACACAGCAGACAAATGGTGGAACTTATTGTATGCAGAGCAGTGTACTAAATGCTTGGGATAGTATAACAGAGTTGGTAGACACATTGCCTTTTCACTAGCAACGTACAGTCTAGGTTGCCATCTATTTCCCTCAGCCTCGTCATAGGTAAGATCTGTAGGTCCAGTAGTTAGAGTAGTTATAATTCTTGTAATGTACTGAGATAATTAGCTAATGGAAGCTAATTTTAAAGCTCCAGTTTGTTCGTACAATTCTTTGGCACTTACACTGCTTAAACACAATTATACTTCAAAGCATGAGAGGGCTTGGGCAGACTTATTATGGCCCTGCTGAGAGTTCTGAGCACAAGGAAAATACACCTCCCAAACTCTATCCCAACCCAAATCAATCAATAAATAGTATTTACTGAACACCCCCTTTAGGCAGAGCACTGTAATGAGCACTTCCTTGACCACAAGGAGCTTACAAATTATCTAGACAGATAATAAAATAAAAGATTGATGGGAGGAATTAATAAGAGGAGGTAAGAGCTTGGGAGGGGTAATATGAAAACCCAAGTACTGAAGTAGCAGTTGGGATAAAGGGTGGGAAAATGGGAGAAATTAATTAGGGAAGGGCTGTTGGAAGATTTCAGAAGGGCCTTGAAGATGGAGAGAGCAGTGGTTTTCTAGATGTGAAGTGGGAAGGCATGAAGGAAAGGTCAGTGGTGAGAGAGAAAAAAAGATTCAGTAAGTAGGTTGGTTTAAGAAGAATGAAGACTGTAACCTGGTTTTAGTCGAGAGGAGAATGGATAAATAGGAGGGAGAGAGCTAATTGACTGCCTTAAAGATGATAGGAATTTCCGCTTGATGTGGAGAGAAACAGTCAATCAAGATTTTTGAGGAATGAGGAGAGGTGCAGGGTGACATTTTAGCAAAGTGATTTGGGCAGAAGAGTGATGTTTGGACTGGGAAGGTGAGAGACTAAAGCAATAGCTTAGCCAGGGATAAACCAGTACCTGGACCAGAATAGTGGGCCAATCTGATGTTGTAGAGGATGAACAGTCTAGGGATATGGGGGTCAAAAGAGAGGGAGCAGGAGTTAAGGATAATGCCATGATTATGGATTTGGGGAGAATGGTGGTGGTATCAACTCCTCCACCAGAGAGAGCATCCTTTCTTCCTGTTTCCCCTCAATTCTGGAAGGGAGAAACCACGTGACCTAATGGATAGAGCTTAGGCCTGGGTGTCAGAAGGACCTGGGTTCTCTGCCACTTGTCTGCTGTTTGACTTTGGGCAAGTCACTTCACTTCTATGTGCCCAGTTACCTCATCTGTAAAATGGAGATTAAGACTCTGAGCCCCATGTGGGACAGGGACTGTGGTCTAACTCGATTATCATATATCTTCCCCAGTGCTCAGTATAGGGCCTGACACATAGTGAGCACTTAACAAATATCATCAAAAAATAAAATAAAATTGGATACCCTCTGCGTTTCCATGAACTATGGTCATGTGCCCTACCTTTCTGCAGGGATATCGATAAGTTATTCACCCTGGTGGAAGCAGCGAGTCTCAGAGTCTTTAAAAGAGCCTTCCCTCAGATCATTTCCCTCTGAATGCTTTAGAGTTTTTGAAACAGTACACATATAGGGACCAGAAAATACATCTGGACAGGGTCCTTCATGAGGCTCTTTAATGCATGTTTTTCAGAATCTCTTGCCTTTCTTACCTCATAGAGGGTGATGACTCCATTGGTTTCATTTGGAGGTTTCCACTGAACATATATCTTCTCTTCAAAGGGTCCTCCTTGAATGGACTCGAGAGGAATAGCTCCAGGAACTGAGGCATCAAGGAAAAGGAAAAAGAGTATGGGGTCAGAAGGCTCCCAAGACCAAGAATCCAGGGAAATTTTCTCCTCCACATGCTTCTTCCAGAATATTCTGCCTATGTTGGATTCCCTAATCAAACTGGAACCATGTATGGAGTAAAGTAGAAATCCTTTTTAACTGCCTTATCCCCAGTATAGGGAGGAAATTTCTCCATAGCAGAAGCTGAAGTTGTAAAATAAAAATTGGGCTCCTTCACAGAAAGGAAGACATTTCATTTTACCCTTTCAGTCACGTGTTGCATCATAAAGAACATTTCTTAAAAAGAGATCTCTTCCTCTTTTGATTATCTGGCACTATGCTTTCTCTTCTGTTCTTACTAACATTTTAAAGAACTATCTTTCTTTACCCCTTCATGACTTCGCTTTTCTTTCACTGGACAGAATAGGATTTTCCTTAGCCCCTGACAGAGGTTCTACAACGAAAGCTAATGAATTTATAATTTTATTCTCTTAAAAAATGTTTACAAATGAAATTCTAGTTTTAACCGTGTTCCTTGACTGCGGGTCAATGTGATTCATCGCAATTAAAGCAGACATGCTGCCAAGACTTCAAGCAACATAACAGAAGGTAAAGTTCCTTTCTTTTTTTTTTTAAGTACAGAAAGGGACTTGGGGTTTCAAGTGCAGGCTTTTTCCCTTGTCAAATCTAGGAGGAAAAGGTGTTTAGCTCGATTCTTAATGGGGAGTGAGAATTAGGGCAGGCGACAGTGAGCAAGTGATATCGCAAAGTTTGATGATGGGTAGGCAGGTGGAGGCGGTCAAAAATTTGAAAACATCTGCCTGCTAAGAAGACTATGTGAATTGGGACCTGGGAGCACAATGATTCTGGAGCAGGCTTAGGAATGGGAGTGGACTAGAGGTCTCCCCAGATAAATTCTAAATTCTGAGGTTTAAATAGATTTCCTTAATGACATATTCCTGAATTAGTGTGACCAATTTTTTCCTTCATTCAGGGCAGCCAAATATCTGAAACCAGTCCTGGTCAGAAAAGAGTCAGCTTCCAGCCAAGAAGAGTATGTGAAAATGAGTTTGGTTGAGAAAGGCACTCTTGCCCAGAGCTATCCCATACCACAGTGGACTGTGGTAAACCAAGTGGAATGCTGAGGTAATTATCTCAATAATCCAGAGGGCACCCTTTTGTTTTGGAATTGGGACTACTTGTCTTGAAGTTACCTCAGAGCCACCATCCCACTAACACAACATGCATAGAAATGTCATCTGCATAGCAGGCATGCTTATTAGTCTGGTAATTTTTAAGTGCTTACTATGTGCTAAGCCCTGTTCTAAGCACTGGGGAAGATACAGGATAATGAGGTTGAATATAGTCCTTACAACATTGGCCTTATAGTCTAATTAGAGGGGAGTAAGACAATCCCCATTTTACAGATGAGGAAACTGAGGTACAGAGAATTGGCTTGCCCAAGGTCACACAGCAGAGAAGTGGAGGAGCTGGGATTAGAACCCAGGTCCTCTGACGCCCAGGCCCATACTCTCTGCCCTAGGCCTTGCTGCTTCCCATTTAAAACAGTAGCCTCAGACTCCTCACCAAAGTCAGAGATTTATTTATTTTTTATTTGTTTTCATGTATGTCTCCCCTGCTAGACTGTAAGCTTATTGTGGGCAGGGAATAGGTTTACTGTTGTATTATACTCTCCCAAGTGCTTAGTACACTGCTCTGCACACAGTAAGCACTCAATAAATATGATAGGCTGACAATGACAGATTCTAGAGGTATGAAGAGTGGGTTCCAGCTATGATGATTAAGCGACAGCTCCTTCGGTTCTTTGTGAGGGGTCACCTGTCTGTTCCAGTGCACAACTAGTAATCTAGAAGAACAAATAAACTTTCTTCATATGTAGGATGGCCTCAGAGTTAGCTCACTCAAACAAATAGAAACTTATAATTAAGGCATTCTAGGGCTGGCCTGACCTCCACACTCTCTAATGACAATAATTTTTCTTCCGATTTTTTTTCCTCAGATGACCGTTATTTTCCTGACTACTTCGAAGGAGTTTCTCATTAAGCTGAGTATGGTCAACAAGGTACCTATGTGTGAATTTAGTAGTGTCATAGAATCATTGTTAAGTGACACACACGTAACGGGTGCCTATCTACTTGGTTTTTTTTGTTGTCTGTCTCCCCCTTCTAGACTGTGAGCCCATTGTTGGTATTGTCTCTATCTGTTGCCAAATTGTACTTTCCAAGTGCTTAGTACAGTGTTCTGCATGCAGTACGCACTCAATAAATACAAATAAATGAATGAATGAGTGAATGAATGAATCAGGTGCCACTAGAAGCCCCACAAGGCATCCTCTATACCTCATGTTCTAGGGCATGTTGTTTTTTGGAAGAAAGAGTCAGAGTTGCAGAACAATGGGTTGAAATCCCCCCTTAAAAGAGCATATTTGGTTAAGACATGATCTTGCATTCCTCAAGTCCCCTCCCAAAGATATTTCACCTAATTTCAAGAGAACGCCATCTTATCCTATGAGATGAAATGTTATCAAGAATCATCATGCCTTTCGTCACCCAAAACCTAATGTGGAAACTGAAATTATCATGCACCTTCCCAGCATGGATGAGGGCATTCAAAGGTTCCCTCCTACTACTTAGAGACTTCTGGGTCTAGTTTACAAGATGCCAACATTTTTTACTCTTCCCTCGTGAGGTTTTTGCTTTAATGTAAAAGGTGTCATTATGAGGTTTTCATTTCAGGCTGAATCACCTATTTTGCGCTGCCCTCTGACTATTCCCAATTATACTAAATGGGTTTCTAACACCTTTCCTGAGAAAACAACTGAGGTAGAATATGCTACACACTAAAGCTGGGTCTTCACAGCCACACTGCTGAGAGCTGGTTTCCTTCTGAGAAATCTGTCGGCATCTGTCTTTATAACAAAATGTCAGGTTGATGTGTCTTTCAGGTAATGTGTGAAAGCCACTTTGAAAATTTAATACATTTTCATGCAAATATAGAGCTGGACCTCTACCTGCTTATTCTATTTAAAATGTTTATCATTTAGCCAATCTATATGGATTTAGCACCTTGCATTTTCCATTTGTCTATCAATCCCTCAGCCCTCTTCTGGATGGAATATTAAACATGTGCAATCCCAAAGAAAAAGCCACATTGTAAGTAGAGTGAATGTTGCTTGTCTTAGGGCTGTACTGTACAATACACTCTCTCTGTGCTGAACACAAGAGCCTTTCAGTCTAAGAGGCAGTGAATCCAATAAATTCATTCCTATTTCTAGGCGGGCACATGACATTCTCAATTAGAAGAAATCGCAATTGATTTAAGTAAAAGGAGGAGTGGTTCAAAGCCTAATGACTTTTAAAGTTGCACTGCATTTTCTTTTCTATGACCACAAATATTAGGAGAGAAACATTGTATCTCCTTAGTTTGATTTCTCTCTGGTCTTTCGTCTCAATTTTTTGGTAGGTGTACTAATTGCAACCCCCCCCCCCCCCCCCCCCCCCGGGATGGGCTGGCTCGCTCTCTCTCTCTCTCTCTCTCTCTCTCTCTCTCTCTCTCTCTCTCTCTCTCTCCTCCACCCCAGGTGTTAATCTGAGCCTTACCCAGAAATTAGTGGGTGTTGAATGCATGGCCAACATTCATGGGTAGGGAGTCTTCTGAATTTCTTTATAGTGGCTGATGACCACTAGTTCCATCAGAACCCTGAATCAATCAATCAGTCATATTTATTGAGTGCTTACTGTGCAGAGCTCTGTACTAAGCGATTGGGAGAGTACAACATAACAGGTATTTGGGGGATACCAATGAGGTGATATAAAAACCCCTAATCAGGAAAAATACAACTCAAAACAGATAAGATATGCCCCTTACCATCCTCTTCTGTCTGTACTACCAGCTCCTCGCTTTCCATCTTCCCCTCTGGATTAGACAGCACCATCCTCAGCCGGATGGTCATAAAAGGGCGAAGGCCCCGTAAGGTATAATGAGAAGATGTCTGGATGAGTTCTTCGGCCTCGTACTTTTGCTGATTGAACACATACTGGTACTGGACAGTTAGGTTGTAGCTGTGGCAACGGGTCACCGTGTAGCCGAAAGGTTCCCACTGAAGGGTTACTTGCCGGGAGCGGATGTCCACAATTTCCACATTCTGGGGACCATGGACAGGATCTGGGAAGTAAACAAACAGAGACAGAGTTTTAAGGCAATCGGGGCATCTAAAAGAGAGAGGAAACAGAGGGACATTGAAGATGGAGCATGCATCCGGCAGAAAAACATTTAGGATATGGCTGGAGATTCAAAACCAGGAAATCCACTAGGGGTTAGAGTTTTGTTCCTTTCTTTGGATACTATGGGTTCTTCAACTGAGGCTTGACCTAACTAGCACTGAATGAGGGGGAGGTGAGACATTTATCTGATTCAGTTAATAAATGTATTCAGACAATTGAGATATTAAGCATCAAAATGAATTTTGGACAGCTTTGAGAGGCTGAAAATAAATGGATGATTATCAATCGTCTTTTTCCCCGGATTGAGCCATTCAGGATTGAGTCCACTCTCGACAAGATTTGACTTATCTCCCAATTCAGTGCTATATTTAAGTCACAAGAGAACCAAAAAAAATGAGATAATTTCCCCTTATCTCCGATCTAATAATAGGTAACCAGAGGAAGAGTTAGTAATGTACAGGGAAAGGTTAGGGAAACTGGATGGTAGATATCTAACTTTTAAGATGGCTGTCAAAAAAGCCATCCATTGCAAAGTATCTTCAAGCCCTTTGTTGCCATTAATGAAGGCAAAATAACATGCTGGGTAGACAGTTGTTGTCTCCCACTAATAGCATTGCTTATGTTCTTGTTAACTCAGAATTCACATATTATAAACCTGAGTTTCTTCAAATTTTTACAGTTCAGTTCAAGGTTTTACCCACAGTGCAAAATGTTTTCCTTTTTCAGAGCACAGAATCAACATCTGAGAGACTTGTGACAAAGAATAAAAAAGAAAAGTTGTTTGCCATTTATAAGAAGCAATAATGAAACAGAGGAAAAAAGAAATAACCCCGATGAGAAAGTCATGGGGAAAGGTAAGATAAGAATAACAATTTCATTAGTGCTAACCAAGTCTGTGACAATTAGCAATGATGCAAAAACTACTGTGGAAATTAGCAATGGCATTTATGCTTTCTTTTTAAGCACTGTGGTTTGTTCTTGTGCCACCTCTGAAGGGAGAAAACTGATTTTCTTTTGTTTTTCTCCAAATATGTGATTTAGTAATACATTAAAAGCAAAACAATACCTTTGAATACTGGTATTAAAATGAAAAGCACTGTAGCTATTGGCTAATGTGCTCTAACTTCTCTCTCTCCATTTCTTTACTTTCTAACATCTTAAAACTCCCTATCATTGAATCTCAGAAGCTGAAGAACATTTGAGTTAGCTCCCAGGGAAGTCTAAACAGTTTGCCTTCCTGAGTAATTGAGGCTAAGAAGAATTGTTTTTGTGGTGATTATATTGAAAATAAGTATGTTCTTTAAAGAACCATCATAAGTCTGTCACCAGTGAAATTAAATGCAGTGTCCACTAACAAGTCACAAATTGTTTACATTTTTAGGATGATACTTGAACAGCACACTAAATTAAGAAACCAGAAAGTACCTGTACAAGATACTTTCATATCTTAAAAAGAACATAGAAGTCATACAGACTTTGTTGGCCTGGGGACAACAATTTGTACATTATCAGGAGAGGGTTCTAGACTGATCTCAATTCACTTGCCATTCACCCCACCTTCAGTCCCACAGCACTTTTGTCTATAACCAAAATTTCTTTTAATATCTCTCTCCCCCTCTTGACTGTGAGCTCCTTATAGGCAGCAACTGTATCTACCAACTCTGTTGCATTGTACTCTCCCAAGCACTTAGTGCAGTGCTCTTGTATACAGAAGCTCCCTAAATACTATTGACTGCTTTCCATAAAAGCTTTAGCATGTTAAATTCAAGGAGCTTAGTCTCCCAGTCAAATCAGATGAATATAAATGAATGATGTCACACTACGGGACTGTCCTTGAGAACTTGAAAATAATTTTGCTATGTACATACAGTGGGAACCTAGGAAGAGCTCAACTGCCCACTTTGCCAAGCTAAATCCTTGTAGACTCAGTGGTTGTTGATATCCAGTATTAGTTGAGGATACCCTAGGTGGCCAGTTCTAAGTGCTTAGTACAGGGCTCTGCACACAGTAAGTGCTCAATAAATATGATGGAATGAATATGCATCTTTTGTAGTCAGAGTATAAGAAACACAGATGTTTGCTTCAGAAGTTTTTAATGAGAAAGAACATAATTCCTTCCTCGACACTGCTCCACTGGAGGTATGCTCATGGAGTAAATGTGTAATTAATGGCTAAGCTCACCATTGTAAGACTGTAGGTATTACCATAATCAAGGCTAAGCTTATCATGCTTAAACTAAAGGAATAACCATTAGACTGTAAGTTCTCTGAGGACAGGGATCACATGTATCAACTCTTTTCTATTGTACTCTCCCAAGAATTTAGTACCGTGTTCTATACATACTAAACACTCAGTAAATACCTCTGACCTACTGATACTTAGGTTTGCTCATTTGCTAAGGGGGCAAATGGGCCTGTTGGAAAAGCAGAGAACTGGAAGTCCGGGAGAACTGTTTATTTCAATTCTGCCAATGCTATGCAACATTTCTATGCCTCAGTTTTCTCAATTGTAAAATGGGGGTAAGTGCTCTCTCTCTACCTTTAAGATTGTGAGCCCCATGGGAGACACGGGCTGTGTCCTCTTTGATTTCCTCATATCAATCCCTGTGCCTTGGGACATACTAGGAATGACTATTATTGTTCTACTGCTTTCCTAAAGTGATTTTCTTGCAAACGATGAAACTGAGGGTCACTTGCAGTAGCTGTAATAATTGATTTCCCTGATCAAATCCCATCAGAGAGAAGCCAGAATATCTAGAAAAGCTCTTCCTTTACTATGAAAGGGCAGAAATGTAAAGCATGAACATTGAATAGCGTCCTTCAGGACATGTTAATAGCCATTACAGAGGAATTTTTCAAGATCTTAAGACCATTCCAAATGAGGGAAAAGCCCCCCAAATACAAAAAGGATGAATTTTCCAATCACTTTTAGGTAACATAAGTCTCATAATTAGATGAGACTGTGCCTGCCCCATTTACCAAAAAATGTCCCCTGTCCTTTCAGGTTGACTGAAAACATCTGCTCTGTATGCTTGGCTATTGGCATTTTGCTCCTTTATTTCTCCCATCTCTTGAGTAAAGAACTTTGGTTTGGATTATTTGCTGCCTGTTTTCTTCATTTGCTTCAATCTAGCAGATCTCCAGTGAATTTCTATTCTAAAGTGCTGTAAGCCACTTTTCGGAACATGTTTCTTGCATTGCCTCTTTGAGAGGGAGGAAGCAGAGGGCAGAAAAGAGGCAAAGCGACTAGCTGCAGGAATGGCTGAGAGGCCTTGCATTGAGATGCAAGCCTGTTAGGTGCTCAAAAGTGTCTGCTGTGTGGCCTTGGGCAAGTCATTTCACTTCTCGGTGCCTCAGTTCCCTCATCTGTAAAATGGGGATTAAGATTGTGAACTCCATGTGGGACAGGGATTGTGTCCAACCTGATTACCTTGTATCCACCCCAGTGCTTAGGCCAATGCTTGGTACATAATAAGTGCTTAGTACCATCATCATTATTATTATTATTAAGCTAACAGTTTGGAGGCAGAAACCTAGCTACTCTTAATATTTTGATACACTGGAGAGGAAAAATGCAGGAGATTGAAAATTGCTGGTACTGAACTGAGAAGTCTATTCTCCCTCCAGTGATGGGGCCCTAAAAGCAAGTTAGTTGAAATCATTTGAAATAATTTTGGTAATCGGATCATCTTTTTGAGAAGAGCCTCATTTGATACAAACATCTTTCCGCTTTTATCACCTTCTTAATGACAGTGTACTTTACTGAAGAGGAGGGAAGGGATGCAAAATACGATTCAAATGATAGAAAAGAGAGGCAGTGAGTTGCATGCGTGGGTCCTGTTGATATTGGGGAGGTATTTGGTGCATGATAATACCTCAGAGGACAATTTTATGTGGTTTTCTAGTGTAGATATTTTTTACTGTTGTGAGGAAAATTAAAAAGGCTGTGGCAGCTGCTTTGTTGTGTTTGATGAATAAACTTTTCTTTGTTCTGAGCTCATCTCCATCCTTTGGCTCTGAGAACTGCCTGCAACTCTCTTGCTTGCAGGTTCATGTCTAACCTGGGCATCGGTCCTCCCCATTGATTCATCCCCAAACATGACTATTGCCTTGTTTGCAAAAGTAACTGAAAGACTGGCTCCAGTTTAAATAAATGCCTGTGATGTGGAAATTCACAGGTTTGCTTTCAAGCTGCATCAAACAGGCTTGGAATTGCTGTGAAAGCCATGTGTATGCAGCAGGAATTGTTTTTATATAATTTGGTGCTCTATTCAAATATTTGAAAGGTAATAACCTGAGTCTTTGATACCTGATTCATGACAAGGTCCAATCCATGCTCTTCTCTCACCATTACTCATGAGGAATCAAGATCATTTAAAAGAGAGTTGAGGTACATTTAACATTTTGTTTCCTTTATCAAAATCTCCCATGGAAAGATTTATACCTTGACTGACCAGATGATTGCTAATTTATTGTCCTTGGTGGGACTCAATGAAGTAAAGACCCAATCAGAACTGCCTTGAAAGCTCTGGGGATTTTGGGAGATTATTCAGGCTACAATTTTCTCCCCTTGTATTTATTTTCTCAATGGTACTTGTTAAGCATTTACTATGTGCTAGGCACTGTACTAAGTGCTGGGGTAGATACAAGATCATCAGTCCTTGTCCCACAAGGGACCCACAGTCTAAGTCAGAAGAGGATTTAATCCCCATTTCATGGATGAGGTAACTGAGACACAGCGAAATGACACATCTAAGATCACACAGCAGACAAGTGCCAGAGCTGGGATTAAAACCTAGATCCATGCTTTTTTCACTAGACCATGCTGCTTTTTCCCACTATACTGGCAGGCCAATTTAGTCCATGATGGAGGCAGTGGCAATGGGGGATGGGTAGGGATCATCACAAGGTTTTCTCAGTAACTGTTGAGTCCCCCAAGGATGAAGAGAGGACCTGGGGCATATCTGCCTAATCGCTTAAGGAAATTGGACCCAATCCCCCACCTGTTAGGAAATTCTGCTCTAGTTAAACAGGCTACTTAAGGACGTATATTTTTCCTTGGGAGACATTGATTCACCTTTGTTTTTTGGATTGGGCAGGAGGAGCGGTGGGCAAAAGGAAGGCCACTCATTCCTCAATGAATGGATACTGTCCAAGTTCTGACGTCTCACTCTCTCTCTCCACCTACCCCCTTCACTGTCCTCTGATTCATAGGTTTCAGCTTCCTGAAGGAAGAGGTGCTTTCACCACACAGTGTTAGAAAGGCCAAGAAATCATGGTGAGTAGAAGCAACAGCTAAATGAAGGGAAAGAGGAAGACAAGACCTCTTGGAACAGACCAGGTAAGAGGAAAAGAATTGTTTCTTGGAAAGCTCTAGAACATGAGGCCAAAGTCTCTAGACTGCAAGCCCTTGTGGGCAGGGGGGATGTGTCTACCAACTCTGTTATATTGTTACTCGCCCAAGAGCCTAATAATAATAATAATTATGGTATGTGTTAAGCACTATGTGCCAGGCACTATTCTAAGCACTGGGGAAGATATAAGATAATTGGATTGGACTCAGTCACCATTCCACATAGGGTTCACAGTCTTAATCCTCATTTTATAGATGAGGGAATGGGGGCACAGAAGTGATGTGACTTGCCCAAGGTCACACAACAGACAAGTGGGGGAACTGGGATTAGAACCCATGACCTATTGATTCCTGGTCCTGTGCTCTACCCACAGCAAGAACTCAATAATAATAATAATGACAACATTTATTAAGTGCTTACTATGTGCAAAGCACTGTTCTAAGCACTGGGGAGGTTACAAGGTGACTAGGTTGTCCCACAGGGGGCTCACAGTCTTCCTCCCCATTTTACAGATGAGGTAACTGAGGCACAGAGAAGTTAAGTGACTTGCCCAAAGTCACACAGCTGGGCAGAGCCAGAATTTGAACCCACGACCTCTGACTCCAAAGCCCATGCTCTTTCCACTGAGTCACACTGGTTCTCTACAATTGGCTGACTAATTGATAGACTCTAAGCTCCTTGAAGGCAGGGATTGTGCCTCCTCTTATTTTGTATCTTCTCAATTCCATTCATTCTATTCAATGTTATTTATTAAGCACTTAGTGTATACAAAGCACTTGAGAGACTACAATAGACACATTTCCTTAGTTCAATGCTAGGCACGAGGTAGGCGCTAAATAAATGCAGTTGAATGATTCTAACTTTCCCCCAATTAAAAACTGAAAGATGATTTCACTGTGTTTTCAGTTGTTTAAAACAAAAGGATTTCATTAGTCTAGTGTCAGCCACTTCTGCATTTCATAAAGGGCTGGTGGGATGGCGGCCCCTTTCTTTGAGTCTCAGAGTAAAGGTCACCACACCGGATGAGGGCTGTGGCGGAGAAAAAGAATGAAGCTTAAACTTTGGGCTAGGATAAAGTCTGCTAAGAGGCTGATAAAACAGGTCACATTTTTTTTCCTTTTTTAAAGGTATTTGTTAAGCGTTTACTATGTGCCAGGCACTGTTCCAAACACTGGGGTAGGTACAAGCTAAACATGTTGGACACAGTCCAATTCACAAATGGGGCTCACAGTCTCAAACTCCATTTTATATATGATGTAACTGAAGCACAGAGAAGTGAAATGACTTGCCCAAGGTCACACAGCAGACAAATGGCAGAGCCAGGATTAAAACCCAGGTCCTACTGACGTGCAGGCATGTGCTCTGTTCACTAGGCCATGCTACTTCTACGTATGTCTCTTACACAACAGTGGTAGCTCTTCTCCAAATGAAGTGGGTAAGACTGTGCGCAATAAAGTGGGAAAAATGTAGAGGTGGCCAGAACTTCCAAATGGGGTTTTACATTTTTTTAAATGGAATTTGCTAAGTGCATACTATGTGCCAGGCCCTGAACTGAGCACTGGGGTAGATATAAGCGAATCAGATTGGACACAGACCAAGTTCCACATGAGGCTCACAGTCTTAATCCCCTTTTACAGATGAGGTAACAGGCACAGAAAAGCTAAGGGACTTACCCATGGTCACACAGCAGATAAGTGGCAGAGCCGGGATAGAACTCAGGTCCTTTGAGTTATATAGTGAGTTCTGGATACCCTCTTTCTCAGCCAGTCACCATTCAAAGTAAGAATTAATCATTACAAGTCAACATGGAGATAATGTATTGAGAAAGCCTATACATATGAAAGGACAATCCTTATCCTCGTTTTTTAGTGATATTTCTTAAGTTCTTAATATATGCCAGGCCCTGTATTAAGCACTGAGGCACTGTAATAAGCAATTTTCCTGAGGAGTGGCATATCTCTTTTTTTCAGCCAAGTCCTCAAAATGCCACTACTTCCAAAACAGAGAAGCAGCGTGGCTCAGGGGAAAGAGCATGGGCTTAGGAGTCAGAGGTCATGGGTTCTAATCCCGACTCTGCCACTTATTGGCTGTGTGACTTTAGGCATGTCACAACTTCTCTGCCTTAGTTACCTCATCTGTAAAATGGGGATTAAGATTGTGAGCCCCATATGGAACAACCTGATCACCTTGTATCCCCCCAGTGCTTAGGACAGTGCTTTGCACATAGTAAGTGCTTAACAAATGCCATTATTATTATTATTATTAAAACTATTGAAACTATGCCATCATGTACAGAGGACACTCCTCCTTTCACAGAGTTCATTGTGGCCTGGGGCATTATTTCGCCAAGAGTGAGGATGGAAGGTCGTGAACACAGAATGGAATTTTTATTTATTTGGACACCCAGTTGAAGTCACTTCCAAATGAAACTGCCAAAGTTTTAGTCCTCGAGCTAGGAGCTGAAAACATTACAGCGTACATGATTTGATGTAGCATGTAAAGGAATAAATCAACAGGTAGTTGGGTACGACCATTAATTTGCCATTTCTGGATGAAAAAGGTACAAGGTAGCGGGGGAAAAAAGAGGAGAAAGGAAAAAAAATCAAATCAATCTCCCTGCAATGTCTCAACCTCACTCAAGTGGTTGCTCTCTTCTCCTATTTATCATGGCTCCTTTGTCAACATGAGTTTGCAGAATAAAAACAATGCCCACTTCTGCCTCTGGTGACTAGTAGGTTAAAGGAACCCAAACAATTTTCCAAAATCAGTATTCCTTCAAGGAATACAGATGACTGTAAGCTCGTTGTGGGCAGAAAATATGTGTATCAGTTCCATTATATTATACTCCCCCAAGTGCTTAGTACAGTGCTCTGCACACAGCAAGTGCTCAATAAATGCCATTAATTGAATGATCGGTAGTGGTCATCTGCTTCTTCCATGGTGCTCTTAATCTAGTCTCTGACTTCCTTGTGGCCAGCGATAGAGAGAACATCTCCAAAACAGTTTCACACAAGTCTTTGGTCTAATAATAATAAATAATTATGGTTCTTTTTAAGTGATTACTATGTACCAAGCACAGTTCTAAGCACTGCAAAAGATACAAGTTGGTCATGTTGGACACAGTCCCTGACCCAAATGGGGCTCACACTCTTAATTCCCATTTTACAAATGAGGTAATTGAGGCACAGAGAAGTTACCCAAGGTCACCCAGCAGACAAATGGCAGAGCCACTATAAGAACGCGGGTCCTCCCGACTCCCAGGCCCATGCTCTATCCACTAAGCCACACTGGTCTCACCCAGATCTCGTAAGCGCCCCTGAGAATTTGGGGAATTTACCTAAGAAATTGAAAATGGGGTCCCTGCAGTATCCTTGGGCCCTCTTTGGAGCTCTTTCCTAACTCTTGCTTATTCCTCGTGAGTTTCTTCTCTCAGCTATCACCCTTAGGAAACCTATCCCCTAACCAGACAAATTCAGCACATTATCTGGTGCAATTCCCAAGTTGGCTATTTCAGCCTCAGCTAAATTAAGCTAAAGCAAGAAACCATTACCGCCTTCCCATTCCTTCCACGATTTCACTCCCTTTAAAAAAAAAAAGAATAAAAGGAGGAAATGTTTACCTGCTTTGTGGGGATCCAAGATTTAAAATTTCAAAGTACTTGAAAGCTGCCCCACCTGCTATGCTCCTCTTTCCTTTCTCCCAAGCTTCCTGTGTTTATGATACCTGCTGCTGGGAAACAGCACTTAATCAGCAGCCATCTGTCTCAGGCTCTCTGTGAGGTCCAGTGAGGTGGGCACTAGGGCTGTGGAGCAATATGGACTTCCTCTGCACTGTGGGTGTCATTCCTGATGGCACCAATTTCTTGCAATTAGGCATCTGCAGCAGGTTAACCTGAAGGGCAGCACTGGGCTGTCCCCATTTAGATTGGCTGCTCAGCTGTGGGCTGCAGATTCAGAGTCCAGCTGTTTAAGAGTTTGCTTGCCTCTTCTCCCTGATGCAATTAGCCCAAAGAGAATCAACCTTCCTCTTCCTTTGGGTCACCTTGAGTTAGGCACCGAAGAGGAGAAAAAGAAATTAAATAAATGGTAATTGGCACCTTGAGGCAAGAGAACCCATGAGGAATGCATAATTGAGTTTCTGTTTTCTTTTTTTGTTTTAATAGTATTTGTTAAGTACTTACAATGTGCCAGGCATTGTACTAAGCTCCAGTAGATACAGGCTTATCAGGTTGGATACAGTACATGTCTCACAAAGCTCTATTCAAGTCACATCTCCTCCAAGAGGCCTTCCTTACCTAAGCCCTTCTTTCCTCTTCTCCCACTCCCTTTCTGCATCAACCTGACTTGCTCCCTTTATTCCTCCCTGTCCCAGCCTCACAGAGCTTAATTTATTTATTTATATTAATGTCCATCTACCCCTCTAGACCATAAGCTTCCTGTGGGCTGGGATGTATCTTTTTATTGTTATATTGTACTCTTCCAAGCTATCAGTTCAGTGCTCTGCATAGAGTAAGCACTCAATAAATATGATTGAATCCCTATTTTACAGATGAAGTATCCAAGGCACAGAGAAGCTAAGTGACTTGCCCAGGGTCACACAGCAGGCATGTGGCAGAACCGGAATAAGAACCCAGGTCCTTGTGACTCCCAAGCCTGTGCTCAATCCATTAGCCCATTCTGCTTCTCTAACCCTTTCCCATTGATGGAGCCTGCTTCTTCCATCTCAATTATTATTATGGTCTTTGTAAAGCGCTTACTATGTGCCAAGCACTGTCCTAAGCACTGGGATAGGTCATCAAGTTGTCCTACGTGGGCTCACAGTCTTCATCCCCATTTTACAGATGAGGGAACTGAAGCACAAAGAAGTGAAGTGACTTGCCCAAAGTCACCCAGCTGACAAGTGGTAGAGCCGGGATGAGAACCCATGACCTCTGACTCCCAAGCCCGGGCTCCTTCCACTGAGCCACACTGCTTCTCACGGGAGACAGAATCAACCTACCCAGTTAACAGTACCTGTCCACAACAGTTACTTGAACCCAATGGGAAGTGATAAGTGGAGCAAGCGAAAGCCATCTTCTTACTTGCCACAGGATTAGCCAGGAGTCCAGCAGTCCTTGGAACACCTCCCTGGGCTCTCAGACTACAGAGAGAGTCAGGAGCTGGAAGGAGGATCTCCCAGAACATCCTGTAATGGAAGCATCCAGGAGTACAAGTGCCCAACTTCAAAAATAAATGCCCCAAGATGCTTAAAAAATGGTGGGGACCCAGAGGAAATCAGGTTGGAAACAGAAAAGCAATTTCAAAATTACATGGTTTCAGTTTCCAGATGAAGAGGAGAGTGATATAGAGAAACCTGTGGAATAGAGAGTATAATTCCTTTCAGGGTTTGCTGCCAGTGTCTCATTTCAAGACAGGTTTCTGGTATCTCTAAACTAGAAGACTCAGGTAAAGTTTAAAGCAGAAATGGAAAACACCTTTGATTGTCAAAGATGATATCTTCTGCCTTTACTACTAGAATATTGGGCAAGTTCACCTTGAGAACTCTTCTCCCTCTGGGGAAAGCACACCACCTTTAAAGGATGCCTAAAGAGTGTCAGATATACGTATAAAGCAGAAATACAGACTTGCTGTCTCAACTTTTTTTTAATCCTCAGAAGCATATGCAGAAGTTAATCCAATTAAAAACACTCTAGAGTCATTACTGGATTAATCAATCAATGCAGCACATAACACTAGGCACTTGGGAGAGTAGATCAGAAGCCAAAGAAACGTCCCCACCTACAAGAAGCATACAATCTAATGGGAGAGAGCAGAGATTCATTTCTTACAGAACAGAGAAGAGCAAAGACGGAACAGGTACCTTGCTCCTTATGAGAGTGGACCTGTATCATGTTAATGTTTTGGGTAGCATATATTACTTAGTTGTATTTCTGGGGTTCCTGAAGAAGCCAGACATCATCAGTTCCGCTTTCCATATTTAACCAGCTCTGACCCCTTCTAACTGTGCTGCTTACACCCTGGGCAACTTCAGGACAGACCTCAGGGATTAAATAAGCAGTTTAGAGAAGCAGTGTGGTCCAGTGAAAAGAGCATGGGCCTGGGAATCAAAAGACTGGGATTCTAATTCTGGCTCTGACACTACCTGCTGTGTGACTTTGGGTGAGTCACTTAGCTTCTCTGTGCCTCAGTTCCCTCATTCACAAAATGAGGGTTCAATACCTCTTCTCACTCCTACTTAGAGACTGTGATCCCCATGTGGGATCTGATTATCTTGTATTTACCCCAGGACTTGACATATAGTAAGTGCTTAACAAATCACAGTTATTAATATTATACATAAAAACTGTGGTATTATTATAATTAATACTAATAATGAGCATCAAGAGCCTCCAGCCCCTTTGGGCAGCAGCTGTCAATCTAGTGGACCTCTAGGCCAATCAGGAGGGATGTATAAGGACAGGATTTTGTGGGGGGAAAAAACTCTCCTCCACCCAACCTCAGTCTCTCAGTTGTCAGCCTTCCTGTGATGAACTGTCACTTAAAATTCTAGCAGTGCATCCCCATTAACTGGTTAATGAGTCAGTTATCCTTAGCACTCTTCCAAAACATGGGCAGAATCTTCCAAACTGCTGCTAACTTTGCTCCATGCAAATACCACATTTCAAGGCTCTGGCTGAATTAATATAGGCTGCCTCATCAGGTTTGCCTGTTATTTCTTGTTAAGAAAGATGAAACCAGCCAAGTCCCAGTCACGGAAAAAAACCAAAAACAACAATGAAAAAAACCTCCCAGCTGCAGCTGAGACAGATGTGTTCACCTAGTGCTCTATTAGACAATGAAGACTTCTGGAAAAGTCCATCATTTTTATTGGATAATGAAGAATTCTGGAAATGGCCATCAGTTCTATTAGACAATTAAGACTTCTGGAAAAGACCATCACCTCTATTAGATAATGAAGGCTTTAGGAAATGGCCATCAACTCTATTAGGCAATGTAGATTTCTGGAAAAGACCAACAGTAGTGCTCCTTCTATGTCCTGCCCCTAAAATGTCAGTGTATTTACATGGGACTATTTAGAATCATACCCTCTCTCTCTCTCCAGTGCTGGGTTATCTTTCTGTTGGTGAATTTCTGAAATGATGAAGGTATTTTCTTGGCCAAACCCTCCAATGAATCAAATTTCCCTTCTACTTCAACACATTGTATTGTTTAGAAATAGGAGGTTTTTTTCCCAATTTTTAAAAATGTAATTCATTCCGGGTACCCGAAGGGCATGAAAGTAATTTTCAATCATCAAAACTTCATTCTTCTCCCTGCCAAGGTAAATATTTCACCACTGGGCTTCCGGACTCTCTGCTGACAAACATGATCATGCAAGTCTTGAAAAACTGAACTTATTTTCCCTGTCACTAATGCTGATGCTGCTCACTTTATCTCCCCTTGTTCTACCACACCTGACTGACTGTCAAAGAATGTCATCTTTCAGAGCTTCCAGACTCCTTCTGCTTCATCCTGAAACTTCACTCTCCTTGTCAAGAAAGGGCCCCAAGATCCAGTGGAGGTGCTGGGGGAGGGAGGGAGGTTGTTCTGCATTGGTTTTGAACCTCGTTTTCAACAGACTTTCTCCCCCTGTGGAGATATGGTCCTTTTCTAACTTTCTCTTAACCCATGCTTCTGGCTCTGCCCAGATAACAACAATAATAATAATAATGATGATGGTATTTGTTAAGCTCTTACTATGTGCCAGCACTGATCTAAGCCCTGGGGTAGATATTCATTCATTCATTCAATCGTATTTATTGAGCGCTTACTGTGTGCAGAGCACTGTACTAAGTGCTTGGGAAGCACAAATCGGCAACATATTGAGGCGGTCCCTACCCAACAACGGGCTCACAGTATAGAAGGGGAACACATACAAAACAAGTAGACAGGTTTCAATACCATCAGAATAAATAGAGTTATAGTTATGTACACATCATTAATGAAATATAGTAAATATGTACAGAGTAATAAATATGTACAAATATATACAAGTGCTGTGGGAAGATACAAGGTTATCAGGTTGAATGCAGTCCCTGTCCCACATGGGGCTCACAGTACTAATCTCCATTTTACAGATGAGGAAACCGAGGCACAGAAAAGTGAAGTAACTTGCCCTAGGTCACACAGCAGACAGGTGGTGGAGTCAGGATTAGAACCCAGGTCCTTCTAGCCCCCAGGCCCATGCTCTATCTGCTACACAACACTGCTTTTCAATTCAGCCTAGACAGACATCATTGGACAAACTCTACCACTGACCATACCTCTGTCCTCATTCACTATTGCTATGACTTACTCAAACTGCCCATGGAGTGAGAGAGTACAAGAGTTTCAAGTTTGTGCTTGAAAGAGTACAAACCTTAGCTCTCTTCCTCCCTTCAAGGCCCTGCTGAGAGCTCACCTCCTCCAGGAGGCCTTCCCAGACTGAGCCCCTTCCTTCCTCTCCCCCTCGTCCCCCTCTCCATCCCCCCATCTTACCTCCTTCCCTTCCCCACAGCACCTGTATATATGTATATATGTTTGTACATGTTTATTACTCTATTTATTTATTTATTTTACTTGTACATATCTATCCTATTTATTTTATTTTGTTAGTATGTTTGGTTTTGTTCTCTGTCTCCCCCTTTTAGACTGTGAGCCCACTGTTGGGTAGGGACTGTCTCTATATGTTGCCAATTTGTACTTCCCAAGCGCTTAGTACAGTGCTCTGCACATAGTAAGCACTCAATAAATACGATTGATGATGATGATGATGAATCAGAAGACTCGGGTTCTAATTTGGGTTCTGCCACTTGCCTGCTGTGTGACCTTAGACAAATTGCTTCTCTTCGCTTCAGTTTTCTCATCTGTAAAAGTGGGATTCAAAACCTGCTCTCCCTCCTTCTTAGGCAGTGAGCCCCAGCTGGGACAGGAACCAACCCAATTAACTTGTAACTATACTAGTTCTTCATACAGTCCTCAGCATATAATAACTGCTTAACAAATACTCAGTGGAAAGAGCACAGGCTTTGGAGTCAGAGATCATGGGTTCAAATCCTGACTCCACCAACTGTCAGCTGTGTGACTTTGGGCAAGCCACGTAACTTCTCTGGGCCTCAGTTACCTCATCTGTAAAATGGGGGTTAAGACTGTGAGCCCCCCGTGGGACAACCTGATCACCTTGTAACCTCCCCAGCACTTAGAACAGTGCTTTGCACATAGTAAGTGCTTAATAAATGCCATCATTATTATTAACTACTATTATTGTCATTTTTACACTTGTAATTCCTAAGGCAGAGGAGGGGAGTAACATGGAGGAATCAACAGGCATATACCAGAGAGCCCTATTGCACAGACAACCCTATTGTATTCCTTGGAGGATCATTGCTGGTCTAGAGGAAAAAACAATGAGCCTGGAGTTTGAGATCCTAACATAGCCCAGCCAGATGGCCCTTAAATAGATTAAGGTTAGAGGAAATAATTGACTCTGCAAATTATGTACATAAGTGCTGCCGGGAGTGTGGTAATTTAATCAATCAATCCATAGTATTTATTGAGC
This sequence comes from Tachyglossus aculeatus, assembly GCF_015852505.1. Classification (NCBI taxonomy): domain Eukaryota; kingdom Metazoa; phylum Chordata; class Mammalia; order Monotremata; family Tachyglossidae; genus Tachyglossus; species Tachyglossus aculeatus. The sequence goes on along the minus strand of NC_052073.1, from coordinate 29,720,816 downwards.
GCTTACTGTGTGTAGGGCACTGTACTAAGTGCTAGGGAGAGTACAATACAGTAAAGGTGGTAGACATGACACTGGCCCTTGAGAAGTTTACAATCTAGTTGGTCCATGAGGCATTTGCCCAGGTGCACTTTAAAATGCTTGTACCAACTTGTGGCTTGGCCACATCCGAGCTGACTGTGCGCTCACTGTGGGCAGGGAATGTGTCTGTTTATTGCTATATCATACTCTCCCAGGCATTTTGTACACTGCTTTGCACATGGTAAGTGCTCAATAAATGCAATTTAACTGAACTGTAGGCTGGGGAGGGCATTATGAGACACTAAACACACTGCTGGATAGGGCACAGCACAATGGATTTTAGAGAAAAAGGGAAGAGGGACCAGGGACACGTCCACACATTCCCAGAAAACCCAAGGGGAGATTGACAGAGAGCATACATGTGTTTTATGCACTTAGTCCATTTCTTCAGGCTATTGTAATAAGACGTTCACCAAATGAATGTTAGTGAAATAGTTTGCAGCTGAGAAAGAGCTACTTACATCCATCTGCATCCTCAGATGGTGCCCCACTACAATAATTCCTGAATGGACTTAAGAATCATCAGGCTAACTTTTTTTATTTCCTTATCTTTAAAAAGGAGGGGAAAGAACTCTAGTTCTGGCACACACTCCCTTTAATGACACTAAAAATGAAACTTTGAGGAATCACCCAGGGAGGGTTTTCCCCTGGTCAAACACCTTTGTCCACTTCCTTTTTTTGGACAAGGAGGGATAAGTAGTGAAACTCAAAATACCTTTCAATAGTTCAGTGGGTAGAGGTGATCCGGACCTGTATTCTGTCACAATATTGTTAAGGTCAGTGCCTTGATTGATGGGTGACCCCACAAACATCCTACTATCTTTTTGTTGGGTTACACATTTTGAGGTAATCCTGCCCAACTCCAGAACCAAATTCTGGAACTTCATGGCCACTCCAGTAAGAATTAAGTGACACCAGGTTCTGTGTGCCATAAACATGCACATGGGTGTAACATTAGTACTTACATGCACATGAAGACCACCCAAAAGATATTTTTAATCATCTACAGTCTTTCATTAATTGGATGGGAGAGCAGCAAAAACCTTTTCAAAATTGGCTCTTTTGGGTGACATTAGATCACAGTTAGAAATCCTGCATTTTGGGCACTCCGCTCAAGATCATATTTCCTGCACAAACCTAAAAGCTAATCTTTAAAATAGAGGAAAAGGATAATAAAAAGGGGGTAATTACTGATTTTATTAAAAACATCTATCACAGAATCACATAACTGGTTGTTATTTCGAAGGCTGGGGAGAGAAAGTCCATTAAGCATTCTTATGATTAAAGATAAGAGCATGATTAAATATGTAAATGAGAGCAGGTCTCCATGTCAGAGCCAAACTCAAATTTTTACGGAGAGGGATATATTTTCCTAACTCAGATTTCATCTTTGTGACCTCTCTGTGAACTTCTTCTGATCCCGTTGGGAAGTGGGTTAGCTCTTTCCCCTAGAAGCAAGCGTGTGGGCGGGAAAGGCTGTATAGAGTGCATATGTTGTTAGAATACAGAAGTTAGGGGGTTAAAATTGTAGTCCACTAATGTGCTCTTTCCATTCTGACTATTCTGCTGAAGTGCTCTGGAAAATCCTCAGGGAGAAAACAATGGGCCTAAGCCTCCCCTTCACTTCCAGGGGGAACTGGCTAGCCCCTTTTACAGGGCATAGAGGGGTAAGAACGTTTTCCTGAGTTCCCTCCTGAAGGCAATAGAGAATCACTTAGCTGACCCCAGCAGTCCTAAATTATGCATAATCCAGGATTGATCCACCCCAGAGGACACCGGGCAAAGTGACCAGAACCTGTGGAATGTGTTGATCTTTCTGCACTTTTCCTAGAGTGTGGGTGGGAAACCACAAATAGCAACAGAATCTCTGACCTTCCCAAAATGCCTCAAATGTCCAAAAGCTCCCAGATGTTCCTCCAGCATCCTGGAAGTTGGCCCACATGATGGAGGTAGCCCAACCCTTGGATGGTGAGTCCTGTCTGCTCTGCGGAGTTCACTGGAGCTGCCGTAATGCCCTGCCCACTTGGTACAATGGTCAACCACTCACTCCTCACAGTCTTTGCCCAATTCCAAGCCACATTGACACCTCAGCACCCAAGACTCTGCCTAACAACAGGCACCAGGTCAAACGCTGCTCCATATGAGTCCATGGGGTGGGAAGAACATCTAAGTGATGGAATGTTGTACTATATTCTCCCAAGGGCTTAATACAGAGCCCTGCACATGGTAAGCATTCAATAAATAAATACTGATTGGGAGGTCGGGCTCACGTTTGCGGTAATTCAGCTTTTTTTTCCCCCACAATTGACATTTTGTTATGTGGTGTCATAAAATTTGCAATGAGAAAATTTGTTCTTCTGTAATTTTGCAAAATCAATAAAAACAAATTAAAATAGAGAATTTAAGGTGTTTTTTCCACATCCCCAGTAAAAAAAAAATCAGTGATCTCATTTTATTTCTCCTGAGATCCCTAACTAGAATATAAAGTCATTAAGCTCAATTCAACTGAGAGACTATTCACTGCTTGCATCATATTACCCCAGGGAATGGTAATGTGATGAGAAGAGCAGGTAGATAGAGGGGCGGGGGAGAGAAAAATTTCACATTTTCATATTAAAGGAACACAGTTGAGGTGCACAGGTTTATGAGCAAAACTTAGCTTTTGTAGAAAATTAAAGGAACACTGATTAAGTATATTATTATTATTTTTATTGTGTTTGGTAAGCTCTTACTATTTGTCAAGCACTGTTTTAAGTCCTGGGGTAGATACAAGGTAATCGGGTTCGACTGTTCATGCCTCACCTGGAGTATGCAGTCTAACTAGGAGGGAGTACCAGACCCCAAATCCCCATTTTACAGATGAGGAAACTGAGGCAAAGAGAAGGAAGTGACTTGCCCAAGGTAACACTGCAGGCAACTGGCAGAGCTGGGACTAGAAACCAGGTCCCCTGACTCCCAGGCCTGGGGTCTTTCCATTAGCCTACATTGTTCATCCTCGAAGTACATATTTCTTCCTAGCCTTTGGAGAGGTTAGAAGAAGGGCAGCCTTAGGAAATCATTACCTCTGTTGTTTTGGCAAACGGAAAATGACAGTTTGGTGGGTTCTGGGGAGATAGAAGGGAAATCCCTCATTGCTGTTGAATGAGAAGGAAAAACTAGGTGAGATCATCAAGAAACCTAATTTGAAGATAATTTTGACAGAGCACAAAACATCTTCGCTAATCCAGAGAGCTCGCCAGGAGAAAATGAAAGGAATGTAGTGTCTTCATTTTACAGTGGTGAAAACTGAAGCTCAGGAGATGATGGGTCTATTTCATAGGGTCAAAATAAGAAGGTCCTGCCCAGCACACCAACTTCTAGATCACATGAGCTACGGCTCAAGAGCCGGTGAATTACAACTGTGCTTGATCTGACAATTAATGTGTTTTCATCTAATGCCTCTAATGCATTTTTCATCCTAGAAGTACATATTTCTTCCTAGCCTTTGGAGACTGGAAGCCCCGCCATATTTCATCTAAATATGCTTGCTCTCTCTTTACCTAGAAAAGTCTGGAAAATAATCAATCAATAGTATTTACTGAGCACTGACTGTATGCTGAGCACTGTACTAAACACTTGGAAAAGTACAAAATAATAGAGTTCGCACATGCAAGCCCTGCCCACAAAGACTTAGAGTCTACAGAGGGAGAGAGAGAGAAATACACACACACACACATATAGGATAGACAAATATCCACCTGTACAGATTTCACATATATCTTTTTTCACAGTAGCTTGAAGACTGTATCTGTCCTTGTCCAGTTTACCAAGGCTTTCACCAATCAATGGTGGTTATTGAGTGCCTACTAAGTGCAGAGCACTGTACTAAATGCTGGGGAGATTACAATACAACAGAATTAGCAGACATGTTCACTGCCCGTAATCAGTTTATAGTCTAGAGGGGGAGACAGACATTAATATAAATAAATAATTTATAATAGATGATCTAAAAATATGTACCTAAGTGCTGTGGGGTTGAGGGTAGGGAGATTATCAACTCTCCCTGTGTGTCACAGGCCCAAATGCAGAGATGACGCAAAGAGAGACAATTTTGGACCTAGGAAACTGCTGTCCTTGACTCATCTCTCTCATTTAACCTGAATAATCAGTCTGTCACCAAATTCTATCACCTCTAGAATCTGCCCCTTCATCTCCACTCAATCATTGTCAATACTGCCTTTTACAATTATTGATCCTTGCTGACAGATTTCTTGTCCTTCTTTAAAGATGTCAGAAATCCAGAAGAACAAGAGAAGCAAGTCTTAGCTGAGCTATTGTTCCATAATTTAAATGTGCATTTCAGGGAGGTCTGGGTGGGCCCATTACAGCCTGCTTTGCTGAAATCTTTGAAAAAAAAAAAAGATCCCACTTAATACTAAATCTTTCTTTTCCATCAGGTATATTTGCTCTAAACCCAGCAGTTTTTTGCTTTTTTTAATGCATCTGGATTAATTGCCTGCTCAGAAAATGGCTCAATTCTAAATTATTCTAAATTGCCTCGAAAACCTGTAATCTTTCCCAGTCACGTGGCACCTAATGTATTATTGAAGGTTTTCATTAGCCAGGCATGCTCTGGGTTTGTTCAGCATGTAACGTTCAGCGTTGCAGGAGGTATGGATTGGGTGTGACTCAAGCCACAGAAATCAAGTCCTTCTCCTCCTGGAAAGCTGAACAATTGATGAAAATTCCATCAGCCTAATGAAAGATTTGATTTTATTGCAGGTGAGCTAACAGAGGAATTCTGGCCTGCCTGTTATACAAACTCAATGAGTCTTTTGCAGGAGGAGGCCATCCAGAATCTGTGTTTCCCTGGACCTCAGCCCTTCCATGTTAATTTCCCTTTATGTAGAACACACTGTCCTTCTTTTAGGAAGACAATGGTGACAAGTGGGGCCGAAGAGACTGATGAGTGCAGAAAGGGTGAAACACTGAAAGTAAGCCAGAAGGGAACAGGGCTAACTTCTTATCGCTAACAACCTTGAAGGCAAACCCCAAAGACAGGGACCAGGAAGGGTCCATTCTGAGCCGGACACCACCAAGCCTCACACCTCAGCAACCGAGCACACGCAGAAGCAAAGACGACCATTTTACGGACACCAAAGACCCATTTGCCTGGTCAGACTGATTGAATGGTACACATGTGCCCACAGGCCAAGCCTATGCCACAGACCTTGAGGGCAGGGGATTTGGGGGGAGGGGATTGGCTGAGGTTACCTGCCTTCTAGGTGACATTTGAGCCAATCCTGCACAATAAAACTGCGCACAGCTGTTGGACAGAGAGCGCCCCAGTAGACTCTGTGTGGCATGAAGCCCTGTTCACCCAGAACGCACACTCCTTTGGCTTCCTCAAGGGCAGGGATTCAGGCTAACAATGCCCTTCCAAATTGTTTACATGGAAGAACAAATCTCTCTCGGGCTAATGGATCTGTCCCAGAGGAGGGTCTGTCATCTTTTTGAGCCCTCCTCCTCACACCCCTCATTGCCGAACCCCTGCTCCAAGTGAAGGACCCATCTTCCACTTAAGGCCTGGCATGCACATGTGGCTCCTGCAAAGCTCTCCCATCCGTGTGCTCTGTCTCCTTGGGAGAGATTGAACTTCACTAGATCTTTAGTTGTCTATTCTGCTCTCAAGGGGTACATGCTTTGTTTTCAGTTCACCAGAGCAGAAGTGCCTTATAGCCAGGGAATCAGGGAGAAGCTACTTCTTTCTTCTGCACAACCCAAGCATCTGATTCAGTGCACTACACAATAGGTTCTCAATAAACGCTACTGTGATGACTTCTACTATTTCCCCACATAGCAGCTGCTCAAATATTCAATCAATTATATTTATTGAGTGCTTACTATGTGCATAGTACTGTATTAAGCTCTTGGGAGAGTACAGTATAACAATAAATGGACTTATTCCCTGCCCACAGCTAGCTCACAGTTTAAAGTATCCTGCTGTCATACCTTCACCTCAGAAATCCTGCCGAGGACAGCATGCCACTGTGAACATTACTCCAATCTGGTGAACTTACTGCTTTCTAGGACTGCATTGACTTTAAAGCAGTCAATCACCTTGCCCCCTCCTACCTCACCTCACTGCTCTCCTACTACAACCCAGCCCACACAGCTCCTCTAATGCTAACCTTCTCGTTGTACCTCATTCTCATCTATCTCACCGCTGACCTCTGGCCCATGTCCTGCCTCTGGCCTGGAATGCCCTCCCTCTTCATATCTGATGGACACTTACTCTTCCCACTGTCAAAGGCTTATTGAAGGCACATCTCCTCTAAGAGGCCTTCCCTGACTGTTTCCCTTTTCTTCAGCTCCCTTATGCGTCACTCTGACTTGCTCCCATTTTATTTGTCCCCTCCTTCAAGTCCCACAGTACTTATTTCTTTACATTTATGTCTGTCTCCCCTCTCTCCACCACCTGCCAGATACTGTAAACTCACTATGGGCAGGGAATATATCTTTTATATTGCTATACTGTGCTCTCCCTAGTTCTTAGTACAGTGCTCTGCACACAGTAAGCACTCAATAAATATGATTGATTGGCAGATTCATGCTAGTCTTGTCTTTTTAATGGTATCTGTTAATCACTTATTGTGTGCCAGGCACTGTACTTAGTGCTAGGGTAATTACAAGCTAATCAAGTTGGATATGGTCCATGTCCCACATGGGGCTCACAGTCTTAATCCTATTTTACATTCGAGGAAACTGAAACACAGAGAAAAGTGACTCGCCTGAAGTCACACAGGAGACAAGTGCAGGACCAGGATTAGAACTCAGGTCCTTCTGACTCCCTGGCCCATGCTCTATCCACTAGACCATACTGCTTTGCAATGTCTTGCCATTTGATTTTGCATAAGCTTATATGTAATACGAGTGAAACTTCCTTCAACTACCCAAAAAGTCAGAAAGAGGTAATGAAAGAATATATAGACAGGGCGAGTGTGGTCAAATAGAAAGAGGACTGGTGGCAGTCTTAAGACCTGAGCTTAGGTACTAACTCTACCACAGACCTGTTGCATGATCTTGGGTAAGTCTTTGTACCTCTCTGCGCATCAGTTGCTCATATGTGAAATGGTGATGAGCCAATCTGCCTCTTCAACATCCTCCAGCAAGTCTTCCCCAATCAATAAAACAACAACAATGATAATAATAATAATAATATTTAAGTGCTTACTATGTGCCCAACACTGTTCTAAACACTGGGGTAAATACAGGTCAATCAGGTTGGATATAGCTCCTATCCCACATGGGGCTCACAGTCTAAAGAGGGAATTGAATTTAATCCCATTTTACAGATGAGGTAACTGAGGCACAGAGAAGTGACTTGCCAAAGGACACACAGCAGACACATGGCAGAACCAGGATTAGAACCCAGGTCCTCTGACCCCCAGGCCTGTGCTTCCAATAGGCCACACTGTTTCTCAACATTTTCCAATACTTGAGTTACATCAAATGAACAGCTACATATATCACATAATAATAATAATAATGGCATTTATTAAGTGCTTACTATATGCAAAGCACGGTTCTAAGCACTGGGGAGGTTACAAGGTGATCAGGTTGTCCCACGGGGGGCTCACAGTCTTCATCCCCATTTTACAGATGAGGGAACTGAGGCACAGAGAAGTGAAGTGACTTACTCAAAGCACACAGCTGACAATTGGCAGAGCCGGGATTTGAACCCATGACCTCTGACTCCAAAGCCTGTGCTCTTTCCACTGAGCCACTTATCTATATATAATGAAAATGATGGTATTTGTTAAGCACTTATGTGCTAAGCACTGTAACAAGCACTGGGGTAGATACATGATGCTCCAGTTGGACACAATCTCTGTCCCCCATGGGGCTCACAGTCTAAGTGGGAGGGAGAATGGGAATTGAGTCCCCATTTTACAGATATTTGCATATTTAATTGTATATACAATTACACACTGAATATACCTGGGTCTAATCCCAGCTCTGCCACTTTGCTGTGTGACCTCAAGCAAGTCACTTTACTTCTCTTTGCCTCACTTCTCTCATCTGTAAAATTGGAATTAAAACTGTGAGCCCCATGAGGGACAGGATCTGGGTCCAACCTAATTAACTTGTTACTACCCCAATACTTAGAACAGTGCATGGCACATAGTAAGTGCCTAACAACTCATTTGGAAACCACTAGTACATATTCTAAGTCTGTCTGAGCCTCTCTCTCTTTTTCTCTCTCACCTGCTATAATGTAGGGTCTCTGTTGGTAGGAAACATTTCTTGTGCTTCTGTACTACTTTCCCAAATGCTTAGTAATCAATTAATCACTGGTATTTATTGAGGTCTTTCTATGTGCAGAGCACTTCTGCTATGTGCTTGGGCGAGTATAGAGTAAGTATGCATGATCTCTGTCCTCAAGGAGTTTACAATCTAATAGAGTACATTGAATTACCATTGTTAATACTACTACTCTCCCTACCCTATGGGATTTTATGAGGGAAAAAAATGAAATGAATGATCCAAAAGACCTTTGAAAATATTAAGGTGCTATTCAAGTTTAAGGTCTCATTTTAATAAAAGTACTGTAGAGGTTTTGATAGTTACAGAGCACATTTCTGCTGCCTGATTCCTAAGGATTCATGCTCCCTTTACATTTGTTCATGTTGTCCTGAAGTATTAAATGTAAAACTATGAAGCGAAAAACTGATGCTATTTCTGGCACACATTTGTTTTTTCCAGTTAAAACAAAAAGAGGCTAAACTTCCCAGGAACTTTTTTTTTCCATTTGTGTTGAAATTGAGGAGAGAGGATCATTGAAGTGGAACTTAGTTGGGCAGGCTGCCTGCCAAACTGATTTCTGGAACCATCCCTAGGGAATCGCCCATTTTTAGTCATAGGACAAGCTGTCTGGGCAACAATTCCACTCTAATCTCAGCCACAGACTTTGACATCTTGTTCCTGAATAGAATAATGGCCACCCCCAGTTATGTGGTTGATTTAGGTCCTGGCTAGGATGAAGGTTTGACACATAAACCAGATTGTCCTACATATTCATTGGTCGAAAGTTCTGCCCAGTTGGCTCCCAAAACCCCAATTCATCAACTAATCAATTGTTCTCATTGAGCACTTACTCTATGCAGAGTGCTGTTCTAAGGGACATTAGTATAGAGATGGAATAGTATATAGAATACCAAAACCCCAATGCATCAACTAATCAATTGTTCTCATTGAGCACTTACTCTATGCAGAGTGCTGTTCTAAGGGACAGTATTAGTATACAGATGGGATAGTATATAGAATATAATACAGTATAGTGCAGTATAATACAGTAATTACATGAAGCAATCCTATTCAGATTAAAGAATTGTTCCTGATGAAACATCCTCCTCAAAAATATTCTTGCTCCTGGTCAAATAGCTCAATAAACTAACTCACAGATGAAATCCATGCCCCCGACAGCCCTGCATTTTCAATCTACTGCAACATCCAGATCCTTCTTGCCAAATGGATAGTTTTAGAAACTTCAAAGGTGGCTTTTGGCTCTTCTCTTAACTGGCACTTCGGATCTCCACTGGAACCATTTAAACAAAAACATTCTGATTAAAAACCTCAGTATGAACAAAATTTCCCTCGATGAGGGGATAAAACACATATGCATTGATGGGAGAAACACATAACAAATCTGTGAAAGGAGAATCTAAGGTAGGAAGACTTTGATCCTATGTTTTCCCATTTCATGATTGTTACCGTGCCATTACTAAGCAGTCACTGAGTTATGCCCAGATTTTTATATATTAATAGCTGAGACAATAATGTGTTTGCCCATTCTGACTTCAATTATGGGCCCCTCCTGAGTCCCTTCTCACATCTTGTACATATTTATTATTCTATTTATTTTATTTTGATAATATGTTTTGTTCTGTTGTCTGTCTCACCCTTCTAGACTGTGAGCCCGCTGTTGGGTAGGGACCATCTCTATATGTTGCCAACTTGTACTTCCCAAGCACTTAGTACAGTGCTCTGAACAAAGTAAGCACTCAATAAATACGATTGAATGAATGAATCATGCCGTGTCTCAGTGGGGACAAACGGAAAAATCAAAAATTCATTTTGTTTTCTGCAGCACCCCTGGTCTGGTTCAGCTCCATCCCAGTGCCAGTTGACAGAGCTCTGAGGAAACAGATGGCAGTCTGTGGGCCAAATCTGCCGCCATCTTTAATCGAATTGGGCAGCTGAGCTCATTTCCGCTCCATTAGGATCTGTCTTAGAGACAGGACTGCCAAAGGAAGGCGGCACAAAAGATGAGTTTTCCCCCTCACTGGTTTAAGAGATGCTCTTGGCTCTGAGAACTAATTGCACCGCTTTCTAACTTCCTGTGAAGTCTACACGTAGCGGGCAGACCATCGATATTTCTCCTTTCCATTCCTGCAAGCTGCTGTCTTCACATCAGTGCACTGCAGATCAATGGATTACAAGCCTCTATTTTCAAATGAAAAAATTCCCCACAACCAAAACATTTCCACCTCGGAATCCATTTTCTGAACAGGTGTGGGGAGGCATTGGGTCTGTATGAAGTGACATGATGTATTAACTCCATGCTTCAGTGACTACCCCACAGCTGTGGCATATTTCATATGCAGACCAGATAGGCCCATCTGCAAGAGTTCAGTTTTTCTCTATTTTCGTCAGGTGCCACAGTTTAGAAACTCAATTATGAGGGGTAACTGACATTTTGTGTGTGCCCTGGAAAAGAGATTCATCTAGGAATCATCTGAATCAGGGCAAGGAGTCAAGTGACAGTTGGTGGAAATCTCCTCTGTGGAAGAGCCAGGGCTTTGCTGGAAATAACCAGCACCTCAGTGGAAACAGCAGGGGAAAACAGCATGGGTTAGTGGGTAAAGCAAAGACTGGGAGTCAGAGGACCTGGGTTCTAATCCCACTCCGCTACTTGTCTGCTATATGACCTTGGGGGCAAGTCACTTATCTACTCTGCCTCTGTTTCCTCATCTGTAAAATGGAAATGAAGACTGGGAATATTAAATGGGATAGAAGTCTGTGTCCAACCCAATTTTCTTGTATATATCCCAACACTTCTTATAGTGTCTGGCACAAAGTAAGAGCTTAACAAATGTCATTTATAAAAAAAAAATAAAGAGCACAGACCTGGCCACATGCTGGCTGTGTAACCTTGGACAAGTCAATTAACTTCTTTGTGTCAGTTTCCTCATGTGCAAAAATGGGGTTAAGTTATCCATTCTCTCCCCCACCCTACCCGCCCTACCGTGGGACAGAATCTAGGGTGCTACTTATAGTGTGCCTACCCAAGTGCTTAGCACAGTGTTTGCCGCAGAATAAGCATTTTATACCTCAGGTATTAGTTACTACTATCAAAAATTGCATAGTAAGTGTTTGCAGAGTACATGACAATACTATGACATAATATGAGAAGCAGCATGGCATGGTGGACAGAGCATAAGGCTGGGAGTCAGAAGGTCATGGGCTCTAATTCCAGCTCTGCCACTTGCCTGCTGTGTGACCTTTGGTAAGTCACTTTACTTCTCTGGGCCTCAGTTCCCTCATATGTAAAATGGGGATCAAGACTGTGAGTCCCACATGGGAAAGGGACTGTGTCCAACCCAATTTGCTTGTATCTTCCCCAGTGCTTAGTACAGTGCTTGGCACATAGTAAGCACTTAACAAATACTTAATAATTAATTATTATTATTATTATTGTTGTTATTATTATTATTTCTAGCCCTTGGGTTCATGGATTCTTTTGGTTAAATGTTTCTGGGATGAATGATGAAGTCCCTCAAAATAAGCAATGGTGTAGACATTGAGCAGTATAAAGCTGTCCCACCACGAAGTTATATTCTTTGCTCCAAATTTCAACTTGGCTTCTTATAGAGAGGATGACATGAGGTAGTGTGACCAGCTGGAGGTTAATGCAACTTTCCTCAACTCTACCTTCTTCCTAAGGGAAAGTTCTGCTCTCTTCCTCTGTTACCTGCTAAACTCCCTTAAGCAGTTTGATATCCCAGCCCTAGAAACATGTATGCAAATATCCTTATACTCTATTATTTCCCCTATCCATAATGTAATTAATTATCTGTCTCCCACTGTGAGACTGTAAGCTCCCGATGGGCAGGTTTCAAATCTACCACTTCAGTTGAAGTGCACTTTCCCAGGCATTTAGAGTAGTGCTCTGCACACAGGAAGCACTTAGTAAATACCATTGATTGATTGATGGATTGATCATTATTAGAATGAATTTGATTTATTCCGTTAACCTTTGCCATATTGCTACAATTTGGCTTGGGGACTATGAAGCGATACCTAGGCTCATAGAACATCAATGAGCCGGGAGATCTTTTGGAATGGGCACTCTGATGACCTGGAAAAAATAATAAAGTGGGGGCAAGGGGAATGATTACCCTTTTCTTGAGAGGAACTGTAAATGCTTAAAGAGAGTTCAACTTATCCTGGAAGTGTTATCAGCTAATAAGCCATGAAATTCCAGCTTTTTTTCTGAACTCAAGAAAGAGACCAGCATAGAGGCAAATATATTTACTTATTCATAGGGAAGTACTGACAGTTTAAAGGAAAGAAATCTTTAAAATTTGTGTAGTTATGCAAATATGCATGGAAATACTCATATTCAGAGGACAATAATCAAATTAGTTCTACATAACACAATTCTCATTCTAGGTTGCTAAGAAGTATCGAATGACTACATTAAGTACATATATAATTCAAATTCACCAAGTGAATGGGGACACTGATTGCCAAAAAGACAAATTTGAAGAAAGATTATGGACCGAAAAAAAGCAAAGATCTGGTCTTTTCTGAAATTCCGAAGCAATTTATATCTCTTTAATGGACTTTGAGGCCACAATCAGTAGCTGTATGAAAAAGAACAGCAACTTGGGAGCAAATTGGATATTCTTACACTTTTCCAAATAAGATCCTCTTGGGAAAGTGGTTTGTTGGCTTGTATGACTGATTTTTAGGGATCACTGCCCAATTACTTCCCTCCTTTCAGATGAAAGAGGCAGAATAAACCATCAAAAGCAGATTACAAAGTTACATTTCAATTTTTTCTTGGAAATCTGCATAATGAACATTTCAGATCTGATGTTCCAGAGAGTGGTGCAAGTGGCAATGACAGAGAAACTCATACCCTGAGCTACCTACATCTCTCCCACTCCTTTGCCTGGAATTGCAATCACCCGGCAAAGTGAGGATTTATTTTTGAATGACTTCAAGTTAGAAAAAGCTTTTTGACTGCTGCCCCTTAATTAGAGGAACGACTTAATTGTCAGTCATATAATTAACAAATTAATTAGCCATGTGTAAATATCACACATAGGGCTGTTCATGACATTAACCTGTAGAACAATCAGGAATCTTCACATATCAAGGTGCTCAGGCAAGCGGCTGTGAAAATAATATTTGTTGTTCTTCATCTAGTCCATATCTTAAGTAATTTTACATGGAAATTGGCTCTGTTTACAAGGAAAAGTCAGATTTTTTATCTCTCCACCATGGAAACTCCACCTGTTTTCAGAAGCCAAGCTGTGTCCTTTTTTGTTCAGCCCATCGCCACCCACAATCAAGAATCGGAAATGGGACTGCGACTGGTGATTTTGTCGAAAAGGCAAAAAGACAAATCGGAGCAGCTTGTTTTTATACAGCTATTTGCCTCGGGGACGCTGACAGTAGTGAAAATGTGGTTTTCTATGTCAGTAAATTGAAGTTATGATTCAGAAAACCTGATGGCTTAGATCCCACAAACTTTTAACTGGAAAACAATAGTCTTAAATCAGATGGGCAATTTCTTTCATTTTGCAGTACCTCAGAGTATCTTTGAGATCCTTCCAGGTTTGCTCACTGGTTGTGCCTCCACTGGGCAGCTGGGAAGTCATTCATTCATATTTATTAAGTGCTTACTGTGTGCAGAGCACTATACTAAGTACTTGGGAAAGTACAATACAACAAGTCCAGGTCAAAAACATGGGGTTTTAATGTGTCTCGCTTATGAGCCGGCTAACAGGATTTTCAGAAGAAGCACAGAACTAAGGCTCTGAATGTGTGCTCTTGAAAGCACTTTCCTATCTTCACAATGATCTTAAAGACTGGGAACTGAATATCCTGCTTTTAGGTGCCTTTCTGCTCTATCCATTCATAAGGACTGGACCTACCTAAGAATTGAATCAACTTTGTCTATCAATCAGTGATATTTATTGAGCATTCACAATGTGCAGAGCTCTTTGTTCAATGCTTGGGGGAGTGTAATACACTAGAATCGGCTGACGTTCCCTGACAATGAAGACAAGCCCATGAAGACATAAGAATGTTAGAATCCTTGGTCAGGTTGCCCCAGTCAAATGATAAAGATGTCCTCAATAAGATGATACGAAATGAACAACCAATCCAAAAGATTCCAATCCTACACTCTGATTGTGTTTAAATTATCCATAGGTGAATGGGTAAAGGGGTGTATTATATTTTGGACATTTATAACGATCCTCTTCCTTTGAATAAAAGTCCCTAGGCACAAACTGAAAGCAAATTTAATGACTAATCGCTCCTCTTTTCATCCATAGACAAATTTCAATAATTATTCTTAGTCAACCCTTTAATTAGTCTAAATTTGCCGAGGCATAATTGAGGCTGCCCACACAATTTTCTATTAAAAATCTCAAGTGGATGGGTAAACAGAGATCTACTTTTTCTGACTTTATTTTTTGCTGTATACTGTATGCATCAATCTGTTCATAAATGCTTGTCCCAAATGTTGGTTAATCCACCTAACTAGCTGTACATTCCATCTTGAGACTCCCTTATTGGTTGAAAATATTATTTATTCATTCATTCACTTGTATTTATTGAGCGATTACAGTATACAAAGCCTGTATTAAGCGCTTGGGAGTGTACAATACCACAAGAGACACATTCCCTGCCCACAGTAAGCTTACACAATCCCAAGGAAGTCATTTCATTATCATGGAGTTGACTAGTTCCTCTGCGATGATACTTAGCATACCCAGACACTATAGTGGTGGATAGAAAACAGCATTGGCATTTAAGCAGCTGATGTTTTTAATCAGTAACAGGGAATGCAAATGTCTGCAAATTCTGATGAATTATACTCTCCCAAGAGCTTAGTACAGTACTCTGCACATAAGTGCTCAATAAATACCAATGATGAACAAATCCAGTCAAAAATGGAATCTGTACTCTCCAAATTCTGACCCAATGACAGTGCTTCAACCTGTCACTTCTGGTGGAATTTGAGGTTTGTTTGGGAAAACCATGGGCATGAGGCCAACTGCAGATTTGGAATGCAAAATTCAATGCTGGTCACTTTGCAGCTCTTAAACACTTTGCCCTATCCAGTATTCAAATTTGAACCCTAATCTTAATACTTGCCCTATCCCTACCTATCCTTGCTCAAAACCAAGTTTTTCTCAGAAATTTTTCTCCTCCCAAACTTACTATTCATTCATTCTTCATTCAATCATATTTATTGAGCACTTACTATGTGTGTAGCACTGTACTAAGCACTTGGGAGAATACAACAATAAACAGACACATTCCCTGCCCATAGTGAGCTTACAGTCTAGAGGGGAAGACAGATAGCCATATAAATAAATAAATTATGGATATGTATGTAAGTGCTGTGGGTCTGGGTAGCGGGATGAATAATGGGAGCAAGTCAGGATGACGCAGAAGGGAGTGGGAGAAGAAGAAAGGAGGGCTTTGGAAAGGCCTCTTTGAGGAGATATGCCTTCAATAAGGGTTTGATATTATTACTATCATTACTGTTAGTACTATGGTACCTGTTTAGAGCTTATTACATGCCAAGCACTGTTTGAAGTGCTGTGGCAGATACAAATTAATCAGGTTAGACACAGTCTCCATCTCACATGGGGCTCACAGTCTAAGGAGGAAGGTGAACAGGCTTTGAACTCCCATTCTACAGAGGAGGAAACTGAGGCAAAGGGAAGTGAAGTGACATCCCAAAGTCAAACACACAGGCAAATGGAAGAACTACGATTAGAACCCAGGTCTTTTGACTCCTAGGCCCATGTTTCAGTACAATTATTCAATCTTAGCCTTTCACCTAAAACTGCTGGAGTTCCTCAGGGATTTTATTGCTAACTGAATATGCACTTTTGGTACTTTCAATGAAACATAGGTTACTTTTGTCAAGAAAATTCTGACAGTGAATATTGCTAATTAGTGTAAATCAGGAATAATCCCCTTGTCCTTCCAAGTAGTCCTAGGTAATTCTATATTTGGAGCAGCCTGGCCTAGTGGATAAAACATGGGCCTGGGAATCAGAAGGACTTGGGTTCTAATCCCAGCTCTGCCACTCATCTACTGTGTGACCGTGGATGAGTCACTTCACTTCTCTGTGCTTCAGTTCCTTCGTCTGTAAAATGGGGATTAAGACCATAAACCCCACATAGGACAGGGACTGTGTCCAGCCTGATTAACTTGTATCTACCCCAGAGCTTAGTACAGTGCCTGGCACTTAGTAAGCGCTTATTAAGCAAAATCTCATTAGAGGGGCAACTAAAAACAATGATTTAAAATTGATTTAGATGAATGTATGGTATATTACTCCTAAAATTCAGTTTTGGTATGTGTCTGGAGACTTGAATCACGTTATGTGCTCTAGAAAATGTAATCCTTCCATCTGTCTATGTCTATTTCCTATTTCAATTCACTCATTTGCCTAACGATACTGTCTACTTACAGTGTGTCTTCCAAAAATGCCAGACCAGGTGCTGTACCAGTGGGTTGGAGTGGAATAAAATTGAGCTAATACACAGGTAAGATGAGGCGCCTTCATGGTGGAGATACGTATTTGGCTTCCTTCAGGTAAACGAAATGTATCTATGGAAAGATCTGTCTTTCCCTTCAGCCCAAGCTCACTTCTGATTCCTGGCTCCTCGGGTAATTAGATGCCACAGAGTTTGTCTAAAGCGGATTTGCTGAGGCTTGGCAACATATATCCTATATGGGGACCTGATTTCACCCGAATAAGGTGAAGGTTTCATAGAGGTAGTTCATTCATTCATTCATTCAATCGTATTTATTGAGCGCTTACTGTGTGCAGAGCACTGTACTAAGCGCTTGGGAAGTACAAGTTGGCAACATATAGAGACGGTCCCTACCCAACAGTGGTAGTTGGGTGGGAATGTAACAAGAAACATATCCATGACAATCTGTTGAGGAAACAATGTACTTTTTTGGTTCATTCACAGGTTCATGGGAGCAATTAATTTAGTTGGTCAATGAATAGGCATTGAGCACTTCAACAAGTGCTTGGGGCACTGAGTTTCTGCCCTCAGTCTGCAGTTGGATTAGCATAGGGCATTTCACTCTTATGGAATATTAAATCGGGGAAATGGAAATCTCATCAGTAGAAGAATAATTTGTTCTTAGACAGGGCCGTGAAAGTGGTACAACTCCTTTAAACCAAAATTAAATATCCTCCTCTCAAAGAATTTTCAGTCCATTAATACTGTAACTTTAGATGGGAATGTTTTTGTTATACTTTAACCAAAATTCCAAGAACTGAAAATAATGGTGAAGATGAATAAATGAAAAAGGTACTTTAAAAAATGAAATGACTTTCCAGTGGGTCATAAATATCCATATCATTTTTATAAATCCAAATGCATGTGACCTGAAAGCTTTCAAGTTAAGAAAAAACTTCCATTATCCAAATTATGAGGTTTTTCCTCAAGACTAATACAACCCAAGGTACCTTTGTATTTATAATAAATAATGTTAACAATACATTGGTTTTTATATAGTGCTTTTCCTTCAAACACAGTTATTACTCAAACAAATGTGACCAAAATATACAGCTTGAAAGGAATGAATACCTCTTGGGGAGCTGTCCCCAGTAAGGTTCAAATCACTCAGGGCTTTTAATTAGTTTTGCCAACATTTGGCCAGATGCACAAACACCTATATTAACTGTTAGTTTTAAAACTGGAGAAACCAACAGTTGGTCAGCCAAATCCATAGCAAGGAACTGTTCTTATTCTGTAGCTTTTTTTATACACACACATAAACACACACACACACACTGTGCACTTGTGTTTGTGAGTACAATGCAGCTTCCATCTCCATGGGCCTGCCTTATTCATAAATCATTCTTGCCAAGGTGGATTTTAGTATAGAAGTTCCCCTCAGGGGCTATAATGTGCTTAGAGAAAAGTAGTGTAGCATCAACAAAAGGTAAGAGAAACAACAGATGTTCTTTCCTCTGCTACTACTGTATCCAATTGCTCCTCTGACCACCACCAGGAGCCCAGCAAGAAACCCAGGGGTGGCAGGAGCAGATGACAATAGAAACCACAGCTGCCAGTGTCCCCTTCATCATCCTTGCCATAGGTAAACACTGAAAGTGAGCTTGAGGTTGCTGTGGAGACTCAGGCCCCATCACCTGGCTTTAGGACCAGAATAGTCTTGATGGCAGACAGGACCATGTCTGTACTTTCTACTTTAACCTATTCCTAAAAATAGTAATAATAACAATTAATAATAATTGTAGTATTTGATAAGCGCTATGTGCCAGGCACCATTCTAAGTGTTGTGGTAGATACAAGCAAATTGGGTTGGACACCGTCCCATATGGGACTAACAGTATCAATCCCCATTTTACAGATGAAGTAATTGAGGCACAGAGGAGTGAAGTGACTTGCCCAAGGTCACACAGCAGACTAGCGGTGGAGCAGGGATTAGAACCCTTGACCTTTAGACTCCCAGGCCTGTGCTCTTGTCATGGTGGCTCCACTCTGGGCTAAGAACACTGTGTGTTGTGGCTGAATAAGTCATGAGTGTATCAGTCTTCTGGTGTCTCTCTCAATCAATTATAATTGCATTTATTGAGTGCTTTCTGTATTCAGAGTACTATGCACTTGGTAAAGTACAATATGATACAGTTGGTAGACACAATCCCTGCTCACAAAGATTTTAGCGTCTACATGGGAAAGACAGACATTAAAATAAACAGATAAGGGAAATAAAGTATGAGGACATGTACATAGGTCATGTGGGCTGGAGTGAGTATCAAAGAGCTTAAGGGTTATGCAGACAAGTGATTAGTTGATAGTGTGGGGAGGGTGAGGGGGGATGAGGGAGGTTTCTTCCAAAACCAGGTGAATTTTGAACAGTCCCACTAGTCTTACTAAAATCCAAGGAATACATAATAAAACCCTTTGAAAACACAGTATATAATTCAGGATGTTAGGTAACTGAATGAACCCAGGAAGTGTGTGTGGGGGTGGGGGAAAGAATGGCGGGAATCAGTACACAGAGGTTCTCTTAGAACACAATCTTCAGAATGGTCCATTAGCTTTATAGGGTTTGATAGAAAGCAGTTCTGAGAATACTGCCAAGGTGAAATGGATTTGGGCAAACTCTTTCAGATGCTCAGCCAGCGGAAAAGACTACATTTAAAACAAATATCCCTCTCTGACATCTAGAATAACACTTTGGTTGAACATGCCTCACTGTTGCCAAACCAACTTGAAGTCTGAACCTTTCTAGAGCACAGGCCTAGGGGTCAGAGGACCTTTCTTTCCATGATATTTGTTATGCACCTACTATGTGCCAGGCACTGTTCTAAGTACATACAAGTTAATCAGGTTGGACAGAGTACATGTCCCATAGGGGCCTCACAGTCTTAATCCCCATTTTACCGATTTTACTGATTTTACCCAGGTGTTCCTCCTGGGATGCAGAATGCAATGTGTGGTGTGGAGGGGTGTAGCACACTGGGGCTAGCACATGAACATTTGTTACAAACCAGACCCATTTGGTGCCACTTGCCTAAGTGACTTTGGGCAAGTCACTTTATTCACTGTGCCTCAGTTTCCTCATCTGTAAAAACAGTGGTTCATTACTTTTTCTTCCTCTTTAGCCTGGGAGTTCCAAGTGGGACAGCAACTGCATTACACCTTCCTTTTAGAGTACTTTGATACGTCCTTGATTAAGTACAATAAATTGTACATTTTCCCCAACCAGGAATAGAGAAAATAGATCCTTAGTGAAGAATAAAAAGTATTGTGAGTTTTAAATTAGTTACAGAAATATGGCTCTTGGATGCATAAAGCCCTGTTGAATGGGTACACCATAGAACATTTCAACTAACATTATTGCTTAATCTATTCATCGCTAAACGAGTGGCATGAAAAGGTGACACACTGATATGTCATAATGTCAGAACTGGGTGAAAACCACAGGACAGAGAGGGAAATTATTCAGGCACTGTTGCTACAGTGTCAATATGGAAGACAGTTAATCAGAATGCATGAAACTGATGATCTAATAATGAAAAGGAAAGAGTCTCCTCTTCCCTGCTCTTGATGGAGAGAGATGTCTGGGTTCAGGAATTGTAGCTGGGACTGCAGCTTGGGGAAGGAATATTGATAGTGGGGAAAAAGGACACACCAGAAGTGCCCAGAATAGAGAAACAAATATCACGGGAAAGAAGAGTCATGAATATTAACTAAAGATATGATAGTGCTGCCCTGTCATTAAAGCCATTCTCTAATCCGAACTCCCGAGAGCTCCCTTCCTTCAAAAGGGTTGTGAGAGTGATTTGCAGCTTGCTCTCCAAATATATCTAGTGTTTTTATTACAAAGGCAAATATAAATATCAAAGCAGAAACAACAAAAATGAAATCTTATTTAGCCTGTCCACTGAAAGTGTCAGTCATTTCATAGCAACTTCAGACTCAGAGTTGGTTGTATTAGAAAAAGGTATCTATTATCTAATTCTGGTTTGGAAATCCAAGACAGGTAGGAGATGAGAAATGTTTGTACTGGATATAAAGTGAGCACGAGCATTGTGAAGCTGATTTTTCCTCAGATAAAGGTAGGAGGTCCCACTGGTTGGCAGCATAAACTGATGTCTAAAGCACAGGACTGAGAATTGGGAGACCCAGGTTTTTGGCACAAGTCTGCCTCTGGATTGCTCTGTGAACTTGAGAAAGTCATTGAACCTCACTAAGACTCAGTGTACTCATCTGTAAAACAGGGATAAGGCACTGGCTCTCCCTGTTAGCCACCCGCGTGGGGCAAGAACTGTGTCCAAGCTGATCATTTTGAACATTTCCAAGCACTGGGGCACATGGTAAATATTTAATTAGTTTGATAATTGCTCTATTGCTCAACTGATAATTGCTTTAGAGTGAAGCATACTGGAAAGCAGAGATCTCGTATCAAACAAAAACTCACCATTTGCCTTAAAGCACTTAATCATCTTGTCCCCTCCTACCTCACCTCACTACTCTCCTACTACAATCCAGCCCATACACTTCGTTCCTCTCACATTAACCTTCTTACTGTACCTCGATCTCATTTATCTCGCCACCGACCTCTTGCCCATATCCTACCTCTGGCCTGGAATGCCCTCCCCCATCATACCAGACAGATAATTGCTCTCCCCCACTTCAAAACCTTATTGAAGGCACATCTCCTCCATGAAGCCTTCCCTGACTAAGCCCTCATCACCTCTTCTCCACTCCGTTTGTGCCGCTCTTACTTTCTCCCTCAATCACTCTCCTCCACATCCTCACAGCACATGTGTGCATGTAACTGTAATTTATTTATTTATATTAATGTCTGTCTCCCCCTCTAGACTGTGAACTCATTATAGGCAGGAAGATGTCTATTTGTTGTTATATTGTACTCTCCCAAGTGCTTAGTACAGTGATTTGCACACAGTAAATGCTCAATAAATACGATTCAATGCATGAATGAATCTATGCCTGGAACAAACTCCTACTTCACATCAAGTAGAGAAAGTAGAGAAGCAGCATGGCTCAGTGGAAAGAGGCCGGGCTTTGGAGTCAGAAGTCATGGGTTCAAATCCCAGCTCCGTCACTTGTCAGCTGTGTGACTTTGGGCAAGTCACTTTACTTCTCTGTGCCTCAGTGACCTCATTTGTAAAATGGGGATTAAGACTGTGAACCCCCTGTGGGACAACCTGATCACCTTGTAACCTCCCCAGCACTTAGAACAGTGCTTTGCACATAGTAAACACTTAATAAATTCCATCATTTTTATTATTATTATCAGGCCTGTAGCTCATAATAATGAGAACAGTGTTTGAGTAGGCTTAAGATTCATTTAGAATGAAACATACTAGAGAGCAGAGATCTTCTGTTTAGCATATCCTGTTCAGTTGCGGCAGCTTGATAAATGATAAGGAATCAATCATTCCATATCAAATTGGTAACTGCAAAACTATCAAAGGAAACTACTTCACCTAAAGTGGGGATTTGGGATTAACTTGATCTGACATCAAGACTGCCTTTTTCTGTTCTCAGTTTGGAAACTCCTTAATAGATTATTGAATGTTAAGTGAGTGCTACCTCATTTATGCACATCCTTAGCTCTTATGTACCAATTCTATTGCACTGTACTCTCCCAACTCTTAGTACATTGCTCTGCACAGAATAAGCACTCAACAAATACAAATACTATACAAATACTATATTCAACTGAACATTCCATTTTGCACTCAGCTCTTTCATCGTGACATACCCGTGCTACCTCCAATCTATCCTTGTTGTCACTCCTATTATTTCTAAATAATTTATGTCTACATGCTTCCCTAGGAGACTGTTTGCTTCCTGAGAGCAAGAAATTTGTCTCCCAAGTGTTCAGTACAGTACAGAGCTCAGACAGTATTACTGATTGATTGATCAATTGACAGGTACCAAATTCTCTTGAGAGGGCGGGAACATAACAGCTTTCAAAATAGAGAGGAAATTTGGCCTATTCGACCCACCCCATAGACTCCCGCAGTTGTGAAACATTGCATTTGAGGATTTATTTTTTAAATCTCAGGAGAGGCATTGGCTTAAGAACTTGTGACCTACAAAACTAAAATAGCAACCAATGGGAAGGCAGTGTGGCATTGTGGGAGAGCTGCTGCCCTGGAAGTCGGAGATTCCGGGTTCTAGTCCTGGCTCTGCCACCTGTCTACCAGGTAGCTTTGGGCAAGTCTCGTAACCTCTCCATGCCTCAGTTTCCCCATCTATAAAATGGGGATAATAATACCTGAACCCTACCTTGTAGGAGTGTTGTGGGAAGCAAATTAAAATAACTAATGTAAGGGGCTTTGGCATTTAAAGCACCAAATAAAAAACTCAGCCAGCCCTTAGTAAAGTGCCTGGCACATAAGAAGTGCTCAACAAACACCACTTAAAAAAAAAATGGTCCAGCACTCATTAATGAAACTTTCAGACCTCTAGTGTCTGTCTAAGTTAATTACTTGGAATCACATGTCTACCAACTTCACTGAATTGTAATCTTCCAAGTGCTTATTACAGTGCTGTGCACACAATAAGCACTCAATAAATACCATTGACTGATTGAATTATCAGTAGGATCCAACTACTGGGTGATCTAGAATTCACTCAGTAAGCAAATCTGAACTTGCAAAATGGGCAAGGAATGGGTCTGTTTATTGTTATAGTCTACTCCCAGACTTAGCCTCCTCCTTCCTCTCCTCCTCCTCCCCCTCCCCCTCGCCGTACCTCCTTCCCCTCCCCACAGCACCTGTATATATATATATATATATATATATATATATATATATATATATATATATATATACACACACATATATATGTATATGTTTGTACATATTTATTACTCTATTTATTTTACTTGTACATATTTATTCTATTTATTTTGTTAATATGTTTTGTTTTGTTGTCTGTCTCCCCCTTCTAGAGTTTGAGCCCGCTGTTGGGTAGGGACCATCTCTATATGTTGCCAACTGGTACTTCCCAAGTGCTTAGTACAGTGCTCTGCACACAGTAAGCACTCAATAAATACGATTGAATGGATGAATGAGTGAATGTACTCTCCCAAGAGCTTAGTACAGTGCTTTGCACACAATAAATGCTCAATAATTATGAGTGAATGAATAAATGAATGAAAGGAAAAAAAAGGGGTACATAATTCAGCCCAAGGCTACACACATAATGCTTGCAGACCAAATGACTTCTGAAAATGATCCACAGTGTTAATCTTTGTCCAACAGAATTTACACTGGGTGACGTCTTCTCCACATTCCATATCTCCCATCCTCCCTCTTCAAACCATCATCCCTTCCTTCCCTGCTTACTAAACTACCAGAGTAGATGAAACATCCTGCAAAGAATATGGTAGAATTTTTTCCCAAAATGAAAAAGGGGTACAATGAAGAGGCCCAGGGATGTATATTTCTTTAAATCAGCTGCCTAAAATTCTCATTAGGCTTTTTCTGATCTTTGTAGGGTCTGAGCATGTGGGCCAATGCTCATTTTCATGGTTGACCTAAATCATCCCTCTAGCTAAAGAGATCCCACAACCTCTCCAAGTAATCAGTTCCAGTATCTAAGCACCCTAAATGTGAGAAACATATTCAGAATGTCAAATGCAAATCTCTCGCACTACAGTTGGTAAGTCTGCTTTCTGTTGTGTTGGCCTCTGTGGCAAAAGAGAACAGAAGTTCTCTAACCGACTTATAATAGAGATACAGCATGGCAAGAGCACGGGCTTGGGAGTTGGGAGACATGGGTTCTAATCTGCTCCACCACTTGTCTGCTTTGTGATCTTAGGCAAATCATTTAACTTCTCTATGCCTTAGTTATCTCATCTGTAAAATGGGGATTAAGACTGTGAGTCCCATGTGGGACAACCTGATTACCTTGTATCTACCCCAGTGCTTCGAGCAGTGCTTGGCACATAGTAAGCACTTAAATACCATAATTATTAATAAAATTTGGACCTTTGAAGAAATTTATGGGGTAAACCTCGGAGGACTGTCAGCATTTCTTTCAGAAGCCAGACTTGTCAACTGGGAAACCTGTAGCCTGGGTGTGAGAGAGAGTGTTCTGGCCCAAACAGTAACCTCTTGGACATGTCAATCCCCCAGAATTTAGATTTTACTCTGAATTATTCTATGACTAGGGCAGTTGCTTTTCTTTCCTTTGAAATGTAACCTTGGAGATGATCTACTCTTGTATCAAAGAAACACTTTTTGCTTGGTCCTGAAGAGTTCCAACAGTGAGATATTTACATCCTTATACAATTCCAGAGGAGAAAGAGCAAGCACTTAGATATGCTTGTGCCTTTTTCAATTGCAGGCTTAGGCTGGCTGAATTACAACACAAGGTTGAGCTTAGTAGAAAACCAAGCAAAAGGAGAGAAAAAAAAGCCTTTCTAAAACATCCAATCCTTGGGTAGGTTGTCTAACTGTGTCGTTTCAGGGCAAATGCCCTCGACTCACTTGTGATGGCTTGTGAAAATTTAGCAGAGGGTGTCTGAAACCACTGAAACTAGTTAATTTACAGAGCAGCAAAAATGCTACCAATGATGACTGACTCTCCAAAAAGAATTCAAGGGTGGCAGCTAGCAAGAAAAATCATTGGAATATGGTCTTCTAGAGGGCAGGAACATCTGGGAAGTAGGCACGTGGACATGTCATAAATATTCATTAATAACAAAAATTGGACTGATGGGCATTGCGGATTCATAAATGAATAGCCACCTTCAGACAGCTTGAGATAAGAGCCTGAGGAATCAAGTGATCAAAGGGAGAAGGAAATTATGTCAAGATCCATTTCTGCTCTGTGATTCTATGAAAAAGACCACAGACATAAATTATGGGAAGACGACAGTTGTTGTTCATGCCTGAAGGGGAAATCCCTAAATATATCTACTGCATTTATGCTAAGCATATTGAATGCACAGTCTCTTTTCCTGGATTTTGAATAACCGTATTCATCCTTGTATGGAAAAGGTCACACTTACGAGGAGATTCTTGTACCATACTGCCTAATGGCATCTTTTTAAAGAAGCTTTTCTTCTGAACAGGAGTGTCTTGCACTGCCCTTGGCAAAAGCAGCAAGCAGCATAGCGAGGGGGAATTTTTTATGAGGAACATTCTGTCGCTCACCCACTACTTTTATTATCCACACAAACCCACAGGATAGAATCTCACCACCAGCAGGGCCATCTTTGAATCATGACAGAAAGCCTTGTACTCTTCACTCCTCTCATGCAACGCCCTAACCATCCCTAACTCACTACTCTGACCTCTGACCTTCTCTCTCTCTTTTTGTTTTTCAAATGGTATTTATTAAGCACTTACTATGTGCCAGGCACTGTACTAAGCACTGGGGCAGATACAAGATCATTAGGTTGGACAGAGTCCCTGTCCCACATAGGGTTCACAATGTTAATGCCAATTTTACAGAAGAGGTGATTGAGGCACAGATAAGTTAAGTGACTTGCCCAAGGTCACACAGCAGACAAGTAGTGGAGCGGGATTTAGAACCCAGGTCTTATAGACTGCCAGGCCCAAACTCTATCCACTAGGCCATGTTGCTTTGCACCTGAAACATCCTCAACCTTCGACTTTGACCAATCACACAAGTCCCCACCTCTCCAATCTCTTCTAAAGTGCCACTTCCTCTCAGAGGTTTTCCTTCATCAATCCTTTCCCCGCTGTGGTTCCACTGTCCCCTGTGTTAATCAAGGATTCTCATTCATTTCTATGCTTGTTTGCTATTGATATATTTATCCATCTGTTTTTAATATGAATATAATAATACCTTAGTTTTTGTACAATGCTTTTTCTTCACTAAACACTCTCATATTGTCTCATATCTACTTGTTCGCTCTTGACTACTGTATGTTTCCCAATTCCTTATGCTTTCTTCATGTATATGCTCCTCCAAGGCAGCGAGCACTTATAGTTTTCTGTATTGCCCCCCTACCAAATGTCTGAAACGATATTCTGCACGCAGTAGTTGCTCAGTAAATCCTGATGAATAGGAGAAGATTATACATACATCTGATGAAGTTTCCTTGCCAGAAATTATGGACTACTTGACTGCATCACATCAAACAATACTTGAAAAAATACCAGGAACAGCCATCAAAATCTGAATTCTAAGGCAGACCAAAGTTGCACCCCAAATCCCAGGCACACAGCGCAAGGAATTAGTGAAAAGGTGCAGGTCCCTTAAGGTGCCGGATTGTCACAAGAGTGTGCCAATTAGATTTTACCATTACGTGTAATTAAGATGGTCTATCAACCTCTAATAATGTATCATTATTAATAACCTCTAACAATAAATCTAATCATTTAGATGGTATTGACACCTATCTCCTTGTTCTGTTGTCTGTCTCCCCTTTCTAGACTGTGAGCCCGTTGTTGGGTAGGGACCGTCTCTATGTGTTTCCAATTTGTACTTCCCAAGTGCTTAGTACAGTGCTCTGCACACAGTAAGTGCTCAATAAATATGATTCAATGAATGAATGAATGAACCTCTACCTGTATACCTTTCTATGTCAGCTTTTGCCTCAGTTCTATCCACAGCTTTCTGATGTGTCCTTCGGTGAATTCACAGCTCCGCTACATTTTGTCCAGACTGGAGAATGAGGCGGATCACAGGTCCTTCAGAGAAAATGCTTCAAGTTTTAGGTTATAGGCGGTGCCTGACATTCATCTGTGATAATGAGGAAAGGCCTGCTATTCATCAATTATCACCTGTGTCAACATCAACAATCAGAGGTTGGACTATCCACTTAAGGCAGGATGTGGGCTGAGGACAAGCCTCCAGGGAAACCGGTCATGGCCTTGGGGCTGGCAATGTGCCTTGTCTAAATTAGGCTTTCACTGTGTTGGAAGAGACTCCCCCAGGCTTGGGAAGTGCTGATCATACAAGCAGGAAGAGGATAACTGAGCATTGTTGGTGCATGAGGTATGATTGATTCGCCACCTTTGAATTACTTTAACAATTCTGGAGCAGGACCTTTGAAATCCCCCTTTGCTCTTCTAACAAGAGTCTGAAGCTTAAGGTGTTGGCCTCTCCGACATCGGTCATTGATTACTCCAAGAAGGCCAATCACGTCAGCAATCGTTAATTCACAAATCCCATACTTATCAGAATAATTATTGGAACCACTTAAATGAAAAAGTCAGTGATCAAAGCTGAATGTACTCTGTGATAAGAATGGGAATATATCTAAACCAAATCTTTATGTCACTGGAATGTTTAGCATCCCTCATCTAGAATGAAGTCTAAATATGAAAACAAGGTTACTTCAAAGCCCCACACCAAGACCTGAAATGACTCCTTCCTCCTTTAGTGGGCACACCCTTCAGAGCAGTCTGTAGCTTTCTTTTCTTCTCCCCCTTCTTCTCCCTTCTGTGCTCCTTTTGTTCATTCCCCCCTCCCAACCCCATGGCACTTATGTACATAACTGTAATTTATTTATATTAATGTCTGTCTCCCTCTCTAGGCTGTAAGCCCATGTGGACAATGTGTCTGTTATATTGTTCTTTCCCAAAGCATTTAATATAGTGCTCTGCACAAAATTAGTGCTCAATAGACAACTGACTGCCTGGTTACCCATCACAGCTGTCTTAGAGACATCCATCTATTCAACCAATGATATTTATTGAGCACTTACTATGTGCAGAGCACTGTGCTAAGCACTTGAGAGAGTACAAAACAACAGAATTAGTAGACACTTTCCCTGACCATAACGATTTTATGGACTATAAAATAAACAGTTGTGGGAAAGATAGGGAAATCATCCTGATAATACCTGTTAATTACTTGCTATGTGCTAGGCAATGTTCTAAGCACTGGGGTAGAGACAAGCTTATCGGGTTCCACACACTCCATGTTCCAAATGGGGCTCAAAGTATTAATCCATAATTTACAGATGAGGTAACAGACATAGAGAAGCTATGTGACTTTCCCAAGGTCAAATAGTGGACAAGTGTCAGGATCAGAATTAGAACCCACCTCCTTCTTTATTTTTTAATGGTATTTGTTAAGCGCTTACTATGTGCCAGGCACTGTACTATGTGCTGGCACAGATACATGCTAATCAGATTGGACACAGTCCCTGCCCTGCCCTCACAGTCTTAATCCCCATTTACAGATGAGATAACAGAGGAACAGAACAGATAAGTGATTGCCCAAGGATATATAGCTGATGAGTGACAAGGCTGGTATTAGAACCCATGTCCTCTGACTCCCATGCCCGTTCTCTATCCACTAGGCAACACTGCTTCTCAGCAATGAACCAGAACCTATGCTGGGGGTAGGTTCTGGTTCTCTACTCTATAATACTTTATTTTTCATTGCCTAAGCCCTTCCCTGGTAGTAGTTTAGGTGAGAGGAAAGCCCATGTATTCTCTTTCAACATAAAGGGACTATTTAGTGGTTTGCTGCTTCCATGAGTCAAGCCCACTGTGCATTTACTAACTGTTGCACTCAGTGTCTTTCAGTGTCAGTGCATTTGAGCACTTACTGTGTGCAGAGCACTGTTCTAAGGGATTGGGAGAATACAATACAACTGATCTTATGGTCTAGAGGGGAAGATAGACATTCATACTATCCACCAAATAATCCTCTAGTGACTAGGGCACTGGGAAGAATTGGGCTCAGTAAAAACAAAAATGAGAAACACAGCTAGGACATTATCTTGAAATGAATTAGGATCTTCAGATGTAGGCATTGCCCTTAAGCGCTATGTATGTTCGATTGTGGTAATAAACAGGACCAAACCTGTATCTTCCTGGGTCATTTCCTATAATCCTCTGGCAATACTTGGCACCCAGGGGGATCTTTAAAAGCAGATGGATTTTCAGCCTTTATATAGTCATACAATAATTAGGGAAAAATGAGGAGTGGGAAAGCAGAAAAAAAGGGAATAAAGGGAAAAAGGATTATAAAGAAGAGCCAAAAAAGCAAGTTGAGAAGAAAAAAGAAAAAAAAAACACAACATTTTATGTTATTTCCTAACTATAGCATAGTTATCAGTATTTTCTTCCAGTAATTGTACGTATCTGATGCAGTTAACATGGTGAGACCTAATCTTCAGCATGTTTGTCCACTTTCCTCAACCTTAGTCTAACACTGAGT
Organism: Tachyglossus aculeatus; assembly: GCF_015852505.1. Taxonomy (NCBI): domain Eukaryota; kingdom Metazoa; phylum Chordata; class Mammalia; order Monotremata; family Tachyglossidae; genus Tachyglossus; species Tachyglossus aculeatus. The sequence continues at coordinate 29,690,754 of NC_052073.1, read as the reverse complement.
TCTGTTTTCCAGGAACGGAACTGCTGAGAGTCAACGCAAAGTGTGGAGACAGGCAACAGGCAAAGGCAATACAGCCCCATCCACCTCCCTCATGTTCAAGACCTACATTTTCAATATGCTGATTGTAAGGCCCAAAGTGCAGAGGTTAATCACCTGCCAGTTTGCAAAGAATGCTTTTTTCCCCTGCCTGTCAAAAATCAGCATGGGGTGTGCATAGTTCATTGAGGCAATCATAGGAATACACTCCACTCACCAACATTCATCAATGTCAACCTGAGGAGCAATTATATTTCATCCAACCGAAAATAAACAGACGTCAGGAATCACATCGTAGATGACAGGCAAAAACATCATCTATAACTATATACCAGTTCTCATCAAGTCTGTGTGTGTGTGTGTGTGTGTGTGTGTGTGTGTGTGTGTGTGTGCATGTACACCCAGACTTACATCAGGAAAACACAGGATAGGAGAACTAATTTGGTTTTATCCAAATGTTTTAGCTCTATAAAGTTGCCTGCCTTTTTTCCTTTCACTTGAGAAAACTGGAAAAGTGCCCAGAAGAAGATTAGACACTACAATGGGACCACAACAGTGTTGGACTGACTGGGAAGACCTTCATTCATTCATTCAATCATATTTATTGAGCGCTTACTACATGCAGAGCATCATACTAAGCGTTTGGAAAGTACAATTCAGCAACAGAGAGAGACATTCCTGCAGAGAGACAAGACCTGCAGACAAATCCTTGGTTATCCCACAGTAAAAGTTTTTTTTAGGGTGGAGGTGGAGAACAGCAAGACCTATGACCCCTACATTTTCTAGACTTGTAAGATAGTTCTGGGCAGGGAATGTGTCCGTTGCTGTCTGTTGCATTATTATATTATACTCTCCTAAGCTCTTAGTACTGTGGCCTGCACACAGTAAACGCTCAATAAATATGACTGACTGACCCCTCTCCCACCCATCTTTACCCTCAAATGATCCAGTACAGAATGTCACCAATCCCAAGAAGCCCTGGAAGTTAAACCCTAGGAATCCAAAGATGTGCGATATGCTAAGTGGAGGGGGCTGGATCACTGAGGTCAATAAATGACTGATTGCATTGATTTGACTGAAAAAAAATCTCATTCAAAAAGGCCACAAATAAAGAATGCCAAATCAGGCAGCATTCTAACATACTGTAAGAAGTTAAAAGCAAGGCACCATGGAGAATTCATAAGCAACATACCAACCACATCCCCAGGATACACAAAATGATAAACAGGATGGAAAATAGGAAATGGTGCTAATTGAGGAAAAAGAACGGAAAAGGAATCACTGAGTAAGGGTCTTCAAATAAATGGAATATTTTTTTAGAGAGAAAGTTAACCAGCTGGCTCCAGTGCTCAAGGAGGACCAAACAAGAAAGTAAATGAACTTAAAACAAAGGGGGAGATATTCTGTTTCGACATGAGAGAAATTTCTGACCTCAGGGTGATAAAATGGTAATTGGGCAGTCAAGAAGGTCTCCATCCCTGAAGAGCTTTAGGAAGACTAAGGAAGACTAAGATTTACTATTGATCCATCCATCCATCCATCAATAGTATTTATTGAGCATAACACTATACTAAGCACTTAATACAGAGAACTTAGCACAGAGAAGCAGCGTGGCTTAGTGGCAAGAGAATGGGCTTGGAAGTCAGGGGTCATGGGTTCTAATCCCACCTCCGCCACCTGTCTGCTGTGTGACCTTGGGAAAGTCACTTCACTTCTCTGTGCCTCAGTTAGCTCATCTGTAAAATAGGGAATTAAGACTGTGAGCCTGATGTGGGACGAACTGATACCTTGTATTTACCCCAGCACTTAGAACAGTGCTTGGCACATAGTAAGTGCTCAACAAATACCATTATTATTATTACTATTATTATTATTATTATTTCTCGGAAGAGTACAATATAACGGAGTTTGCAGACATGTTCCCCGCTCACAACAAGCTTACTGTCTAGAGGAGCTTACAGTCTAGAAAATCCTCTCTCTTGGATGGTGTAATTAATAACCTGCCTGGAGATTCTCTCACGGCACCTTAACTCCTCTTTGATTCCAGAAAAGAACAAAGACTTGAAATCTAAGTCCAGTAACTGTGGCTATAGAATCATGTTTGCTGAAATCAGCAGAACTACAGAGAGCCTCTGGGGTTGGAATGCCTGCTTTGGTTTAGACAAAAGTGCCAGAACCTAGAAGCTTTTTGAAAAAAACTGCTTCTCGGGAAACTTTCCATGTTCAGAGTCCCATAGACACGGGCAAGGATCTCTCCTGTAGCTCAATAGCGTATGAAATCCAAGTAGCCCATCAATCACTAATTTACTGTCCTCTTCCAGGGCTGTCATCCTCATTAATAGGGGTCAGAAATGGTTCTACCCCATGGGGTCCCTCTTCCTTTTGAGACACCGTGTGAGGGGCATTGCCAGCTGTGGGAGACCCACTTCTGATAATAAATACAGGCAGGTACTACAAACTGGTGTTTAAAGGTGGGATGGTGCTGGGGGTTTCTGAATAGCTGCCACTGAAGCCAGAATCACGTCATATGTAGTACCTATGCAACAAGCCTGACCGTTTTCCTGATTTTCATGTAAAATTTTATTCTATAAAAGCAACGAGACCCTCCAGGAGTGGATTGCAGAGTGATTAATACATTTCTCAGGTGGTTAAAACCACTTAATCTTCAACCTCAAGCCTTCAGATTCCTTCAGAGGCAGGCTATAATCACCCACAAACGCTTTGCCTGATGGGTCTTTATTGCTTAATTATTAAGGTGAGAGGCTCATACTCAGGCATTTAATCATAAATGTACACATATTCAAGTTCTGGAACAAAAAAAAATTGTGCTATAAAGTCATATCATCTGTCTTTTCTTTCTTTGTCACTATAACTCCCTTGCTAGTCAATTGAACCAGTGTTTTTCCTGCTCATGAGGTAGAATGTCCTCTGATAAAACTTTGCTAATAAGGCTGTCCCCTTTCAAATAATACACAACCCTTTCATTTCATTCTGTGCTGTGTCCATTTCACTGTCTATCTCTCTCACACACACACACACTCACTCATTCTTGGAATTGTGGCTATTAAGTCAGTACTTTAGAAGTGGTGAAAGTTGCCCTGATAAATAGTGCAATTACATTTGATATGTTGACCTGTGATAGTCCTTCCTTATCTTAGGCATCAGTTAGGTACAGATTGCTTGCAAAATACTCTAAAATTCCAGCCAAAAGACTGACAGATCACATCTGAGAGAGGCAGTTAAGAAGCATTTCAGATTTAGGCTCCATCCAACATCTTCTCTCTGAAACCAGAGGAGGCTGATCTAAGCAAGGTCAAGATGCTATGCTCGAAGGGTACAGGAGACGACACAGTGAAAAAATGTGGATTTATATACAGAAATTTTTCAAACTATAACTGGACACTGGACATTTGATTCTGGTGTAGATTTGTTTACCCTTTCTACTTAATATTATTTCTACCTTTAGTGTGTTCTTTTTCAGAAATTTCAGATACGAGGCTAAATAAAAATCTCTGAATATATCTGATCCCTTTAATTCTCTGAAAAAGTCCCCTCTCTCTAAAATGTCTCCACCGGGCAGTGAATCAGGAACCCATTAAGAAAATAAATGTACAGTATCACTACTGACATTTCGCTGCCTATTATATTTAGGATGAAAAGTAGGCATCAGAATATCCTACAGCATTAAAAATAACTTTGGGGATCATGAAAATGTCAGTTTGACAACCCAGAGAAGCAAAATTAAATATCTACAGGAGTCATACTGCTCTGCACAGCTAGAACCAGTACAGGTTGTCCCAACATCTCCCTGAAAATGTGACACCACTCTGCTCTGTAGGCAGCAATCCAGGGGGTGAAGAGAGCTCAATTGCTTTACCCCATAATTCCTTGCTGTAGCTCCAAACTTGCCTGCTGAGTCACAGCCTCAGGTAAATCACTTAATCTCCTTCAGTCTCAGTTTCCTGATCTGAAAAATGGAGATAAAATAACTGATCTCCATCTTTCTTATGTTGTGACCCCAGCATGAGACAGGGACTGTGTCCAATCTGATTACCTTGTATCTTCCCCAGTGCTTAGTACAGTGCTAGAAATATAATAAGCAGTTAAGAAATATTATCATTCCTATTATTATTACTGTTAATAAGAAGCATTCTGAACATCCTTAACCCCACCCCCACCTTGTACACAATTAGGAATGGCTTCTATAAATTACTTATATGAAGTATGAAATGAAGTATTCCTATGCTCGATCACTGCCCCTGGTTTGACGAATTAGCACAAAACCCACACTGCCAGCTTCTTTGAGCAATTCCCACCTTTGCACTGGCCCTCTAAAATGTTAGGTGGGATCTGAAGGAGAAATGTGGAGAAGGAGGGCTGGGCTGGCTCTGTTAAACCAGTAGGATCTCGTTTCCTCTGCATGAAGGTATAGAAGCAGGAAACGGTTTGAGGCTGAAATTTTCTTTACTTTCATGTACTATTTGCACACAGGTTCCACATAAGAATCTCGTGGCCATGAACTTAATCCAAATGGCCTCCAAAAACACTGGCCCATTGGGATTTCCCCAAGATCTCTTAAGCCATTCTGGCCCTACTTCCATCAACTCCAGGACAGATCCTAGGTAAGTTATAGGCTAAAAACTACTTCTCCAGTAAGACAGAAAAGCAAGCCCAATGAACAAATCCCAAAGCAAAACCTTCTGGACTTTAAACAATCATTGTGTTTAATGATCATTAGCAGATACAGAAGGTGCAAAATGAAAGATTGCATCAATTTTCTAGGAACAGATAGAACAAGGGGCCATCAAAGGTCAGATAGCATCCACTCCATAATAGTATCTTACAACCCAGTTGTATATTATCATCACCTCAACCATATACTCCCATCCTTGTTAAGTTCTCCGCATCCACTTAAGTTCTCTGTGCTTCAGTTACCTCATCTGTATAATGGGGATTAAGACTGTGAGCCCCATGCAGGAAAGGGACTGTACTTACCCCAGCACTTAAAAAAGTGCCTGGCATGTAATAAGCACTTAACAAATACCATTTTAAAAACACCTAATGAACTCTATTCAAATTCTCCTCCATCTCCTGACTTCCTTTTACACTGCTAACCACTCTCTTTTCCTGAAAACCCCATCTAACCTTGGTTTTACCAACACAATTCTCTCCTAGTTCTACTCCTGTCCTGTAACTGAGGCACAGCAAAATGTAGTGACATTCCCAGGGTTACAAAGTAGAGCAGAGCTGGGATTAGAACCCACAACCTTCTGATTCCTAGGGCTGTGTTCTGTCCATTATGCCATGCTTTATATATTATATAATAGTATATAATTATAAACATATATTTAATGTATAATTACATTGTATTATAAATTACTTATATTAATATCTGTTGCCTCCTCTAGACTGTAAACTCATTGTGGACAGGAAATATGTCTATCGTTATATTGTACTCTCCCAAGTGCTTAGTACAGTGTTCTGCACACAATAAGCACTCAATAAGTACAAATGATTGGCTGACTGAATTATACTCTCCCTAGCACTTAGTATAGAGAAGCAGCATGGTGTAATGGATACAGCATGGCCCTGGGAGTCAGAAGGGTACAGGTTCTAATCCCTAATCTGCCACTTGTCTGCTGTGTGACCTTTGGCAAGTCACTTCATTTCTCTGAGCCTCAGTTAACTCATCTGTAAAATGAGTATTAAGACTGTGAGCCCCATGTGGGACAGGGACTGTGTCCAATCTGATTACCTTGTATCTACCCCAGTGCTTAGAAAGGTGCTTGGCACATAGTAAGCGCTTAACAAATACCATTACAGTGCTCTCTTCATAGCCACTTGTCAGCTGTGTGACTTTGGGCAAGTCACTTAACATCTCTGCATCTCAGTTCCCTCATCTGTAAAATGGGGATTAAGACTGTGAGCCACATGTGGGACAACCTGATCACCTTGTATCACCCCCAGACCTTAGAACAGTGCTTTACACATAGTAAGCACTTAACAAATACTATTATTATTATTATTATTATTATTATTATTATTATTAGGGGTGAGGGGCTTAAACCTGTGAAATTTGTACGATTTGGGGAGAAATATGACAGCTAGAAAGGCAGAGCGGAGAACAGAGAGAAGGCAGGTGGCCAACCTGGTAAAAGCCTCCCCCCTGCCCTCTCAAACCCATGTAAAGCCTGAGAAGCCAATATCCCCACTCTGGCAACTCCTGCTTCCAAAGACAATGCTCTGAGGATCACTAGAGAAGAGGTGAGTGGATAGTAGACGGTCTGCAAATTCCACTTGGGACCCCATTAGGAAGGCATGAATAGAGTAGATCTATTCCCTATCTGGTATTGCTGTTGTGAGCCAATGTGTCACAGTGTGCAATGAGAGCTTTGCAGGCTGAGAAATTGTCTGTGTTGTTCGGATCTAACAGTACCTAGGTCCTGGTGAATGCTGTCTTGCTTTTTCACATGGAAAACCTCAGCCCAGTTTAAGACACATGCTAACATGGGGTAGACAGGAATACAGATAAGATTAAGAAAGGGACTTCAATCAAAACAACACTACTGACAAATTCCAAAGCTAAAAAAGCATTATGTTTGTTCCCTGCTGGAGAAAAGTAAATAACCCTCCGCATGACTTAGAACTCTCTAGTCAGTTCTCTGATATGTTTTCTTGAATACTAGGTCCAAGCCTTTTGGCCCCTGAGGATTTGAGGACATGATTCACCTCCACCCATTTTTGGGGCAGGGAGGGAAGGTGGATATTTGGATGTGGAATTTTAGTTGCCACGTCAGTCAATAAGAATTTTGTATAGAATGGAAATGAGAAGAATAAATTGCACTGACTTTAAACTGTAATGAAAATGGAACCTTATGAGGCTAATATGTTACAGAGATTGCATTTCTAGTTCAAAATAATGTTGAGGGAGAAGCAGTCAAGTTTGCATGTTAAAATCTGCTTTACAGTGGGACTCCTGAGTTATTGGAAAATTTACAATCCACGTCAATTCCCAGCTTAGATCCTGCTTTGAGAAAATACTTGAAATGTAAAAGGGAAGGAATAAAGAAACAATTAGCCAATTGGAGCACAAAGGAGCTGGGAGTTTGCCTTATATTCACCTAAAATTAAATTAAATTAAATAATATCAGATAACAGTAATGACACTACCAATAATAACATCATGAGCTCTAGTACCTATCAAATGGGGAAGTCCCCCAACATTTTCAAAATGTTAAGTTAAAATCTCCCTTAGGTTTATTCCAATTTGAAAGATAGAGGGATATGATATGAGCTTCTAATTAAGCACAACCCAATAAGCAAGGTGACATATTAGATGGGATGTGACAGCAGGATTATAAAAGCCTTTTTAAAAATTATACCAATGCATTTTTATGTTCATGTAATGAAAATAAATATTCTGAAGCCCATATCAGATGGACTGTATCCCAGCTGATTATCTTGGGTCTACCCCAACCCTTGATAGAGTACTTGGCATGAAGTAAGAGCTTAGCAAATCCCACAATTATTAGTGTATGATTATTTACTGTGGGACCAGTGAGAGAAAAACTGAGATTTTGGAAACCACAGGCTAACAATTGACCAGGCTAAGGGGCCTTCCCACCAACAGAGGGTGTGTAGTCTACCAATGATGTAGATAAGTCACCTGTTTTTCCGCAATTTTATCTTTCCATAGATGTGTGATTCCCAGCTGCATGCTTGTTCACCTATTATTTGTAATTAACTTTTGTCAGTCTCTTTCCCCCATTCGATTGTTGACTCATTGCAGGCAGGAACCAAGTCTTTTACTTTTATTGTACTCTCTCAAACCCTGAGTAAAATGTTCTGCACAAACTAGGTGCTAAACAAAAATGATTACGATTATTAATGTCTGTCTCCCCCTGTAGACTGAAAGTACGTTGTGGGCAGGGATCATGTTTACCTACTTTGTTGTACTTTCCCAAGCCATCAGTACAGTGCTCAATAAATATGATTGATTCATTGATTGATTTATCCCCTCAAAATATTATTTTCCAGGAGCATGGGCAACAGGAACATGACTTCATCAAACCTGCCAATTGTTCTGTTTTTGTTATTGGTGGTGGTGTTTGTCTTTTTAATGGGATTTGTTAAATACTTAATATGAGCCAGGCAATGAACTAAGCCCTGGGGTAGAATATGAGCTAATCAGTTTGGACGTGGTCCATGTCTCACGTGAGGCTCACAGTCTTAATCCCCATTTTACAGATGAGGTAAAAGAGGTACAAAGAAGTTAAGTGACTTGCCAAAACTTATACAGAAGATAAGTGGTGGAGCCGGGCTTAAAATCCAGGTCCTCTGACTCCCAGGTAACACTGATTCTCAACTATTTTCACTCAATCCTCCACTCCACCCAGCTAAATGAAAGGTATACTGCATCCTTATGTGAGAGCACCTGCATCAAGTTGATCAGGTTTAACAAGCTTATACATATGCGTTAACAGCATATATGGCTTTTATATGTTAGTGTTGGAGTTATTTCATTAACAAATATCATGAACACCAAATATTTTACATACAAGGTCTTCGAAGGCATTCTAAAACTCATTAAATGGTCATCCAACCCAATAATTGCCCACCACTTCTGTGGAGTGTAGGAACTAATTATTGCCTCCATTCTTTGGGATGGATGGACCTGAGCCTGTTTTAATCAAAGGGGCTTGATTACATACCAGAGAGAGAGCATGCCTACGAGCAAAGAACTTGCCCAATTGGCATGGGAAAATCTCCTGAGAAACAAACATAACATACTGATTTCTCTAGCAAAAGGAAAGAGCTACAACTGCTCTTTCCACAGCCAGGTTCTGAGTAATGGGTAAAAGGCAAACAGGTTTAGTACACCCCATTTGCTAGGTAAAGATGTATTTGCCTGATTTACTAATGCATCTGTTTCCCAAAGAGGTAAGCTAACGAGTATGATGTTAGGCTGATTTCTCCTATTCTAGATTTCTTTTGCTCCATTAAATTTATGGAATTTATTTATTTCAAGGTTCCACATTAATGCAATTACCTCTCACAGTTACAGAAATTCAGGTCAAAGGATATTCAATCAATTAATGATACTTATTGAGTGCTTACTGTGTGCAGAACACTATACTAAGTTCTTAGGGGAGTATAATGAAACAAATTTGGCAAACACGTTCCCAGCCCATAATGAAAGTACAGGCTAGAGGGACAGGCTCAGACTCTAGAGTCTATATTCATATATAATCCTAGCAGATAGGCATAGTCTTAAAGCAAATTTCATATTCATGTTGCCCATGTTCCTGGAAAATCACATTCGGAGGGGATAAATCAATCACTCAATCATCACATCTATTGAGCACTTAACTGCATGCAGAGCATTTTACTAAGGGCTTGAGAAAGTACAATCCAACAGAATAAGTGGACATGATCCCTGACCATAAGGTACGTACAGTCTACAGAGGGAGACAGACTTTAAAATACATCTTAATGAAGAAGGGAGTTGCATCCTCAACTCCTGTTCCTCTCATCTTGGGTCCTTTCTACTCATTCTGATTGATCAAGCTTTTCCCGTCTTCTGTCCCCATGGCTTTAATTTTCTCCTCTGACTGATGCCTTATCCATTATGAACTCTGGGATGGGAAGGTCAGAATCTTCCCAGATACCACTACTCTCACTCAATTGCCATGAGACATTACCTTCCCAAGAACTGTTTCATCAATTATTCCCAAACACGTCTTTCTGACTTTCAAGACTTATCCGGTCTCTGGTTATGACAGATGCAACACGCTAAACTTTACCCTATTCATTCTGACTCTTGGACCCGTTCCCCACCAAGCTCTTCCTTGACATACGCTGCTAGAAACAGAGGGCACGAGAGCTGTCCTGTTCCTATGGAAGGGCTGATCAAGTGGAAGTGACAACAGCCAATGCTCAATAACTAGGAACTGGCAGCAGTATTTTAGGCAACAGTGTTGATGACAGTTTCCAAACCCAGAAATATCATTTTTTGCTGTAATAGTATGCATAGCAGGAATGTTCCAGAACAGTTTAGTAAGCTGCATTTGTGGAAATTTGGAATTTTGGTTCTAGATGCATGGGAATGTTGAGATTCTTAAAAATTACTTCTTATGACTGAGCAATCCTCCCCTAACCCACCCCCTGCAGACCTGACTTTCTGAGAGCAAAGGTAAGACTTGGCCCCTACAATTACTCAAAAGAGGATGGAGGGGATAAAAACTACTCAACATTGTGGTAAATATGATGAATATGAAACAAATAAAGAGCATAAAAACTGATCTTCTTTAAACCTTTACAGATGCTCAATAATCTTGGTAAAGTAACATTTTTTAAAAGAACCATCCCATCCTTACATTCTGATGAAGCGGAAAACAAAGAGAGATTGATATTTAGAATTTATTTTTGTAATACCCTGTTTTTCTTGCAGAGGTGTTAAATCTATGCAAGACCTTACGAACCCTCCTGAGATCTTTCAGATGCAGGACACAATGAAGACACTTTTCAACTATGTCAAAATTAAATACACATTTCTCAATCCAGTGCATAAATATAGAACACTCCTAATTTCCCACTTGATGCCCTGAAAACAGACCTTTCTTTGAGCATCTTGACTGCCTTTGGAAAGTACATGCCCAGAGGAATGTCTCTGATTGCAACCATGTGAAAAGGAACTAAACTGTCAGAAGTAAAAGAGAATCAATGCCCAGCAGGGTTGAATCTTCCAAAGGTTTGTTAAAGAGTCCCTATTGGAGCCTGTGATTTTTTTTCCTGAAGAGAGCTGGTAACTACCTAGCTGATGATTGACCAACAACAAGAGGCTCTCTGGTGCTATTTTTAAATCGAAGTGGCCAAATGAATAATGACATTTGGAATCTAGACAGCTCCCTCATTAATCTAAATGAGGGAAAAGTCATTTGTGGATCCACCAGTAAGTTCACTATCATGATCCACTGAACATATATTTCAAATGTTGAATGGCTCAAAATGGATGGTTCTTAGATTCCTAGTAATTAACGCTCAGGATCCGCTTGATTGGTCAGGTGGTTCAACATTATTAGCATCTTCATTTGCATTTATCCTGTCCCTGATATGCGGAGCAATGTATGAAGCTCTTGGAAGATTACAAAAGAGTTAGAAGACATGATCTATGCTCTGAGGAGCTTAGAGTGTACTTGGGGAGGCAGAGATTTAATTACAGATAGTGGGAGTAGTAGAATATATAGTATATATAAAGAAGTACTTGACATAAGTACCATAGTAACTTCAGTGCTTACATGATAATAATGATGATAACTGTGGTATTTGTTAAGCGCTTACTATGTACCAGGTACTGTACTAAGCACTGGGGTAGATACAAGGTAATTGGGTTGGACACAGTTCCTTGTCCCACATTGGGTTTACAGTCTTAATCCCCATTTTTCAGATGAGGTAACTGAGGCACAGAGAAGTAAAGTGACTTGTCCAAGGTCATACAGCAGATAAGTGGCAGAACCAGAATTAGAACCCAGGTCCTTCTGACTCCCAGTCCTGTGCTCTATACACTAGGCCACATACTTTCTCACTGGGCAACATGCATAGGGACACAGATACAGCCTAGTTCAGTTGTGATGGGGAGAATCTCATTTGGCACCAAGGACGTTACAGAAAGAGGGCGTGAGGGCCATCTGACATACAAATGAAAAGGAATGAGCTTGGCCCGCACTGTCCACCAGTGGAAGGGCCAAGACGGAAGTTGGGAGATATACACTGGGAAGTTAAGGGATAATCGTGGAAGACCAGCTGGAGGATATGTGATCTCAGAAGGGCTTTAAAGAAAATCTGTGGACTGTTTGATATAGAAAGAGAAGAGAGTTCCAGGCACTGTACGACATCCTGGGGTAGAAACAAGCTAATCAGCTTGGACACAGTCCAAGTCTCACATGAGGCTCACAGTATTAATCCCCATTTTATAAAAGAGGTAACAGACACAGAGAAGTTAAGTGACTTGTCAATGTCACACAGCAGCCAAGTGGTGGAACTGGGATTAGAACCCAGGTCCTTTCCATGCCAAAAATCACTATCGAGGGCATTCCCTTAAATGTTTCAATCGGGCTTCTACTCAGTGTCACAATAACTTTAGTGTGTCTTCAGACACCAGTATCTCACGCAGGAGCATTAGTGACCATTGTAAGCTCTTGCTACGACTCAGGGAAATCTATTCACGACATTCTCCTGCTTCTAAATAGCTGTAGGGAAGTAATGGGTTTGAAAGCCTCAGCAGTTGTTTCCCCCATCTTTCCACATGAGTTGTCTAGACTGTGAGTTCGTGGGCAGGAATGTGTCTGTTTATTGCTATATTGTACTCTCCCAAGTGCTTTGCACTTAATAAGCACTCAAAAAATTCAATTGAATAAATGAACATAAGCTGAGGAGGTGGGGCAAGTCACCTCAATATGTCAATTTGGCACCTGTATATATGATTGCACAGATTTATTACTATATTTATTTTACTTATACATATTTACTATTCATTTTCTTAATGATGTGCATCTAGCTTTATTTCTATTTATTCTGATGACTTGACATCTGTCCACATGTTGTCTGTTTCCCCCTTCTAGACGGTGAGCCCGTTGTTGGGTAGGGACCATCTCTATATGTTGCCAACTTGTACTTCCCAAGCACTTAGTACAGTGCTCTGCACACAGTAAGCACTCAATAAATATGATTGAATGAATGAATGAACCTCCATTTGTGGAAACTTCCAAAGATCAGTCTCACAGATGAGGGACCTGCAGAGCTCCAGATTGCCCTTTGAACACTTTCTACATATCCATTTGCTGCTAACCTAGGTCCCTACTCTGGCATCCCAGAATAATATGAACTTTTTTTTTAACACAAGTGAATGTAGCAGTGGCAATTTGGTGGCTGCTGCTGAATTAGTCTGATGATAGTAGCATTTTGTGGCTGCACAGGAGGTGGTATTTCATGAGAAATTTGCAAAAGCTCTGCCTTGCCTGCTAAGAGCACAAATCAAAGCTTTCCTGGGCTTGTAGCGAGGCAGTCTAAACAGTGTCCCTTTCAGTGCCCCGGAGTCAAGATGTTTAATGCCAGGGTCAACTCTCAGCCATCTCTCAGTCCACTTGTGTCCAATGAGGAGAAGGATGGGGGCTGGTGAATTCAGCCCCCCGTGGCATTTTCCGGTTGAATTTAATCCTCATTCCCAAATTTCCCTCTGTTTGTGGATCCCATAGGAATCACTCCCCTCCTCCCTGCACGATTTGGGTGTTTTCCATTAATGTGTGAGGTCTCTGAGAAAAAGAATGATAAACTTGATTGTTTGGGAAGCTAGCCCAGTTATTCAATTTGTCTGCCAGTCATAAACACAGCACCTTTCCTTTGAACAGAAAATCCACATTTCAGCAGAAATGTTTAATGTTCCATTTCTCTTCCATCCATCTCGCTCAAAGCTGCTTACTCTAAGAGGAAGTTTAGAATGAAAAACAAAATACAGAAATGCAGGACTCTCAACTCGAGACAAACTCTCCTCCAGGGATCTCAGACCTCCGACCTTTCTCCCTCTAGCCCATGAATTCTCTTCAAATGCCTGAATCCTAGGCAGGTAGTAAGTGCACTTATTCTCAGTTCACAACTGAGCTAACTGCAGCTCAAGGAACCAGGAATTGAGCCTTACACTTTGACATCAAACATGGGGCAAAAGCTTTCAAAGAAAGGAAATACCTTCCAGAGGAAGCAGGAGCCCAGTGAAAAGAGCAGTGTAATAGGAGTCAGGCAACCGGGGTTCCAGTTTCAGTTCCACAACTTGCCTGCTGTGTGAACTTGAGCAAATGGCTTAACTTCTCTGGCCTCACTTCTTCATCTGTAATATGGGGATAAAATATATGCTCCTTCTTCAACTGTGAGCCCCAGTTGGACAGAGATTGTGTCTGATCTGATTACCTTATACCGGCTCTTGTTATCACGGTTATCACAGTGCCCATGGTAGTAATCAATCCATCAGTGGTATTTATTGTGGTATTTATTGAGTGCTTACTACATGCAGACCATTGCACTAAGTGCTTGGGAGAGTATAGTACAACAGAATTAGCAGACATGTTCCCTGCCCATAATGAGCTCACAGTCTAGGGTAAGGAGAAAGACATTAAAATAAATTATTGATATCAGATCCAAGTGCACAGGCAACACAGAAGGGCCAGGGAGAAGGAGAAAAGTGGGCAAGGCTTCTTGGAGATATGAGTTTTAATAAAACTTTGAAAGAGGGGGTAGGAGTGTTTGTTGTATATGAAAGGGAGGGAGTTCAGGGCCAGAGGGAGAACATTGGCAGTGAGACAGATGAGACTGAGGTATTGTGAGCAGGTAAGTGTTACAGGAGTGAAGTGTGTAGGCTGGATTGTATAGTAAATTAGTGAGGTAGGTGAGGAGGAGTCAAGCTGACTGCTTTAAAACCAGTGGTAAAGAGTTTCTGTTTGATGTGGAGGTGGATGGGCAACGACTGAAGGTTCTTGAGGCGTGGGGAAACATAATCTGAACTTTTTCTGTTTTTAAGAAAAATGATCAAGCGCCTGAGTTAAGTATGGACTGAAGAGGGTACAAAGAAGCTGAGGCAGTAGTCAAGGCAGATTATAAATGCTTGTCCCTGTGTGGTAGCAGTTTAGGTGGAAAGGAAAGGGAGGATTATGGAAGATGCTGTGAGGAAGAACTGGAAGGATTTGATGACAGATTGAATATGTGGATTGAATGAGAGAGAAGAGTTGAGAAGAGTTCCACGGTTGCAGGCTTGTGAGGCAGGGAGGATGGTGTGATGCCTTACAGGGTTTGGGGGTCAGATTGTAGGAAGTCAAGGAGAAAATTGGAGGAGAGGAAATTTAGACAGCAGTTGCAAACAACTCACTAGAGGAGATTGGTGAGGAATGGTAGGAGGGAAATGGGCGATGAAGGTCCTGTGGGGGTCGAGGGATGGTGTTTTTTAGGATGGGTGCACATGGACATGTTTGAAAGCAATGGAGAAGGAGCCTTTGGAGAGTGAATTGTTGAAGGTAGCAGTCAGTGAGGGAAGAAGGGAAAGGCTAAGTGTTTTGGTAATGTAGGAAGGGGTGGGGTCAGATGTGCATGTCGGGAAAAAGATTTTAGGAGGAGGTGGGAGATCTTGAGATATTTCTGGAGAGGATGAGGGAGTTTAAGGGTTGATAGGAGGAGGGAGGGGTTAGAGAGGTGGAGGGGAGATTTTAGGGAGACTGTGCCAGATAGATTAAACTTTATCAATGAATTAGTTGGCAAGGTTAATAGGGGCCAGGGGTGGAGGTGACAGGGGGTTTAAGGAGGAAGTTAAAAGTCTGAAACAGCTGGCCTGGGCAATGGGCATGGGATTGGATAATGGTGGAGAAGAGGGAGAGTTAAAGCAGGAGAGTTAGAGATGAAGAGGTCCGCCTGATGTTTGGATTTCTGCCACTAGCACACTGAGGCTGAAGCACAAGAATGGAGGAAGTGTTCTGTGAAGGTGATCCAGGGTTGTGTGTTGGTGATATGAGATTGATGGAGGACAGAGGAGTGAGGGAGCTAAGTTCAGGGGAGATGGCAGAGTTCAGGGGGTGGATTTGTGGGGTGAGAGAAGGTAGATTCAGTATGAAGACCAAATGGGGCATGATGGCTTGGGACAATTGGAGAAGGTCAAGAAATTGGAGGTTTCTGTAGGGGAATAAGATACTTTTGAGGAAAATGGGATGTGGGAGAAAAGAGAAGTGAGGAGGTTGTGGTCAGAGAGAAATTTCAGAGATACTCTGTGATACTTCTGCCTTTCTCAGAATCAACGGGATTTTCCAAGGTAAAGGAAAGGAGATAAAGCTGCAAAAGTGAGTGTGGAGGTTACTAAAAAGGAGGAGAGGAAGGAGAGTATGTTTCAATTAAGGAGCAATAAGGCTGGGAAAGATTACTTATTCAACAAATGAGCACAAAATAGGTAGAATTACCAACCTATTCACAGACTGAGGGGGAGTGTGGCCTAGTAGAAAGAACTTGGGCCTGTGAGTCAGTTGACCTGGGTTTTAATCTTCACTCTGCTAGTGACCTGCTGTGTGTCCTTGGGCACTTAACTTCTCTGTGTCTCCATTTCCTTGTAAGTAGAATGGGGACTTGATGCCTGTTCTCCCGCCTACTTAAACTATGAATGCTGTATGGGACATGGATGGTGTCCAACCCGATTAACTTGAATCTACCCCACAGCTTAGAAAAGTGCTTAACAAATACCATAATAACAATAAATGCAACCATGGTAGAGAGGGATCACCAAATTATCAAGTCCATTCACCACACCTCCCTTAACTCATTTATATTGATTCTTATCAATATTTGAATATTGATAAATTGAATATTGATAAAATCGACAAGCATTTTAGGACAAGGTGGGGGAAAAGGTGTGGAGCTGATTTATTTTAGAAAAGAAAAATTAAATAATGCACATTTCTGCACAGTCTTTCTCCTACAGCTCCACCAGGTTTTATTCCATAGTTACCTTTCATTTAAACTTCAAATATGTGGCAACTTTATGCTATAGCAGGTCCCTGAGTTCCTCAAAGTCACTTCTGACTGCCCCCCTTAGGCATGTTTTGGATGCCTATCATTTTAAATCAAGAGAACTTTGAAGGAGTCCCTCATATTCCCCCCTTGACAAGAAGACCCCAATTTACAAGTTCTCGGGATCCCGAGAAGGGAAATGCCAGTGATGGCTGCTCTGATTTTCAACTCCACTTTCCCGGGAGTGAAATCAGCAACTAATTTCTGCAGTTTAAAGAGCCCCATAGCGGGAGGGCCATGGCCTACACAGCCATCACTGGGTCACAAAGAAAGTGCTGAAAAACATCAGGGATTTCTTCCAGTTGAGTGCCGGGTTGATGTTATGAAACACTCCTTTCAAGCCAGAGAAACAGATTGGTCAAGTGCAGAAAGCACAGGCATGGGGGTTAGAGAGACATAATCCCTGTTCTGCCCCTTGCCTGCTGTGTGACCTTGGGCAAATCACTTAACTTCTCTGTGCCTCAGCTATCTCACCTGTAAAATGAGGATTAAGAGAGTGAACCCCATGTGGGACAGGGACTGTGTCCAACCTGATTAAGTCAGGTTGCTTAGTGCTTAGAAAGTGCTTGGCACATAGTAGGCACTTAACAAGTACCATTATTATTATTATTATTATATGGACATATGGACTGTGTTCTACATGATTAGCTTTTATCTACCCCAGAACTTGGTACAGTTCCTGACACATGGAAAGAACCTAACAAATTCCATTAAAAAACACAAGAAAAAAAAAACCCAAAGTATTAGAAAGGATGCCCCAGGAACAAGAACTCTGGGTTCAGCTAAATTAATCCGCAGCTCTAGATCATCAGCTCCAGGGCACTGCCCTCCTGCAATTAGGGCAATGTTGACCATTCTGTTGCTGCCTCCGGTAATGAATGGTCACCTGTGGCTTGGAAACTTAGTGACCTTTACATGCATTGCTATTGCCCAAATAATCTCCCACGTATGCAGGGCGAATCTAATGGCAAATCTAATGGCCAAGAAATAATAATGATAACGATGGCATTTGTTAAGCGCTTACTATGCGCCAAGCACTGTTCTAAGAGCTGGGGAGGATATAAGGTGATCAGGTTGTCTCACGTGGGGCTCACAGTCTTAATTCCCATTGTACAGATGAGGTAACTGAGGCCCAGAGAAGTGAATTGACTTGCCCAAAATCACACAGCTGACAAGTGGCAGAGCCGGGATTCAAACCCATGACCTCTGACTCCCAAGCCCGGGCTCTTTCCACTGAGCCACGCTGCTTCTCTGGTAGCCCAAGAAATGGTAGTACTGCAACCCTATATATGGGACTGGACAATTCTCTCCCTAAAATCCTTCAAACATGGCTTACTGGGCCAGAATACTCTTCCAAGAAATATTCTCTAGAATAATGGGGATGAGTGTGTAGGGGGTGGGTGGGTGTGTGTGTGTGAGTGAGTGTGTGTGTGTGTGTGTGTGTGTGTGTGTGTGTGTGACTAATATAGTGACAGAAACACTGAGAGAAGCAGCATGACCTAGTGGAAAGTGTCCGGGCTTGGGTGTCAGAGGATGCAGGATCTAATCCCGGCTCCACCACTTGTCTGTTGTGTGACCTTGGGCAAGTCATTTCACTTCTCTGTGCCTCAGTTACCTAATCTATAAAATGGGGATTAAGAACTGTGAGCCTCATGTGGGACAACCCAATTATCTTGTGTCTACCCCAGTGTTTAGAACAATGCTTTGCACATAGTAAGCACTTAACAAATACCATCATTATCATCATTATTATTATATGCCAGCAACACTAACTATGCCAAGTTAGATGATACATGTTTCAGTAGGGGAACTAATGTTTCTTCAGAAACCAAGGGCATTATAGGGGAAAATTTGGGGGATTTTAGTTTCTATTTTCTTCTAAGGGTAACTCTAATGGAGTCTTCTAGGAGGAAGAGACAAGAAATAGGGGAATGAGTTAGGAAGGGATCCTTGTTCAGGAGGAAAAAGATTCTTCTTTATTCCATAAAAAAATACACAGGGCAAACAGATCCAGGAAGGTAAAGCACAGTAGAGCACTGAACTCATTATTGAATTCAGGGCTGGGCAGGACAATTTCCAGCCTTGCCATTACCCAGCTGGTACTTTCAGTTTCCAAATCTGCAGAACAAAGCCAGGATTATTTATCTAATGCACAGTATTGTGTGGGTGCAATCAAGATTATGTTTGGGCACAACTTTGAAACCCAGAAAAGAGAGACACAGAAGAAATGGAACAAGATCGGTTCCTGCAAAAGCTGAAAAACAGAAAACTTATTAAGAAATAGTCTATTGTGAATGAAAACAGAGAAGCAAGGTCTACTCTTACTAATGGGCTTTTTGGTGGGTCTTCCAAATGGCAGTAAGCAGAGCAGAAAGCCAACAATCAGATAATAAATATCTGTATTCACAAGTTGCACCTCTGTTTCCCAGACTGTAACAATAATAATAATAATAATAATGGTATTTGTTAAGGGCTTACTACGTGCCAAGCACGATTCTAAGCACTGGGGTAGATACGGGGTCATCAGGTTGTCCCATGTGAGGCTCACACTTTTAATCCCCACTTTACAGATGAGGTAACTAAGGCACAGAGAAGTTAAGTGACATGCCCAAGGTCACACAGCAGACAATTGGCAGAGCCAGGATTAGAACCCATGTCCTGTGACTCCCAAGCCCGTGCTCTTTCCACTAGGCCACGTTGCTTCTCTCCTTGTGGGCAGGTAATGTGCCTACCAACTCTGTTGTATGGTACTCTCCCAAGTGCTTAAAACAGTGCTCTGCACATAGTAAGCACAAATTAGATACGATTGATTGAGTAGAAGCTTGGGAATTCCCATGGAGCCCACAGAGTCCTGGGATCTTTCCAACATGCTAACAAGCAGGGGCTTCTGGTTCTGGCTGTATCTTCCTAGCCCTTCCCCAAGTACTTTGGGACATTCACAGTTTTTAAAATGAGGGAACCCTCTATTTCCCATCCTCCCTTTTCATCACTATTTTTTTTTCTTTATGGTATTTGTTAAGTGCTTACTCTGTCCCAGGCACTGTACTAAGTGCCGGTGTAGATACGAGATAATCAGGCTGGACATAGTCCCTTTCCCACACTAGGCTCACAGTCTTAATCACCATTTTATAGATGAGGTAACTGAGGAGCAGATGATAATAATAATAATAATAATGATAATTATGGAATTTGTTAAGTGCTTACTATGTGCCAGGAACTGTACTAAACGCTGAGGTGGAAACAAGCAAATTGGTTGGACACAGTCCCTGTCCCACATGGGGCTCATAGTCTCAATTCCCATTTTACAGATGAGGTAACTGAGGTACAGAGAAGTGAAGTGACTTCCCCAAGGTCACATAGCAGACAAGTGGCAGAGATGGGATTAGATTAGACTCCCAGACCCATGCTCTACCCATGAGCACCATACTGTTTCTTGTTTAAGTGACTTACCCAAGGTCACACAGCAGTCAAGTGGCAGACCCAGGATCAGACAGGCAGGCCCATGCTCTAATAATAATAATGATGGTATTTGTTAAGTGCTTACTATGTGCCAAGCACTGTTCTAAGTGCTGGGATACATACAAGGTTATCAGGTTGTCCCACATGGGGCTCACAGTCTTAATCCCCATTTTACAGATGAGGCAACTGAGGCACAGAGGAGTCTAGTGACTTGCCCAAAGTCACACAGCTGACAAGTGGCACAGCTGGGATTAGAACTCCGGTCCTCTGACTCCCAAACCCGGGATTTTCCCACTAAGCCACTCTGCTTCTCTATCCACTCAACTATCTTGTTTCCTATGTCTCAGCAGTTGATTCTTTCTCCTCCTCAGCCTCTTTACTTCTCTAGCTCTATGTTTCTCTTTATGTCTCTAGGACACAATCACTGTTTTTTTTTTCTTCCCTCTTCCCATTACTCTTGCTGTTTCTGGTGTGCTTTTCCACTCAATCTGTCTTCTGTGTTTCCAGCTCTCTCTATCTGGCCTTCAGTGTACCCCTTTCTGATATCTCCATCCTGGTCTATGTTTAAGGGTTTCCACTAAAACTGCTTTGGATGTGGTTCTTTGAGCTCTTGCTTTACTTCCTCTGAGGTTGAAATTCTCTGTTAAATCACCACTGTAGTAATAATAATAATAATAATATTTGCTAAGGGCTTACTTTGTGCCAAGCACTGTAGTCAGCACTGAGGTTAATCAGGTTAGAAACAGTCTCTGCCCCACATGTAGCTCACAGGCTAAGGAGTGAGAAAAGGCATATCTCCATTTTACAGATGAGAAACTTGAGGCACAGAGAAGATAAGTGACTTATCCCAAGTCATTCAGTAGGCAAGTAATGGAGACGGGATTAGAACCCTGGTTCTCTGACTTCCAGGATCGTGCTTTTTCCATTAAGCCACATTAATTCTCCACTTTAACTTTCAATTTGCAGCTCATTTTTTTTTTCTGATGGTGCAACAAATCGGTTTCTTTCGCCCTTTCCATTTGATCAGTTTTGAAGAAGTGCAGGATTACGACCAGAGAAACCAGCCAAGCTTATTCTTCATTGCATTTTCCAACATTGTTCATTATGCCAGTCTTCTATGTGGACAGTAAATAAATCAGCTTTGAGCAAATGCAGTATCTGTTAAATGTTTACTTCGTACCAAGAACGGTAATAAACATTGGAGTACATACAGTATAATCAGATCATGGTCTCTGTCCTCACTACCTAAGTGGGAGGAAGCACAGCTACTGAATCCCCATTTTCCAGGTGAGGAAACTGAGACACAGAGAAATTAAATGACTTGCCCCCAGTCACTCATGACTACCAGAAATGGATTATTTCACTAGACCCCTCATCTTCTCCAAAGATACTGTTTAGGACAGAGACGCAGAGAAAATGATGACGTAAAAAAGAGAACTTTTTTAGAGTTTCAAATCACAAATCTGTGAACATGGTTATTGAATTGTACTTTACGTTGATCCATTAACAATCCTTTCTACTCGCATTGAGGTGGGTTCCACGTTGGTTTCAAGAAGCCATGGGGCAGGTCTCTTTAGCCTTTCCTCAGTCTCTGCTGTAAAATATTTTTTATTCCACTAGAGCTGTTTTTCTTAAATGAAGGGGTGAGCCTCCTTGGGGTGGGGGGGAATTGTTAGGGAGGTTAAAAGGGGACAAAACAGAGACTTGAGCTGCGGAAGTTTGAATGGCCATGACAGGGTGGTGGTACCCCTCCCCTCACCTCCTTTTGCTACCATTAATTCATTTTTCCTCCAATCTACCCTGTTGTTCTAGTCCCTTCATCCCTCAGAGAAGACATGACTTATTTCTCCTTTTGTATAGATGGAAAGTGATGATAATGGGGAATGAATAGGCTGGAAACATTTAAGATGGGTCATCAATCAGTGGTGTTTACTGAATGCTTACTGTATGAAAAGCACTGTACTAAACACTTGGAAGGTGCGATACAGAGTTGGTAGACACCTTCCCTGCCCATAGCAAGCCTTCAGTCCAGAGGATCATGTTAAATAAAATCATATTAAATGGCCTCTGTCATATTTTACACAAGATTCTGAACCCTAAATTTTGGTGGGTTCGACTAGCCTTGCAAAAATATTCCAAACACTGTCCAATCTTTAGATTTTTTGGTTTTATTTGGTTTTTGTTTCTCCCCGGTTTCCCTCTTCCTGGAAGGATATAAAACATGGAATAATTCAGGACATCATTTCCTGCTGAGTGCCCAGCATACATCATTTCTTGCCCTGGGTAAGCAGGTGAGTTTGCTGTGTAGCAAGGATGTTATGAAAACTGCCGCAGTTTTGTGAAACTCTTGGACAAAACAGAACACCAGCTTGTAAACAGGAGAGCATTTTGTGAAAGACGACAGAACAAAATTCTACCATATGTTGAAAGGTGGGTAAATTCAACTCAGGGACCTTGCAGGCAGGGGAAGAGGCCATAAATCACCATGACATCCCAGTTTTAACCTGCCTCAATCAATCAATCATATTTATTGAGCGCTTACTGTGTGCAGAGCACTGTACTAAGCGCTTGGGAAGTACAAGTTGGCAACATACAGAGACAGTCCCTACCCAACAGTGGGCTCACAGTCTAAAAGAAGAAGCTACCAAGACAACTGCCTTCTGGATCACAGTGCCATTGAACAGCCCTGGGAACCGTGTGATGATCACTTCAGTCATAAATGGGTCTGGCACATAAACAACCTTCACTGTGCACTTGCCAATGTGCTACACTCTGGCTTGCCTACCAACCCAGTGCACTCTGCACTCCAGGAGAAACACCACTGGCAGTGGTGAAAATGTGCAAGTGACAATGTGCAAACCACTAGCACTACAATCAATCCCTTCCTGCAGGCTTCCAGTCCTGAAATCTCAGGTCTGAGGTTCACCTATCGTTACTGACAGGAGGCTTAGAAGCAGCAGCGTGGCTTAGTTGAAAGAGCCCAGGCTTCAGAGTCTGAGGTCTGGGTTCTAATCCTGACTCCACCACTTATCAGCTGTGTGACTTTGGGCAAGTCACTTAACTTCTCTGTGCCTCAGTTATCTCATCTGTAAAATAGGGATTAAAGACTGTGAGCCCCACGTGGGACAACCTGATTACCTTGTATATAACCCAGAGCTTAGA
The DNA here is from genome assembly GCF_015852505.1 of Tachyglossus aculeatus. NCBI lineage: Eukaryota > Metazoa > Chordata > Mammalia > Monotremata > Tachyglossidae > Tachyglossus > Tachyglossus aculeatus. Next base: position 29,667,507 of record NC_052073.1, on the reverse strand, counting down.
ACAGTGCTTGGCATATAGTAAGCACTTAAATGCCATCATTTATTTTTTTAAGGAAGCAGCATGGCTTAGTGGGAAGAGCACAGGCTTGGGAGTCAGAGATCGGGGGATCTAATCCCGCTTCCACCACTTGTCTGCTGTGTGACCTTGGACAAGTCACTTAACTTCTCTGTGTCTGTTACCTCATCTGTAAAATGGGGATTGAGACTGTGAGCCCCACATGGAACAACCTGATTACCTTGTATTTACCCCAGCGCTTAGAATAGTGCTTGGCACACAGTAAGCACTTAACAAATACCATACTTGTTATTATTATTATTTCTCTGTGATTTACCCACACATGACCTTATGTGTTCTTCACAAAGTGAAGTAATACGGTTTGCTGTATGGTAGATATATGCACCCAGTTTTTAATTAGCAACATCCGCAAAAGTTCTAGATGTACCTATATACAGAACCACAGCTGTTCCTAGTCCAAGGTCACACTGTCTCATCCATGAAATCCTAGCCATGAGATGGCTGGGAAGATTGATGTGGGGCTACCAACCCATTTCACACTGCGCACATATAAAGATTGTCTTTTGCAACACTGGTGCATTTGCCACTTGCAGCATTTTTCATCATTTGCAACACTGTTTTCTAGTCCTGAAACCTCTGTACTAGGAGAAGCAGCCCCCTGCTTGCTGCTTCCCAGGCTAGTTGACCTACCGCCGTTGTTGATAGTAACGATATTTGTTAAAAGCTTACTATTTGCCAAGTGCTGGGCTAGATATAGGTAGGTCAGACACAGTCCCTTTCTCACTTGGGGCTCATCATCTACCTAAATGGGAGAATGAGTATTTAATCCCCTTTTCCAGTTGAGGAAATTAAGGGCCAGAGAGATTTAAGTGGTTTGCCCAAGGTCACACAGCAGGGAAGTGGCAGGGCCTGGCTAACAACCCAAGTCCTCTGTGTCGCAGTCCTTTGCCACACCATGTGTGCTTCCCCATTCTTATAGTGCTCGATTTTCCCTGCTTGTGCTTCCCCTAGTGCATCTTATAAACAAGAGGATGTCCTGCCTTTCCTCATTCTCCTCTCTTGAAATTAGTATTTAAATAGTGCTTGACCCAAATCATGACGAGGTAGTAATGCATCACTTACAATCACAGTCATATCATCAGGCAGGTAGATCCTTCATCCACGCCTCACAGTTGCTTTTGCTACATCCTCCTGGCTTTTCCTCCCAGTCATTTACCAAATCTTCTCCTACTCTTCTATCCAAATACCCCAGTTCCCAGAGTCCAGTTAGATTACTCATTTACCTATTCTCAGCCACTCTCCACACATCACTTTGCTGCCTGGATCATTTTTCTAAAACACTATTCTGCGCATGTCTCTCCTCACCTCAAAAACTTTGTATCCATTTCTCTCTCCATCCAAAGTGTCAGCAGGCTGGTCCACACACTTTTCAAATGCCAACTTGACTCCTTTAGAAACCCCCTCCAGTCTTTCCCCTCCCCAATCCAAACTTCTCTCTGCCCCCTGGATCTGTGTCATTCTGTATCAGCTCTCTTCCCCCTTACTTATCTACTCCAGTCCCCCACTATACCTCAGCATTCACTCTTCACTTCCCATCTTCTACATTTTGGTGAAACCATATCTCCTCCAGAAAGGACGCCTCGATTAAGTGCTTAGCCTTAACCCCTAAGCACTTGGTACTCACCACATGCCCATCCTCACAGAACTTAGGTAATAATAATAATTATGATATTTATTAAGCACTTATTATGTGCCAGGCACTGTTCTAAGCACTGGGGTAGATCCAAGATATTTAGGTTAGACACAGTCCCCGTCCTACATAGGGCTTACAGTCTTAATCCCCATTTTACAGTTGAGGGAACTGAGGCACAGAGAAATTAAGTGACTTGGCCAAGGTCACCCAGCAGAGAAGTGGTGGATCTGGGATTAGAACCCATGACCTCCTGACTCCCAGGCCCATTCTCTATCCAGTAGGCCCTATGTACCCTTATTTGTGGTTGCTTCCCTTTCCTGTAATTTATTTCAATGTCTGTCTCCCCTGATGGACTGTAAGATCTCTCAGGGTAGGGATCAAGTCTACTGACTGTCTAGGACTCTCTCAAATGCTCAGTATACTGTTCTGCACAAAATAAAGGCTTAGAGTACTATTGATGGACGGATCTTTTTTCCACAGCTAACCTTCTTAATGTGCCTCATTCTAGCCTCTTTTTCCACTTATCTCATCATCATAAATGGTGTTTACTGAAAGATTACTATGTGCAGAGCAATATACTGAACATCCGGGAGAGTGCAACACAACAGAGTTGGTAGACATGTTTCCTGCCATAATAAGCCTGCTTTTTCACACCTTTCCTCAAGCCTGAAACTTCCTCCTGCTTCAAATATGCCAAAGCACACCTCTCCCCAGTATTCCAAGACCTCATGAAAACCCATCTCCTCCAAGTGGCATTCCCGGATTAGGATCCACCCTACCAGGCCGCCTTTAGTATTTATATCAACACACCTTATTACTTATGCATTAGTTTAATTTACCTTTCTTTGTCAATTTATCCTTCCATGCTTTTAATCAGGGTTTGTGGCTGGATTTTGTTTGCCAGTCTCTCCCTCTAAAACAGCAAGTACTCTAAAGGTAGAATTCATGACTCTTACTCAATCGTATACTCCCAACTGCTCTAAACACAGTAAGCATTCAATAAGTACCACTGATTGACTTTTGATCTGAACATTATTGAAAAAGAGTGGAGGAGTGAGGGAAAGAGGGAGGAGAAAAGGAGAAGGAGAGGAGGGGAGAAAGAGGGAGAGAGAACGGGGAGAGAGAAAGGGAGAGAGAGAGTTTGTGTGTGTGTGTCTGTATGTGTGTGCAGTGGGGGAGGGGAGGTGACAATCAATATTGTCCCAGGGAGGACATTCACCATCCATCCAATAGTACCTATTGTCTACTGTGTGCACATTGTGCTAGGTGCTGGGGAGAGTACAAAAAAGGAAGAGACCCAAACCCTGTCCTTGAACAACCTGCAATCTCTTTGTAAGATTAGTTGGGTGAGAGATATTCCCCAATCTTATCTCCACCAACTCAGACCCAAGCTGCTTGGTCATGTCAACCATGAACGAAAGGGGTTGTTGCCGAGTTGTGTCAGGAGCCTAGTGGGGCACTCTCTATGAAACTAGTGGACCCCAGTATTTATGTTCCCTGAATGGATTCTGTTACATCAGTTTGGACGTGGGCCAGTGACTGCATTATCTGCTGGCATTAGGGGGAGCCTGTGGAAGTGAGGCAGAAGGTTGCAACTCTCCCATTCCCATCTGTAAGGAAGATGGAAGTTGGCAAACGTAAAGGGGTGACTATAGCCTGAGGTAATTGTCATTATTCCTACTCTCTCCCTCAGTAAAGAAATAAGCCTCCTATTCACATTCCATGCACATTCAGTTTGGAAACAGACACAGAACTAATGAGGTCTAACTAGGCCAGGCATCGGCAATGTCCTGGAACATTCATGCGAAAGGGGCCCACTTCACCCTCCTGGCATGCCCGCCATGCCTGGTCTGCCCTCCTGGCTGGCTCAGCTGAAGCTGGGGCACAGATGTCTGATGCAACAAAGAAGCAGCATGAGGTAGTAGACAGAGCATGGACCTAGGATTCAGAAGGTCATGGGTTCTAATCCTGACTCTGCCACTTATCTGCTGTGTGACCTTGGGTAAATCACTTCACTTCTCTGCACCTCAGTTACCTTACCTGTAAATTGGGGATTGAGACTATGAGCCCCATGTGGGACAGGGACTGTGTCCAACCTGATTTGCTTGCATCCGCCCCAGCGCCTAGTACAGTGCCTGGTACCTAGTAAGCACTTAACAAATACCACAATCATTATTATTAGTGCCTTTTTTTTCACATTTGTTAAGTGCTTACTATGTGCCAGGCACTAGATAGAAGCTAATCAAACTGGACGCAGTCCATATTCCACATGGGGCTCTCAGTCTTAATCCCTATTTTATAGATGAGGGAACTGAGGCATAGAGAAGCTGAGTGATTTGCCCAAGGTCACACAACAGAAAAGTGGCGGAGCCAGGATTAGAATCCAGGTCTTTCTGACTCCCAGGCCCATGTTCTATCCACTAGGCCATGCTGCTTCTTGCAACCTCTTCTACAGCCACCGCCAGGCCTGTGTCACTTCTGTGGAGACCTGTCCAGTTGTCCTGTTCTCCCCCAGAATTTGAACCCCCAGCCCTGGTCTCAGGAGAGGAGGTGATCTAAATCTGGAAACTGCAGTGGAGGTTCTTTCCCAACCTCATAACAGTCTGGGAAACCAGCTCAAGTCTCATCTCCTTCTCTGGGCCATTTGGCATGACAATTGGCTGTGCTAGAAGCTCATGTTAATATAAAATCAACATATCATCTCCCTCATAAGTATTTATTAAGTGCCGGCTGGGTGCTGAACATATTACTCGGCTTTTGGGGACATAAAATTAAAGAATAAGTCACAGTCTTTGCCCTGGAGGAGCTTAAAAAGACAAAGAATATGTGCATAAAATGGGAATGAAAGGAAACACATAGATACAACTGGTAACAACAGTAAACAAAAGGAAATGAATGAATTAATAAATGGAATGAAAAAACAGATACGCTTGCCAAGGTTGGCTAAGGGATGACCTAATTAGGCAAGAAGACAATAGTCTAGGAATGCCTCCTGCCTGATTTTACAGGCAGGTATTGAGGTGGAGGAGAAACACGGTTGATAGATTGAGTGCAGTCTCAAGCAAGTCTCAAGCACGGAAAAAGGCAAATATAATGAATGGAGGGCAACAAGGGCAAATCCAATGAGAATTGAAGACAAGGTACAACTAGAAGGCTAGTTTGGGAAGAGCAAAGAGTTGGGACCAGGGTGAAGATGAAAGTAGAAAGGTAAGAGCTGGTGGAGAGACTTCAATCCAATGACCAGGAGGTTTTATACGATGCAAATATAAATGGATGGCCTTAGGGGTTTTTGAGGAGGGAAGTGACGTTCTTTAATTATTTTGACGGAAGAGGAGAGAGGCTGGAGGCATGGAGGTCAATAAGGAGGCTGTACATCCAGTATGTCCAACAAGGAAGAGATGAGGGCCTGAACCAGAGGGAGATTAATGGATGAAGTGCCTGGTACATAATAAGCACTTAACAAATACCATAATTATTAATTCTGGGAAAACTAGGGAGAAAATATTACCCTGAGTGTAGTAAGAGAAGCCCGAAGTGCAAAAACCAAGAAGAAATCATTCAATTAAGGTTTTCATGGCTCAGATCCTTAAAATATCATGTCCAGTTTTGGTCCATGGTACCTTCAGAAGAACTAGAGAGAGAGTCCAGAAACAGAAATATGATGTTTCAAATGATTAGGTAAAGGTTTGGGTTTATTTAGCCTAGACAGCAACTAGCTTAGATGTAACATTGTAACTGTATTTAAACAGTGTTACACTTAGCCCAGGATAAAGAGGCAGGATTTCTTTTTTTTTCCTGTTTTAGAAATCCAGTTTTTAAAAACACTAAAACTGTGAGCATGAGTTTGAACAAATTTGAAAATAATCTAGACAATTTGTGTCTAGAATGCATTTTCATTTTGATTCCCCTTGTAGTAAAGGTGAGTGTTCCATGTTTCAAGAACAATAAAAAAAGGAATTTCTGCATCATGGGCCACCCTGTATCCGAAGGTAGGAGGATCCTGGTCATATCCACAGAGACCTGAACAAGAGGAAATGAAAAGCATTCCTGGAAATCATTGTTATTAATGGTATTTATTGAGCACTTACTACGTTCAAAGTACTGTACTAAGTGCTTCAGAAAGTACAACAGAGAAGCAGTGTGGCTCAGTGGAAAGAGCATGGGCTTTGGAGTCAGAGGTCATGGGTTCAAATCCCAGCTCCGCCAATTGTCAGCTGTGTGACTCTGGGCAAGTCACTTAACTTCTCTGTGCCTCAATGACCTCATCTGTAAAATGGGGATTAAGACTGTGAGCCCCACGTGGGACAACCTGATCACCTTGTAACCCCCCACTGCTTAGAAGAGTGCTTTGCACATAGTAAGTGCTTAATAAATGCCATTATTATTATTATTATTACTATTATCAGTTTCTCTTTTAATGGTATTTGTTAAGCACTATGTGTCGGGCCCTGTACTAAGTGCTGAAATAGATACAAGCTAATCAGGTTGGACACAGTCCCTGTCCCACAGGGGGCTCACAGTTTTAATCCCTATTTTACAGATGAGGGAACTGAGGCCCAGAGAAGTGAAGTGACTTGTCCAAGGTCACAGAGCATAAAAAGTGGCAGTCAGAATTAGAACCCAGGTTCATCTGACTCCCAGGCCTGGGCTCTATCCACTTGACCCTGCTGCTTCTCTGCAGACATATTCCCTGCCCTCAATAAGCTGACAATCTAGAGGGGGAGACAAATTAATTCAAATAATTTATAATATATAATTTACGGATATGTACCTAGTGCTATGAGGTGGAAGTTCTTGGATCAATGTGGTACCTGTTTGAATGGAGAGAAAAGTATGGATTTTAGCATTGTTGTAAAGGTAGAACTGATATGATTTGGTGACACATGGAATATGTGGGTTGAGTTGCAAATAATACCTAGATGCAGGCTTGTAATTTATTTACACTAATGTCTGTCCCTCTCTAGACATAAGCTTGTTGTGGGCAGGGAACTTGTCTACTAACTCTGCCATGTTGTACTCTCCCCAATGCATTGTACAGTGGTCTGCACAGAGTAAGCATTCAATAAATACGACTGATTGATACTGTCTACGGTAATGGGAAAGACATGGGAAGGACAGGGATTAGATGGGAAGATAAGGAATTCAGTTCAGGACATGTTAAGTTTGAGATTTCAGTGGGACATCCAAGTAGAGATGTCATGAAGGCAGAAGGAAATCCAAGACTGCAGAGAAGGAGAGAACTCAGAGTTAGATATGTAGATTTAGAAATCATCCTCATAGAGATGGTAGTTGAAGCCATGGAAGTTAATGAGTTCTCCAAAGGAGTGAGTGTAGGTGGAGAATAGAAGAGAAATGAGGAAGACTATCAGACAGAATACCAGTTTGAAATACAGAAATTCAAATACCAAAGAAGATTGTGGACCAGAAAATATTCCTTCTATGTACTTCAATGATTCTTCAATTTTAGAGACTGCA